>NC_069084.1:4366100-4715845 GCF_947172395.1 Bicyclus anynana
AATAAGGTCATGGAAAAGAAAACTTTGCTACGAACGCTAAGCATCCCTGTTTACCTTTCAGAAACGGGTAAGGGTAATATACATTCCGGGATAAATAAAAGTTTTTCCCTTCGGACGGAAAGTTTCGCGTATTCCACCACTCTCGTATGAGGTTTATATTTAGTTGCCAATAACAAAAGGTATCATAATAGTTATTTAGTATGTGTAACAGGGAAAACTGTTATATTTCTAATATAAGTTGTTGATAACTGCCTCGGTGGTCCATACAAACTTAGCCTATGTATATGCTAAGTTTGTATGGTAAGTTTGTATGGATGTTTGTATGGATGTTTGTATGGATATTTGTATGGATGTTTGTTACTCTTTAACGCTGCAACTACTGAACCCATTTGGCTGAATGTGACTTCTGTCTTTTAGGTTCTGATTTCATATACTATAATTGTAATAAGACTAATAAGACTATAATTATAGTCGAAAATTAATGGTGGTGGTGGCGTTTGGAACCACTGTGACTGTAATTTTAAAACGCCACTTCCACCAAACGCCACCATCACCACCATTGATTTAAATTAAATTAAGATATAACTTGACCTTTCAAAAGTGCTTGTAAACAAAGCCTAATTGAAATAATTGAATTTAGATTTTGATTATTAAAATGTCTCAAATGCGTCCTTATTTTTATCAAAATCAATACGAAGACTTCGGAAGTAACATCACTCGACGAAAGTAGCATCTTCCTACGTTCTGAACAATTCACCTGCTAGATATAATTTAATGGAATAAATCAGAATTCAATCACCATCCTTCCCGATCTAATCTAATAAAGAGCGTTCAAGATATCGCCTTCAAACGTCGAGCACAGTTCTTTGTGATGTACTTACCTCTTTCTCAAGTGGGGTTCAAACCTCATTATTTTTCGGAAGGATTTGCAACACAGCAGTTCCTTTGTTTGTGAGTGGACGAGATCTTTGCTTGGCGTAATTTTATTAAAGAGTGCGAGTGAATGATATTATGGCTTGTTTTGTGGATTTATTAGATGCAGATTAACAAAACGCTCTCACTAAAGTTTTCGTTAAAACTTAAATTGTTTTTCAGATAGCGGTGACAGTTGCCTTATGACGTTAATAATACGTACTATTATTGTGTTAATAATACACGTACTATTATCGTAATAAAGCTCCAGCCTTCCTTAAAAGAGTGTGTGTCTGGGTATGGCAGATCCTCAGTCCCAAAGTAGGTGCAAACCATACAGTATAGAGGGATCCTTACATCCATCGGTTCTTCGAACTATGTGCCCTGCTCATTTCGACTTTAGCTTCTCGACTCGCTGAGCTATATCAGTAATTCTGGTTCTTCTGCAGATCCCCTCATTTCTGATTCGATCACCCAGAGAAGCTTTATCGCCCGCTGAGTGAGTATAGAAACATAATAGGGATCGATTGTAGTCTGAACTCAGGTCAATGTATTAAACGAAGGATTTCCTTAGAGGTATGAAATATTACCTCAAAGTAAATGAATAACATAAAACAGAAAGGCTTTTATCGGTAAATTGAGATTGACAAATGACAGGGAGCGCAGAAAAGATTTATCGTGGAAATGTTGCAATAAAACGTTTTTCAAGTCAAGAAACACGCCCAAATAGATGGGTGCTATTGAGACATACGGTCATAAAGGATTATTACTATCAGCCTATTGTATGTGTTGTGCCTATAAATGTTCAACTACAGGCATTTCTTATAGGAAAGGGGATATTGAGCTTAGGCCCACCACGTTGCTCGAATGCGGGCTGGCGGGCTACGGGTTAAATTCTTGAACGACTACTAAGATTATGTTAATGACGATGACCAGGATCGATGACTATGATTATTTTAATGATAATGACCACGACTGACGACTATGATTATGTTAATGATAATAACCAGGGCCGACAACTATGATTATGTTAGTAATAATAACCAGGACTAACATGCTCTCTCAGAGAGTGTAACAGCACCAACTTCCCAACTCCGGTTTCCGAATTCTGAGCTATGAAAACTCAGTATTTTATAGCCCGACCCAGGGCTCTAAACCAGGACTTTATAATCCAAAACAACAAAATGTAACCACTGGACCATCGAGGCAGTTAATTCTTTACGCAGGTAGTACCGTGTATAAAGATATAGGAATATTATGTTGAAAAACTGGCATATTTTGGCTCATGTCACCGTACTTTTGAGTTTACCGCAAAACGCCGCACAATTTTCCAGTAGTGAAAATGTTGCGGTCACTTGACACTGTGAAGGTTTTTGTATTTTACAAATAATATTTAAATATTTTTAACTAACTTCTGGTCGCGACTTCGTCGGCTATTTGTATTATTTGATAAATCATAGTAAATGAAAAAAATATATACTACACTATAAACTGAAAAATCATACCTAAAATTATATCCCATCCAAGTAGATATGAAAACAGTGCCAAACAATATAGGTAGTCTTGTATTTTTTCTTAAAAAATAACATAATAAACATAGATTAAGATCCAATAAACTAGATTCATACAAAAAACAGAATAAACGAAATACAGAAATGAAAATCACAATTTTTTGATGTATGATAAAGTACTATTTTCTAATACGACTAGGTTTAAATACTCGACGTGTCCGTGTGTATAGGACTCGATCTTTTGATTGATTGATTTATTTAACGTATAGCTTGAAGACTCGATAATTTATAGTTTACGAACATTGGGGCTAAAAATGTGAGCGCTGTAACTTACACGGATACAATATAAATTATACATACGAACGTCTCTAGCTACGTCTGCATTGAACAATTACTTAATTGTATTGTAATTGTATAACAAAAAATTAACAGAGGTTATATTCACAATATTTGTCAGGACAACTTAATTAAGAAATCAAACTGTAACTAAAATAGGACCCTAGAATGGCAGAGAATGACCTTGAGTGGAGTCATGCACTTGTGAACGTTGTGTGTAGGGTAAAGGCGCCTTTGTCAATTCACTAACACTCCCCTTTTCCATTCAAGTCACTCTCCCGGCCTATCCCAAGTATACCCTTAAAGAATTACACAACAGGAAATGTGGACTGTTCGAACGCCACGAGTATACTGAAGCCACGACGGGGACGTCCTGGGCGACCCTCACGGGTCGCGGGGTAACGTTGGCGCTTTTCTGTGATTCTCAACGTCGCCTGCAACTACAGATGGGGCACTAGGTGGGACCACTTGGGTCCGCGGCATCGAGATGATGTGGTGTTCGTCACGTCGTGATCAAGCCAGCGAGAGTCACGGCGATCAGCGAGAGCGGCGGAGTAAGGGTCAAAGGGTCATGCTACAGGGCGCAGATCTCGGCAAGGCATTTCTGAATTAGCGAGACAGGGTCACGCTTCTCCTGAATAGCGCGCCAACCTGGTTAAGGGCACTGATGAGCGAGGCAATCCGGGGGTCCGATGATCCGCTGGCCGGCAGAGATGTCGACTACGACGCCACGCGTTTCACCTTCGTCCTCCTTTCGGAGGCGGCGATCACGGTGGGCTCGGAATATTGGGCAGGCGACGCTGGTGCGCGCTGGCTGGCAGTACTGAAGCCGACCGCACGACGAGCGCCTTATATCGCAAGTCGTTCCGCCAGCCGATCATTACACCTCTTTAATTCCCTACTCTTTACGGAAACAAGTCGCGCCACCTAGCAGCATAAGCCAAGACGAGATCGAGCGACGTCATATCCATCTCAGACTACTAAATACTACAAAAACTGAACTGTAAAAACTATATGAACGCACATACATACATACTATAATGAAATTAAAATAAAATTGTGCATGTGTGCGCTCAGTGGAGTATTTTAATTCGGATCACTTATTGCAGTGATTTTGTAGACACATCTATAGTATTCATAATTGCATACGAAGAAATACGATCGTAAAATATAGTCCAATTTTGATAAACGTATAAAAAAATATTTATAATTTTCCATCAAAGTTCGAACCTCCTCGACTATGTGTATCGAGGGCAATCTTTCTATTGATTGATGTACAGGCTTTAACGCCTTTGCCGTAGATTTATAATAAATAGAGGCTATAATTTATGACTTTTATGAAAAGGTAGGTACTTCGTTATAAATATAATATTTATATTGTATATGCTTAATATAATAAGCGGACGCTCGCGACTTCATTCTATATAATCTGTTATTTTAATCCGTGGACTATTCGGGGAAAAAAGTAGCCGTAGTTCAGTTCCGAAGGAGCTGCTGCTTTAGGAGATCTAAAATTTACATAGTCCAAAATCCACAGTCGCTTACTATACTATACTCCTACAGCTACCATAGTATGGTAACTTCGTTCGTAACACTGATGGTCCGCGCGGACCGGGGGACGTGTAGCGATGAATGAAAAACTCACGACTGATGCACCTAACTTCCCCGAACGCACGGTTTCACACCCGCGCAGTCTTTCCCCCGTCGCCCGCATATCATGGGAGTGTTATCAAAGAACTTGCCAGACTATACTACTACTACCAAGAAACTTGCATGACAGTCTCTAGTTATACTTATTATGAGAAGTTATGAGTTGATTTCTTTATTTTTTAGGCTTTGTATTGTAAGCCAACACGCAGTGAAAGCATCGGCGTTCTTTTTACGTGACAAGACTAATACTAAGCTAATGTTTTCTTTCAGGAATACTAAGCTAACATGGCTTTAGAGGGGTCACGTCTATCCGATATCGGAGTGGACTACCAACAAGGAAAATCGGTTTAGCGGCCAACTGCTATAAAAATGTCACTGAAATAATTTTTAAGCGACGATTTCTATGAGAAAATTGAGGAGGTATATATGTTAAATCAAACTTATTTATCACACAATTTTTTTTTTATTTCTTTACATAATACAATAAACTCTAAATAAATTGATTATTTAATTGATTTTAATCGTTATTTTAATAATATTGCAATACACAACCACATTAACTTGACAGGTGTTCTCAATTCAATTCTTCTTAATGGCTTTCATTTGTGCCAACTGGGCACGGTTTATCTCGCCAGTGTCGAGTAGATGGAGAAGGCACGAAGGAGATTGTTCAGTGAGAGCTGACAAGTTCAATTTTGAGGATCTACTAGATAGTTACTATTACATAATATTTTTGTTAGTTCCTAACCTATAACAACACAAATAACATATATTAATATTAACAAAATATTTAAAATAATTTACATAGTATAAACATATATTACAATTTAATCTTATTACATTCTACATATTTACATAAAAATCTACAATATGGACTAAACACAAACATTAACAAACATTTAACACTTAAAGGACGAGGGACTTTTGGGGGAAGAATGTCATAGAGGGGATGAAGAAGTCTGGGACAGTTAAAAAGGAGATGAGTAACAGTGCCTTCATCCAAACCACACTCACAGATAGAGTTATCCCTAATCCGGAGCTTGTTTAGATGCACAGGTGTACATGAGTGACCAAGACGCAAACGAGAAATAGTTGTAAGAACCCAACGTTCAGTCATTTTTTGAAAGAAAAACCAGGGACGTCTTGGTATATTTGGTTGGATAGATGAATAATGTTTGCCTTTCACCAATTTTGATTCATTCCAGAAGGACTCCCAAGATCTATCCAGATAAGTTTTAGCCAGGGCAGCCAAGTCTTGCGAAGAATTTTCAAAATACTCAAGGGAGCCAGTAATCACGGCAGCTTTTGCACATGAATCGGCAGTCTCATTTCCAGGGATTCCGGAGTGGCTTGGGATCCAAACAAGCAAGATGGATAGTCCTCTTTGATAACTTGACAGCAGAGCTTGCCTGATCTTTAAGATTATGTGAAACCTTGATTTGCTTTTGAATGGGTTTTCTTTAATGGACAATAAACAACTTAATGAGTCTGTAAAAATAACCGTCTGTTGAATGTTATGGGACTGTGCAAACAGGACTGCTTCCAATATAGCAGTGGCTTCTCCTGTGAACACAGAAGACTCGGGAGGACATTTGAATTTTAATATTATCTTATACCTGGGAACCCAACAGGCAGCACCAACACATCCATCTGTGGATAACTTTGATGCATCAGTATAAATATGTAGATGATTTGACCAATTTTGATTAATAATGGCTTGAAATTTAATGCTAGTATCTGGGGCTCCTTTAACTAGGCCTAGATCTGTGATGATAGGGGGGTTATATAACAGAGCTTTATATGGCGTGGAAAAAAGTGGGTTATATTGGAATTTTGATATAGGATGAGGGAGGCTATTAAATTTCATGAAGCTGTCTAGTAAATAGGAAGAGGAGTAACGACAGTGGGGAGTGCGGGACAATTGAATTAATTTGGGCCAAAGAGGATGTGATGATAACTGTAACACCTTGCTAACATACCGGTCACAAAGATATTGGCGACGGATAGATAAAGGAGGGTCAACACATTCTACCTGTAAGGCATTAGTGGGGGAAGATTTCATTGCTCCTAGAATAATTCTAAGGCATTTAAATTGAATTTTATTTAATTTTTCGCAACCTGCTTTGTTAAAAGGATCCATAACAAACAAACAGTAATCCATATAGCTTCTAACTAGGGCATTGTACAATAATTTAAGTGAATATGGGTGAGCACCCCACCAGACCCCGGCAACTGCTCTTAAAACATTAATGCCCTTTTCACATTTTTTAACCACATATTCACAATGAGCCAATCCGTTCAGTCGATTATCTAAATTAATGCCCAAGAATTTGACATTATCTTCAAGGTTGATTGGTTGACCCTCAATAAAAATTTGGAAGTCAGGGAGGGATCTTTTCCTGGTAAACCTCACTGCCTGACATTTGTCCACTGAGAGGGACAGACCATGGTCAGACAGCCACTGGTTTAGATAATATAAAGCAGAATTTAAGCGACAGGATACTTCTTCTATACTGCCTGAGCTGTGATAGAGGACTATATCATCAGCATATTGCAAAATGTTACAGAAACTATTTACAGACAGTTCAAGATCATGGGTATATATGCTATAGAGCAGAGGGCTGAGAACTGAGCCTTGAGGAAGACCTTTCCAGACTAGCCGGGGGGGAAGACAGGAAGACTGGTGTTTAACTAGAATGGATCTGCCAAATAACAGATTACATATGAGATGTACCATCCTCGGAGGAATACTCAGCTTGAGCAGTTTATGCCTGAGCACCGGAAGAAGGACATTGTCATATGCAGAAGCAATATCAAGGAAGACACCCACAAGGTACTCTCCTTTTGTAAAGGCTAACCGAATGTCTGTTGTCAATATGCTGAGGCTGTCTGTAGTACTCATACCCTTCCGAAATCCAAATTGCGAAGAGGGTAGAATATTTCTGCTTTCCACTATCCATTCCAATCTATTTTTAAGCAGGTGTTCCGTCACCTTAGCTAATGTAGATGACAAAGCTATGGGTCTGTAGGAATTTGAATTTAGTGGATCTTTACCAGGTTTGAGTAGGGGAATGACAATTTGGGATTTCCAGGAATCAGGGATAGAACCGGATTCAAAACAATTATTAATAAGACTAAGAAAATAGGATTTAGCTTTGTCATTTAGATTAGTTAGGAAAGAGTAAGGCACGCCATCTTCCCCTGGTGTTGTGTCTTTTAGACCACTGAGAGCCATTTGAAGCTCAGAGAGTGAAAAGGGGGCATCCATTTCATCAGAGGTTGGAGCTGGCGTAGAAGTCAGAAATAAATCCTCATTAGGAATAGAAGGTGGAGCCAGTTTGTTTGCAAAGTTGTTAAGCCAATCGGAGGGATTATTGGAGGTTCTGTCAACATGGTTGAGGGAACGGCGGAATCTTCTAATATTTGTCCATACAATAGAGGAAGGAGAGCGAGGGTTAAGGGATTCACAGAAACTCATCCAACCTAACTTTTTCTTTTTCGATACAACCCTTTTGGCTTTAGCATCAAGTTTTTGGTAGTCTAAAAAATTTTCTAGGGACATACAAGATGAGTATGTCTCCTCTGCATTAGTTCTTTCCCTAAATAAATCGCTGCATTCATCATCCCACCAGGGAGGTGAAAGCATGTGTTTTTTGGGAGGATGTTTTTTAGGGATATGTGAATCAGCCGAACATTTAAGACAATTTAGAAAAGATTCATAACAAATCATAGAATTTCCGTCAATCTCAAGACTTGGCAGGGAGTCAATCATGCAGTCAACCGATTGGGCGTATGCTGCCCAATTGGCTTTTTTAAGTTTATATTTCAAAAGAGGATCATAGTTGGGGATTGGAACGGATCTATTATTTAATGAGATGATAATAGGAAAATGGTCACTGCCATGGGTGGACGGCAGCACTCTCCAATTCATTTGGGAAGCCAGGTTCGAGGAGCAAAGGGTAAGGTCCACTGCTGATTTTGGATTCTGACCAGGGTATACTCGACGTGTAGGAGAACCATCGTTGAGGATGCACAGGTTAACATCGTCCAGTATATCTATCAGCATAGGAGCAAGCCCATCAGTGGCATGACACCCCCACATAGTGTGGTGAGTGTTGAAGTCACCCATGACTATGACCGGACTGGGAAGAGAAGATAGGATAGATTGAATTTCAGGAAAAACAGAAGAAGAAGGGTGAGGAATATACAGAGATACAAAAGAAATATCTAGACACCGAACAGCCACAGCATTAAACTGTTGGCTGTGGGGAGGGAGAGGGATTTGGGAATAAGGAAGGGAGTGCTTCATAAGGAAGGCACTACCAGCACAACCGTCATCTCTGTCGTCTCGCGAAGACAGTTGGCGTTTGCCGCCATATTAGCGGAAGTCATTGTTCAACTGCGTTCATTACATTCAGTCGCCATAATGGCGGAAGTCATTGTTCCACCATGCTCATTACATTCATTTAATAACAGTGGGTAAACATGAATGACATTGATATTGAAACTATTATTAACAATTGCTAGACAATAGCTAACATATATAATTCTGTTTTTATAATGTATGTAATTGTAACAGTAAAGTCCGGTTTTAAATGTAGATGAGCGAAACAATTAAAACATTTTTTGATTTCTCATTTATACTTTTATCATATGATTTTTTTTAAATTTGGGTAATTTTATTCTAAATTTTTTACGATATTACTAAAACAGATATACAACAGTAACACTAAATTGTATCACCCGATTTATAACCCAAATTTATGGGTAAATTGCCCATAAAATGTTCCAGTATGTGGCTTCAGATTACAACATGCTGACTTCAAGCCTTATAAAATATTGAACTTATCTTTCTTTCAAGAAGTTACTATTAAAGAAAATCTTAGCCCGGAGTTGGGAAATTCGTAGCAACGTTGTTATCCTTGTGCCATGAAGAGCACGATAAGCCATCGATTCCCGTCATTATAATTGACTACTGATAGACTAAATGCAGAGTTAAACATGCTTATTCCACTAATCCGTATTGGAGCAGCTTCATATCCCTTCTTCTATACATAGCCTAGTAGATATTGGAACGTGATAGCCTAGTGGGTACTTCTGCCTTAGATTTGGAGGGCGTAGTTTCAAATTTCAGGTATTCAAATAGGTAGGTGCATTTTAAGAAATTAAATATCACGTGTCTCAAACGGCAAAGGAAAATCATCGTGAGGAAACCTGCCTATCAGAGAATTTTCATAATTCTCTACGTGTGTAAAGTCTGCAAATCCGCATTTGGCCAGGCAGCGTGGTGGACTAACGCCAAAGCCCCCTCATTCTGAGATGAGACTCGTGCTCAACAGTGAGCCGAATATAGGTTGTTAATGATGATGATGATGATACATGACTGACGCTGGCTTTGTCATTAAATTAAGCTGAAAACGGAAAGAGAACCAATAATCGTCATCGTTATTAAAATTAAACATTAAAATTTTAATAAATCAGCAGGTAGAGCGTGAGATTAATAAAATCGTAAATTCATCGTTATCGAGGACAAGTTACGATCACGAATATAGTAATTAATATTAACAACGACGTAAAACAGTGGACGTAAGCCGATTACCTAAAGCATTATGAGTCCATTAGGGACCAGACACCAGATAAAGTAATATTAACAGGGAGATTGATATAGGGAGATATTGACATTATTCATACAGCAATGTCTACTAATTTTTATTATATTGTAGAAACAGTAATCTGAGACGGATGTGACGTCGCACGATCTCGTGTTGGCTCGTATCGACGCTATGTGGCGCCACTTTTTTTCCGTTTGGCGGGACGACTTGCGATATAAGGCACTCGTCGTACGGTCGGCTTCAGTATGCTCGTGGCGTTCGTGCCGTCCACATTTCTCGTTGTGTAATTCTTTATGGGTTACTTGGGATAGGCAGGCAGAGTGACTTGAGTGGAAAAGGGGAGTGTTAGTCGACTATCAAAGGATCCTTTAACCGTACACACAGCGTTCACAAATGCGTAACTCCAATCAAGGTCATTTTTCCATTCTAGGGTCTTATTTTGGTTACACTTTGATTTGTTAATTATGTTGTCCTGACAAATTTTGTAACTTTGTTCGACATTGGTTTTCTTATATTTTAAATCCACTTTTGAAGCTTCTGCGGATAGGTAGACTTCACATACTTAGACAATGCAGAAAATTCTCAGGTATGCAGGTTTCCCGACGACGTTTTTCCTTTACCGTTTGAGACAATTTAATTTCTTAAAATGCACATAACCGAAAGTAGGAGCTGCATGTCCTGGACCGAGAGCCCATATCCCCTGGTCTATTCCGGCTCTCATCACCTTATAATTTTCTTATAATATCCAATGTCAACCCGTTTGAACACAATAATGGCCGATGAAACTTAATTCTACATTAGGAACCGTTGAGTTATTTTAGGCCACCCCAAATACTGAATAATTACATAATAATCCGAGAGAGTTTAATTTTCATCAAAAAGTCTTTTAGGGATGGGAAAAGATAACAAAGGTTAACACAAAAATTCATGCAGAGACAATATCGACCCTCAGTGAAGGCATGAATAATACATAAACGGGTCTTTAGTCGCATAGGCGCCGACTATTGAGTTTTTTCATTGTAATTTAGATATGACGGCCATAATAATATATATTTTTTTATTCTTTACAAGTTAGCCCTTGACAACAGTCTCACCTAATTTGAGGTTTATAAGTAATGATGCAATCTAAGATGAAAGCGAACTAACTTGTTAGAAGGAGGATGAAAATCCACAACCCCTTTCGGTTTCTACACGACATCGTACCGGAACGCTAAATCTATCGTTAAAATTTATATTATTGTAGTGTATATTTATGTTATAGGGTTACAGAGGTTTTATATTAAGCTAGCGATCCGCCCCGGCGTCGCAAGGGTTCTATGTAGATACTAATATTATAATTAGTATAGTTTATACAAAATATTTTAATGGCATAACCTGTGCCCGTGTCCGCTACCAACCGGGATGAAACGTATGGCCCGGCAGCCGCTATTGTCTCCGCTTTTAAATCTCTGTACTACAATATGTATGTATATATGTATCTACAACTTGCATTTGAATCTCTGTGTCTGTTGAACAGATTTTTCTACCTAAAATTAAAAATCCATTTGATGCGATGCGTCCGAAATGTACGATGCAGATCAGTGGACGCCTTTGCTCCTTAATTTTCGAATGCTTAAGGTAATGTCACACATGCTTTGAAATAGCATGCTAAAAACGTGCTATTAAGTATGCTCCATACAAGCATGCTTATCATCAGTTTACATTTGCTAGCAATAACAATTTTTAAGTATGCTCCTGAATAAGCATGCTCAAAGCAAGCATTTCAATAACACATGCTAATTTGTATCTATCGCTCTCTGTCTATAGTATCGTGTTAGACAGAGAGAGATGAAGGTGAAGAGAATACAGAATAGCAATGCTGATCGACTAGCATACTCAATAAGAAAACCTGTTCAGACGCGCTAAAAGCACGCCCCCTTCCACCCGCGCAGCAAGTAGCATGCTCGTGCGATTTATGCGTGCATGCATAAATCGCATGACTGTTGATTTTTGAGCAAGCTCGAAATAAGCATGCTCATTATTAGCAATGTTGCGATACACATGCTAATAAGTAGTAACTGCTCAATAGTAGCATGCTTTCGTGCTTGAAGCTTTACATTTACGTACGTAACGTTATGTAGCCCAAACTTAAAAAAATGGAAGACTACAAAAATATAATAATGAAATTTATATCGGTTAAACGAGTAATAGAACGTTTACATTCATCAACGTATCTTTAATTTGCGAATGTAAATGTTCGTCCCCCGGAAAGCATAATATTATCTTAACCCAATTACCCCAAATAAGAGGTCGTTCGTGACAAAAATATTCTAACAACTAAAAATTCATTTTGCCCTCTGCAAATTTTTTACAAGCAAAATTTGTTCTTTTTTGGCTGTATTATAGATGTAAGGCTTTTTATATTCACTTCGCTAAAGTGAATACAAAAAGCCTTACATCTAAAATATTTCTTAAGGGTTGAGGAGTAGCGAAGATACATTTATAATCTATATTAATATTATAAAGCTGAAGAGTGAGAGTTGTTTGTTTGTTTGATTGAACGAGCTAATCGCAGGAACTATTGGTCCGATTTGGGAAATTCTTTCAGTGTTAAATAGCCCAATTATTGAGAAAGGCTATAGGCTATATATTATCCCCGTATTCCTACGACGACGGTAACCAGGCGAGCGTCAGCTACTTTAAATATACTTTTCAAAAACATGCTTTTTAGATTGTGTAAAAAATATGGATTTGATTACGTGGATAGGTTTATATTTATAAAACCATGCAGCCGAAAATAGAACCTCCCCCTTTTTGTAAAAACTATAAAATTTTATATTTCTGAAGAAATTTGCAATTTTTGCTTTTTAGCATTGCATTTTTTGGGTAAAAAGAGGTAACTTTATTCATAATTCAGTTTGAATAAAATTACCTATTTTTTTAAAAAAATTGTAAAACCAATTTGTAAAAATGGAGGAGGAACATGTAATATTTGTTTTATAAGATAATACGTAGGTAAGGATAAAAAATATTCTAAAAAGTAAAACGGAATTTCACGCGAACGGAGTCACAGACGTTTGTTAGTTATCAATATGCCTACAAAGTTACAAAAACTAATTTTATTTAATACAGAGGTAAAATTTTAAAATATGAAGATAATATTGACTAGTTTTTATTATTGTTTAGCCATAGTTACTAAACCCATTCATAAAATGCTCTTTTGTATTTATTTACACAAGAAAAGCTAACTTGCTCGTATATTTATGCCACGTCAAACATCTAAAATTCATGAATGTAAATTTCATGTCCCAAGAAAACAATCTAATACTAAGCAATTGCCTCATATAAAAGATTGTTTGTAAAAAAATGCTCCAAAAACTACAAATGGAACTTGGAAACTTTAAAAGAGCCAAATGGTCGGTAGGTACTTTCTTGCTTAATAATATTAAGCCTTAAACAGTCCATAAAATTTGTCCTGGGCTTATTTTGTGCGCAAGGCCGTGTGTAGTCAACAAGAAAAGGCAAATTAATGGCCAAGTTTTGTCTTTTTATATCTACATTTTTGTACACAATACAGTGTAATTAATTACAAAACTAATTACATGAATTACAACTTTTAAAATATAATATTAATTTTTTGGGATAATGGAAAAAAAACAAATTTTTGCATTCCATGGAGTCCGCGCGGTGACGGTGACTTGTGACCACGTCATGAGGGAGGGTCATGGTATTCCTTTACTCCTCTTCTCCGCTCGTGTTGCTTTCCCTGGCTATTATAGTAGTATAGCTACCTTTGAAAATATCCTACTTACTCCGTTCTTAAAATCCTTTGGTAAGATAAGCTTTAGATCCAATTCTAATATAGCAGCTGCAGTTCTAATTCATAATTCATAATTCTTTTTTTAATTTTTTTTCTTTAATTAATAAATGTTGGCATACAATTTGCTACAAAATAGCATGCAAATTTTAAAAATAATCTCATAACTAAATTACATTGATCATTCTAGAGAGGCTAATGTCTGCAAGTTACAGAGAGATTTTGCTGGTTATCCTCTGGCATCCAGTTAACCGCAGAGTCATTTTTAGTTACATAGTTAATTTGTGACCTATGAAATATTTGTCTCCCACGGTATTAATATGCTATTCTTAGTATTTTGATTTCTTCGAGTTTATTTATCACCCTAAAATTGTAAGTTCAGATAGGCAGCACCCATTAATAATCCAGAAAATGCGAGTATAAGGACGAAGCTAAAAATAAGATACGGAAGTTTTAGAAAACAGAGTCGCTTATCCGACGAAATGTAAGCATAGTTGGGCAAATAAAATAATGTATTAGCCAATTTTCCTGCTACGTGAAATATTGGATAAGGAAATGAAATCATTGGATGTGGGAACATAAAGTTAGTTACAAAAACACCACATTCAACATTATTATCCATTATTTTGTTGGTAAAAGTTTCACAATAACCCTTTTCGCTTTTTTGCGGGACGTAAAAGTAGGTTCGACTTCGTCGTCAAAATTACGTAACATTACGTATGTACCTAAGTTATTTACTTTGTAACCTATTAGAGTTAGAACATAATATTATGGATTAAATAAATGCCAAGGCAAAGGAGAGGCCGTATTTGGGTTCCTGCAGATGCTACGAAAATATACGGTCTTAATTTACTTATGTTACCGTTTTTAACCGACTTCAAAAAAAAGGAGGAGGTTCTCAATTCAACGCGTATGTTTTTTTGTTTTTTTTTATTTTAGTTACCGCATAACTTCGTCATTTCTTAACCAATTTTAAAAATTTTAGAATCCATGCTAGGACACACTAAAAACAGAAAAATGAATTTTTTAACAAAAAATTTGTACTGACTTCAAAATTACAAAAATAAACTAAAAAGCGAATAATAACATCATGGGCTACCTTCTGATCACTTTGAAGGCGGCACAGCTCTTCTAATATTTTTTTTTCTTAATTCTCTACGTGTGTGAAGTCTGTCAATCCGCATTGAGCAGGCGTGGTGGACTATTAGGCTAACCCCTCTTATTCTTAGAGGAGACTGTTGCTCAACAGTGAGCCGAATATGGGTTGTTCATGATGATGATGATGATGAAGGAGCAAGGCCTATTTGCTGGTGGGCCGTTAAATAGGCACACCTCAAAAGTCAAAAAGTCAGAAGTCAAAATTCATTTGTTTCAATTAGGCTTAGTTTACAAGCACTATTGAAAGGTCAAGATTATGTCATAATTTAATTTAATCTAATGGTGGTGATAATAGTCGAAAACTTAAAACTAAAGTTACGAGAGTTCCAAACGCGCCTTGGTCCGAGAAGAGCCAACAACAAACTCAGCCAAGGTTAAAAAAAAGAAAAGAAAATCCTGTTTATTACATAGAAGTACACACTAGTAAATTGTTTATTCTCCGAGTCATTATCTAAATGCTTGACTCGCGTAAATACAACAGAAAAAGTGTTTACGAAAAATTTATATTCCCTTGACAAGCGATTTTTTTGCAATTCCTAAACATTTCGCTTGGCGGAATCACGTTATTCCATTAGATGATTTTTATTAATAAGGAAATAACATGAAAAAGCTACTTTATATTCCTATCAAGTTTTCCTGTTATTGATCAAATATAATAAAAAATATTATGCTTTGCGTTGGCTGCTGGAATAAATAATATCACGTTTTATAACACTAAAGTCCTTGTTTCTAAACTAAATGGTCGGCCTCTGTGGCGCAGTGGTAGGCCCAGTGGACTTACAAGACGGAGGTCCTAGGATCGATCCCCAGCTGGACCGATTGAGGTTTTCTTAATTAGTCCAAGTCTGGCTCGTGGAAGGCTTTGGCCGTGGCTAGTTATCACCCTACCGGCAAAGACCTACCGCCAAGCGATTTAGCGTTTCGTTACGACGTCGTGTAGAACCTGAAAGGGGTGTAGATTTCCTCCTCCTCCTAACAAATTAGCTCGATTTCATCTTAGATTGCATCATCATTTACCATCAGGTGAGATTGTAGTCAAGGGCTAACGTGTAAAGAATAAAAATTAAAATATATATATATCAAAGTGTCTTCTTATTTAGGTATATTTACGATTATAAAAAATAAAAATCTATCCATATTTCTCTTGCTCAGTGAATTTCGCAGATAGTTGGAAAATTTTTGGATATTTCACGATTAGTACTTTAATTTAGAAGTTTGTTACTTAAGGTACAAATGTTGGACGGATCTGAAAGAAATTTGGCCAAAAGATAGATTATAGTATTAATATAGCAGAAAGGCTACGTTTATCCTGATATTTCCAAAAGACTGACCCGGGTGATTCTATAAATGCCTATTACCAAGTTTAGATCTAGAAAGATTACATTGAGAGGCAAAATATCTTACCAGTTTACAGATTTACCGGAGTGAGCCAGGTTTGACGTATGGCATAGAATATCAATATATTTATATATAACTGAATGAAGTTTATCTATTGTTTTTCTACTACTACGTTTCGTTTAAAATCTGTAACAAAGACACTGCTCAGAAATATTCCAATCGGCATGTTATTATGACGTCACAGTGCGGCGCGCAATGTAGGTCTTTACGTCAAAACTTTAGATTTGACGTAAAGACTTTAATATTAATCTATTATAAATGTCGCAAAGGATATAAAAATCATATCATTACATATCATAAAATATCATAGGATTTTAAAAACACGAATATCCTCACTCCTGAATAAATATTTTCGTGAAATAAATCTAACATCTTCATTCGTATTGTATTGTTGACCAAATCTGTAATTGCCAGACTGTCGTCGTTTATATTATAAAAAAGAAAGATTTGATTGTTCGTTTGTTTGCATTGAATAGGTTCCTAAACTACTAAACCGGATTTTAAAATTATTTCACAGTTAGGACGCTACTCTATCCCCGAGTGCTATAGGCTGTATTTTATCCCCGTATTCCTACGGAAATGGGGGTAACACGGGTGAAAGCTGCTAGTAAAAGCTAAAAGTATGTCAGTCTCAAATTATCGAAATGCTCAAACACCCAAGTTATAAAGTGTAGAAAATTATTTTTAAAGTTTACTTTACACAACATGAGAAGTAATAACTCTAGCTACTTCGCTTATCAGGGAACCTTCGTAAAACACTAAGGATCTCTAAAAAAGGCTTGACAACAAGCTAGTGATATCTATACGATTTCTTTTTTATATACTATGTGCAACGTAATTATGTGTAGCTATACATATATATTTATATAAATTTTCTTTTAATTTATTAAGTAGTACGTAATGTAATGTAGTAGTAGTACCTAAGTAATATTTAAATTTTGATTAATTGTATTTTAATTTTATAAACTGTGTTTTTTTTTCCTTTCTTTTTTAATAATGTTTTAACTAATTATACGTGTTAATATAGTTAAAGCTTTGAATACGGAGCTTATGGGGAGCATATAGCAATATGCTGAGCTGGGACTTTTTTCTAGGTTATGCCTCATATCGCAGGATATTTATTATTTTTAGATAATTGTGATGTGTGGCATAATGTATATAAATAAACATATTTTCTTTCGACAAGTACAATATATAATAAAATAGAGTATACCTACATAACGGTTCGTAAAAATTTTCAAATACATTTGTCTCTAAAAGCAGTTCAAGGTAAACATAAATAAAAGCGGGGGTAAAGTATAAACAGGGTCGCGGTTAAGAATTCCTCCATACGGTAATGAGATGTGACATCTTGCGGCGGCCGAACAATGTAGCTCCGAGCGCTTCGGCTGAACATTTTGGTGGGATTATTTTGGGGAGCTTTGAATTTTTGGACCTTAATGCTTGGTTATGCACGCTTTGCTGTTTATAAATTGGAATAGGGTAACTTGGATGTTGTGTTTATTATTTTGGGAGATTAATAATAACAAAATACTGGTCTACTTATTAGGAAAGTTTATTTAGATTGATTTCTTATTATGTTATTTATTAAATACAAAAACCATTACACAAAGAAGCCTAACAAGCGATCAGTCTCACATAATCAGTAATGAAGGATGCAACTTCTTTACAAAGAAAACAAAAAAAAATCTATTTGCAAAACGCATCACTTAAAAAAGTCAAAATCGATAATGTTGAAACTTTTCTTTGATGCATATAATGCACATAATTGGACGTACCAGTACTACTTAAACCAGTACTCTTTCAGTACAGAAAATCAGCGCTGTATGTTCTTTGTTTATGGGGAGCATACAGCAATATGCTGAGCTGGGACCTTTTTCTAGGTTATGCCACATATCGCAGGGTATTATTCTTAAATAATTGTGATGTGTGGCATAATGTAGTAATAAATATATTTTCTTTCTTTCTTTCTTTCTTACTTAATCAAGTAAATAGTTGTAAAATGTCTATAATTGCAAGTCATAATAATGAGATTTCATAGAGCGAGCAATCCCTCAGAACCTCCCTGATATTGTACAGGGCAACCTAGCAACCTAAAACAATGCACCACCCTTCAGATCAAAACCAGCAATGCTATCCAATGCTTGCAGAAAGTCATCATCATCATTATCAACCCATATTCGGCTCACTGCTGAGCTCGAGTTCCACTACGCTGGCCCAATGCGGATTAGCAGACTTCACACACGCAGAGAATTGAGAAAATTCTCTGGTATGCAGGTTTCCTCACGATGTTTTCCTTCACCGTTTGAGACACGTGATATTTAATTTCTTAAAATGCACACAACTGAAAAGTTGGAGGTGCATGCCCCGGACTGGATTCGAACACACGCCCTCCGTTATCGGAGGCAGAGGTTAACTGCCACTGGGCTATCACGGCAGAAAGTAATCACCTAGAATATACTTCCCCGGTTAAGAGTTTTAAAAGCCCAACCAACATAAACCGTTTGGAACCATTTCCAAGCCTCGTTCGTAAAGTCAGAAGAGCCTTGTATGTCACTTTTAGCACGCAAAGCACCTATGACGCGTACGGCGTAGCTTAATCGCCCCACTTCCTCTCGCTTTGAATGCTAAGCTTGCGTTAGGAGCAGAGAAATTATGTGTGCAGTACCTACTGATATTACCTACTACCTACCTACATCCTTTGTATATGTCGCCGAGTGAGTTATTTGAACGTCTACTACTGTAAACGTAGAACTGTAGTTGTAAGTTAAATGGTCGTTCCAATAATGACCTATAGTGTTACTTTGTGTATCTTGCCATCCTTGACACATCAAGCTTAAAACCTGCCCAGATCCCCAAGACTGTGATGGACCTGCCAATGCATAGCTTTAAGCAATTAAAAAACATTTACTTAGTCGAGGGTACTACAACATTGATGAGTTCCTTAATGATAAAGATGCTTGGAGGCCGTTGGATCAGCTTCCATCTTCACACAGGAAGCAAAACTATAAGAAATGTAAACAGTAATTGTTATCAATTGTAAATTATAATACTGTATGACTTTTTCAAAAGAGCAACTGTTGAGTTTCTTGCCGGTAACTTCTCAGCAGAACCTGCCTTCCGAACCGGTGGTAAAATCTTTACAAATAGTTAACTGACGTGTCAAAAGTGCTTGTAAACTGAGTCTACTTGAAATAAATGAATTTTGATTTTTTTATCCGTTATTGGAAGTAGTATTTAGTATGCTCCGCCGATATCAGAAGTGGAATATGGTCGATGCCCCGACATATACTTACACTAGGTACGTATGAAGAGACTGCAATAATATTAAAACGAACTAGATAACTTTAGTATTCCTTAACTTTAACCTTCCATAAATAAAATCTTGTTTTATTGCATCTCTCGTCTCTTTCGAAGTATAACAATATTTTACTAATTTAAGAACAGTGTTTAAAATTAAATGTTTAAAAAAAAAATAAGAAACGTACCGGGGTGGCCAGTACGTTTCTTAATTTTCGAAAGTTCTCCTCGATTAATTTCTCCAGAATTCCATAATCGGATCCTGGTTTCCTTGTCATGGTACCACCTTCGAAACATCTCCTTTCTAACAAAAAAATAATTATCAGAATCAGTTCACGTCGAAGTTGTGCGCGAAAGCGCCACAGTATAGGCAATTTCATTCAAGTATTTCAGTTATTTTCATTTTTACACAAAATTACTGAACGGATTTTTATAAAAATTAATCTGGAAGTATCTTTTTCAAACAACACAAAGAAAATTTTTAAAATTGGTTAATAAATGTTGAAGTAATGTGGTAACAAACATGCAAAAAAAACATACGCGTTTTTTGAAGTCGGTTAAAAAACACAATTTCTGAGATACAAAAATGCTTACGACAGGTACATCTTGAAAATAGATCACTGGTTGGCACCAACTTCAAAGTGATCAATGTTTTGAACTCGGTTGTATTTTCTTTTTATTAAAATACTTATCTCTCTTATTATATGTTTTTAAAATATTATTTTGTTTATTCTTTTATCTTTTACAATATAAGAGGCTACCTATTCTAAGATATATCTTTTAAGATAGTCATAATGTACTCACCAATAAATTGCAGGCTGAAGCAAGTCAAGCAGACCACCAGAGCTTGGACCAGCACTGTCATTTTGATCATTTTGTCCTATGATTCACTATACTTTATACACATTTTTATTTTTAACTAGCACTCACTCTTGTTTCTTTCCATATCAAATAACAATTAATTATATTAATTAAATTTAATAAATTATTTGAATTGTTAAATAGTTAATTCATATTTCATTTTATAAAATCTATGGGATATTTGCTTCTGTCGTATGAGTTGTATTTCGAAGTAAATCTGGGGTTTATCTGAAACAAATAATCATAGATTAGCAAATAGTTTCAATATATTTACATTTAAGGTTATTAATAGACTGTAGATAATTGTATCTATATATCTATATATCTATATATGTAGATAATTGTATCGAATTTTCAAAATACTTATTTTGACACTTAGATATCCAACTACTTGTAACCTTTACTATCATGTAACATAAACATGCGACGAATACGCTCTAATTACACGCTTATATTATATACTCAGTTGCACAATTGTCCGCCCACTTTAATATACTCGCGTCATATTAAAGTGGGCGGATAATTGTGCCTCTTATCCCTGTTAATAAATTAGCAATGCATTTATGCTGTCCTAATGTTTAGTTTCTCCAACTTTTCAGTTGTGTGCATTTTAAGAAGTTAAATATCACGTGTCTCAATCGTTGAAGGGAAACATCGTGAGGAAACCTGCATACCAGAGAATTATCTTCATCCTCTGCGTGTGTGAAGTCTGCCAATCCGCATTGGGCCAGCGTGGTGGACTATTGGCCTAACCCCTCTCATTCTGAGAGGAGACTCGAGCTCAGCAGTGAGCCGAATATGGGTTGATGACGACGAATGTTTAGTTTCAAATTACTACGTCCTAAGCTTTTCCGAAAGTATAACTTTACAACATTAACTTTGACGGCCTCCGTGGCGCAGTGGTGTGCGCGGTAAATTTACAAGTTGAAGGTCATGGGTTCGATCTCTGGCTGGGCCGTTTGAGGTTTTATTAATCAATCCTGGTCTAGCTGGTGGGAGGCTTCAGCCGTGGCTATTTACCACCAGTGGCAAAGAAGTACCGCCAAGCGATTTAGCGTTCCGGTACGATGTAGTGTAGAAACCGAAAGGGATGGGGATTTTCATCCTATTCCTAACAAGTTAGCCCGCTTCCATCTTAGATTGCATCATCACTTACCATCAAGTGAGACTGTAGTCAAGGACTAACTTGTAGAGAAAAAAAAATCGATAATGTCTATGGTATTGAGTATTTTGTAGAAATAAAAAACCTTATTATGATCCAGACGAGTTAGCCCTGAGAGAGAGAGGGCGCCTCTGTTCCAACTGTTTACAAATAACTCCGCTAGCTAATCAAAGCAAAAATAGTTTAACTACGTAAAACTCTGTAAAAGTTTGTGAAAAGTGAAGTTAATAGGCTAATTCCAACTATAAGATAAATATACTTTATTTGCACACCACAAAGACAAAAACAAGTGAAATAAAAAACAAATTAGGAAGAGATCAGCATACAAAAGGCGGCCTTATCGCTAAGTAGCGATTTCTTCCAGGCAACCTTCGGTTTAGGAAAACTTAAGGACATCAGCAGGTGGCGTAAAACAAAAATAACCATAGTATTAGTAATACACATACATACAAATAATTTACATCCTAATACATAAACAATATTACACAAATACCTACAATATTGAATAAAATACATATCAAAATATACTAATAAATACCTTATATTGAAAAGAAATAATATATACAGATCGACTTTACTGCACCAGATAATGAGACTTTACGGCATTTTTAAAAACTATATATTGTGGGCAAAGACAAATACCGAAGAAACAACTCGAAAATAGTGAAACAAACAACGGTCACTGCACGGGAGATTACTCGACGAATTTTACCAATTTGAAGAAAGATCCGGCGAAAATATATATTAAAGTGACTAAAGTGAAGTTCTTGGCGAATAACAAATTGGTGTTAAAGTGTGACAAGCGAAATTGTGAAATTTGAATGAAAATACAATATTAAATATCAAATTCGCAAGTCATACCCACAGTACAGCGCCATCTAGTCACACATCCAAGAACTACTTGATAGAAGACAAATTCGACCACTTTAGTTCGTCACTCCACGTTTCTCCGCTATACCGCGAGAGGTCACTTGCAGGTGTAAACAAACCTTTGAGCTCACCCAAGCTTCATAGAAATGGACGAACTAAATCAACTGTTCAGAGAAATGAAAACTGAATTTAGCTATAAATTAGGTTCGATTGAAGCACGCATTACATCTTCAGAAGAAATTATAACTTCCCAGATCACTGCCCATATGAATCAAAAATTTGAAGGTCTTAATAAAGATTTGGAATACTTACAATCCGAGCTTGAAAACCAGGAGAAAAGAATAAGTGCCATAGAAAAACATAACATGCAGAGAAATTTAGTGTTTTTTGGAGTAGAGCAAAACGATAAAAGAGAGACTTACTTCCAGCTTCAAGACAAAATATTAGACATAATAAATAACCAAATGAAAATAAAGACAGAACGCTTCGAAATACAATCCGTCAAAAGATTTGGAAATATAGAGAAAAAACCTAGACCAATCTCTGTTTGCCTAACAACGCTGGGTAAAAAAATACAGTTATTAAAAAATAAGAAATTTTTAGTAGGTTTAAACATTCGTGTTCAGGAAGAATTCCCCAAAAAAGTTCTTGACGTAAGGAGAGACTTAAAAATCAAACAAAAAATGGAAATTGAAAAGGGAAACATAGCCTACATAAAATATGACAAACTTATTATTAAAGATAAAAAAGAACTCACCCATAACAAGAGAGTGTTGTCAGAATCTCCAGAACACATATCCCCTAACGAAAATAACTACACACAAAAGAAAAAATCGCACAAAAAATATAGAGCAAACTCCAACTCTATAACTTCATACATGGTGCGACCCGAAATGGCATGAAATTTAGATGGCCCCCTCCAGAATACCAAAACAATACCAAAAACTCAAGAATACTATAACAAAACTACGCTCCCAAGCCGATTGGTCATCGTGGGAGGCGCAGACCAAAACCCTCCAGAACAACAAAATATCAATATCAATATTGACACCGAACAAAGCTCAAAAATGAAACATAACAATCTCTACCTTGCTACTTACAACGTACGCAGTCTATCTTCACACGAACGCCTACTAGAGCTCGATACAGCATTAAAAAGAATTAAATTTGACGTTATTGGTCTATCCGAAACTAAGCGCCTCGGGAACTCAATTGAGGAATACAGGAATTTCATACTGTTCTACATAGGACAAACACCCGGGCTTCATGGTGTCGGCTTTATAGTAAAAAAATACCTTAAAGAAAACATATTGAATTTTAACGGATTGTCTGAACGAGTAGCTATCCTGAATCTCTCATTTGACAAATTAAAACTATCCATTATTCAAGTTTATGCACCAACGGAGGCAGCGCCTGATGAAGACATCAAAGAATTTTACAAAACTTTAAATACGGCACTCTCGATGTCCAACCGAAATGTTATAGTCATGGGCGACTTTAACGCAAAAATAGGCCAAGCAAAGTCGGGAGAAAATTCGATAATTAAATACGGATACGATACCAGGAACGGCAGAGGAGAAATGTTGATAGAGTTCGCATTTGAAAACAACTTGCCCATCTTGAACACTTTCTTCAAGAAAAAAGACAAGCGCAGATGGACCTGGAGATCACCGGATGGCTCTACAAAAAACGAAATAGATTTTATACTATCAAATCTCAAAGGCAATGTCACTAACATCGAGGTGATCGACTTACCGCTCTCGTCAGATCACAGACAGGTTAGAGCAACCCTGCAGCTGCAAACAGCACATAAAAAATCAAGAAAAAATTATGGCAACCAACCAAAAAGTTCATTACTACAGGATGACGAGATAAAAACTTACCTAGAACTTCTTAATACATCCATCAATAATTTAATAATTAACGAAAATACAGTTCAAACATTTTACGACAAACTAATCCACGCTATTACCACGAGTCAACAACTGGCATATAATCCAGCGAACCAATCAAAAAACAAAATTATAAATGACCGAACTATGGATTTATTAACAAGAAAGTATGAACTACAGAAGATCAAACCTAAAACTAGAAGTATGAAAAATGAGTTAAGCGCTCTTTACAAACTTACTAGCAAATATCTCAAAGCAGACTATGAAGAACATAGAAAAAATATAATAGAAAAACACCTAACAAGTAATAGCAGCATGAAAAAGGCCTACAAGGAACTCAGAACTCACAAATCATGGATTACGAGCTTACACGACTCTACTAATATGGTCCATAATCGAAGAGATATACTTAAAATAGCGACAGCTTTCTATAAAAAACTATACAGTGAGAGCCGTGTAGAAAACGTTACGCACATGAACGATATAGCCTATAATGAAGAGCTATCGCATACTAAATATATTCCCTTCGATATAACTGAAGTTTTAAGCGAAATAAAGAAGCTGAAAAATGATAAAAGTCCTGGTTCTGACAAAGTATCAAACGAAGCAATAAAAACTGCGGGCTTATGTCTAGCATGCCCCCTGACAAAATTATTTAATGAAATTATAGAGAAAGGTGTCGCCCCCAGACAGTGGACAGAATCTACAATAATACTGCTATACAAAAAGGGAAACCCACACAACATTTCCAACTACCGTCCAATAAGCATACTACCATGTCTTTATAAGCTCTTCGCCTCTCTCATAGAGAAAAGAATAAAAGGAACAATAGAGTCGAGTCAGCCAATAGAGCAAGCAGGCTTTAGATCTGGATTTTCTACAATAGACAACATACACGCAATCGAAATATTGATAGAAAAATTCCAAGAATACCGGAAGCCGCTCTACATAGGCTTTATTGATTACAAAAAAGCGTTCGACAGCTTGACTTACCAGGCTATATGGAAAACATTGCTAAACTTAAATATAAACCAAGAATACATAAAAATACTGAAACATCTTTACGAAAATAGCACAAGTAAGATCCAACTAGAATCAACAGGTCCACCATTTGCTATTAAACGCGGTGTAAAACAAGGTGACCCCCTATCTCCGAAAATTTTCATAGCCGTGCTCGAGTCAGCCCTAAGCACTCTACAATGGAAAAATCTTGGAATATACATTCGAGGAAAGTACTTGAGCCATCTGAGATTTGCCGACGATATAGCCATTTTCTCAGAAAGTAGTGCGCAAATGAACCTCATGGTGAATTCACTGAACGAAGCAAGCAAAAAAGCAGGATTAGAAATAAATTTTAGTAAATCAAAAATAATGACTAACCATATAGAAACTCCAATAATAGTAGAAAACACGCAACTGGAATTCATAAATAAATATATATATTTAGGCAAACAAATATCCTTTCAAAATGATAGGAACGAAGAAGAAATAGAAAGGAGAATTAAATTTGCATGGAACAAATTTTGGAGTATGAAAGAAGTATTGAAAAGCCAAATGCCTATGAAGCTGAAAAGTAAAATAATGAACACCTGCATCCTACCTACTTTAACTTACGGCTGCCAGACTTGGAAATTTACCAAGAAGGCTAAAACAATGATTAGGACTTGCCAAAGAGCTATGGAACGAAGCATAACTAATATCAAAAAAATTCACAAAATCCGTCACTCCATCATCAGGCAGAAAACAAAAATAATCGACGCGCTAACCTTCGCACTTAAAGCCAAATGGAAATGGGCCGGACATGTCGCTCGACTCACAGATGACCGTTGGACTGTCAGAATAACGAAATGGCCGGGACCTAAAGGATCACGAGGCAGAGGCAGACCACGTTATCGGTGGGTCGACGACATCATAAATTTTACCGGCAAAAACTGGCTACTGAAGGCAAAAGACCGATCAAAATGGCAGCACCTGGAGGAGGCCTTCACCGTAAAGGGTTCTTCTTTTAAATAAAAGGGAAGATATAATAAATAAACATTTTAAAATTGTAAAATTACTTAATTTATAAATTAACAAATTAAAATAATTATTACCTAATTAATTGTAAATAAGAAGAAATAAAAGGCTTTTTTATTTTATTTTTATTTATTTATTTACGATGTAGTGTAGAAACCGAAAGGGGTGGGGATTTTCATCCTATTCCTAACAAGTTAGCCCGCTTCCATCTTAGATTGCATCATCACTTACCATCAAGTGAGACTGTAGTCAAGGACTAACTTGTAGAGAAAAAAAAATCGATAATGTCTATGGTATTGAGTATTTTGTAGAAATAAAAAACCTTATTATGATCCAGGCCATAATATGCGGGTAGCAGGATAGTTTAATTAATAATTAAATATGTTTTCAGACTTTTAAATACAAAGTAAGCCGCAGACTCTCGCTCAGACTTCATCATTATAATTATAATGAAAAGCTTAATTAATATCGAAGGTGAGTATATGGATACGTGCTCATAAATGCAGTGGTTTGAATACATTTAACCTCCCGTTAAAAAGTTTCTAGAACAATTTCCATAATATAATTGGTATAGTTATTATATATTCGTGATAGCTCAATGGAAATGACATCTACCTCCGATTCCGGAGGGTGTGGGTTTGAATCCGGTCCGAGGCATGCACCTCCAACTTTTCAATTGTGTGCATTTTATGAAATTAAATATCACGTGTCACAAACGGTGTAGGAAAACATCGTGAGGAAACCTGTATACCAGAAAATGTTCTCAATTCTCCGCGTGTTTAAAGTCTGCTAATCCGCATTGGGCTAGGGTGGTGGGCTATTGGTCTAACCCCTCTCATTCTGAGAGGAGACTCGAGCTCAGCAGTGAGCCGAATATGGGTTAATAATGATGAGTTATTTTTATCCCTTAAAGGCTACAATGATTTTATATACCACTATGAAAACAATGGGTGAAAATATACCCAGTTTTAATCAATGGAATAAACATTTGTTTATTGTTGTACGTTAATATTAGATCGTTTTTTGATAATATATTTATTTAGATTTTTGAAAAAAAATTAAAATAAAATTGCCTGTGAAAAAACGGTTCTCAAAATTGAAGGGGAATAAAAAAATATATATATTATTCATTTTTTTATTCGGTCTTTATACATCTTATTTCAAACTGAAACACTAATGTAATAATGTTGCTTGACAGCAGAATAAATCATGGCAGTAATGCTTTCCCCGACAAGCCCGAATTGTCTTTAACTCTATTGAGCTACTGAATACAGCTATTGAGATAAATTTAACTCCAAACGTCTTAATAGTTAAATCTATATCTATACTAATATTATAAAGCTGTAGAGTTTGTTTGTTTGATTAAACGCGCTAATCTCAGGAACTACTGGTCCGATTTGAAAAATTCTTTCAGTGTTAGATAGCCCATTTATCGAAAAAGACTATAGGCTATATAATATCCCCGTATTCCTTCGGAAACGGGAACCGCGCGGGTAAAACCGCGCGGCGTCAGCTAGTAATTATATAAAACCTTTCATCGAGCAATTAATGATTATGGATATATATGTATTCTGAATATCTGAAACGGTTCCAACGATTTTCATAAAATTCAGTATGCAGTGAGCTTGGAGGCGAATAAATCTCTAGATCTAGATCTGGTAGGTTTAATTTGCAGAAAACGTACGAACATGGCTTAAATTTAAGTATACTCAAAAAAAAGTGAAGAATTCGTACACAATTTTGTTAACTCTTTTACACGATGGTTCTTTGGATTCCATCCAAATTCTTGAGCACGAGAAAATGTTTGTTTTGATGTACAGTTACGACGTACTAGAACCTCCAGAATCGCGGACGACGCGCCTTTTGCTATAAAAATAAATAAACGATATTCTCTCTCGTAAAGTGCTTAGAATGTTTGTAAAACAATATAAAGATAGTGCAAGATTTGATATTCACCAGAGATGTTCTAAATTTGAATATATTCTGAGAATAAAAATCTATCCAACCAAAGATACTATGAATACTAGATATTATGCTATTTTATATATAGCAGTGATAGCCTAGTGGATATGACCTCTGCCTCCGATTCCGGAGGGTGTGGGTTCGAATCCGGTCCCGGGCATGCACCTCCAACTTTTCAGTTGTGTGCATTTTAAGAAATTAAATATCACGTGTCTCAATCGGTGAAGGAAAACATCGTGAGGAAACCTGCATACCAGAGAATTATCTTCATTCTCTGCGTGTGTGAAGTCTGCCAATCCGCATTGGGCCAGCGTGGTGGACTATTGGCCTAACCCCTCTCATTCTGAGAGGAGACTCGAGCTCAGCAGTGAGCCGAATATGGGTTGATGACGACGACGTCCATCAAGATGTAATTCTCAAGTCAATGGTGTTCAACACAAAACTAAATTATCTCACAAAAACCACTATCAACAAACAGATAATCAATTATAATTACCCGAGATAAACAATAAGACTTCCTTTGTTGACGATGATTAAAAAATAAAGATACATTTCTGTTAAGAAAAAAGCTTGACCTAAATAACAAAGTACGAAAAATATTTACGAACGAGCTTAATAAACATCCGAATGCTGAACAGAGTTGAATGTTAAATTCAACCTCAAGGAGTGTAAAATTATCTCGGCGCCAACTTATGGGCCGAGAGCCTGGACAGTCAGACATGCCGCATTTCAAAAATTAATAAATAAAAATCTGTTAATTGCAGACCATCTATCCGAGACTTGGTCGCTAACTGTGGGCCTCAGAAGGCTCAGAGTTACACAGCGGGCGATGGAACGAGCTATGTTAGGAGTATCTCTGCGTGATCGAATCAGAAATGAGAAGATCCGCAGAAGAACCAAAGTCACCGACATAGCTCAACGAGTTGCGAAGCTGAAGTGGCAATGGGCGGGGCACATAGTTCGATGAGCCGATATACATTGGGGTCCCAAGGTGCTGGAATGGCGACCCTGCATTAGTAAGCGCAGTGTTGGGCGACCACCCACCAGGTGGACTGACGACATCAAGCGAGTCGCAGGATTCGCCGGATGCAGGTGGCTCAGTATCGTGATGTTTGGAAGTCCCTACAAAAGGCCTATGTCCTGTAGTGGACGTCCATCTGCTGATATGATAATGATGAAGATGATTAATTGCAGGCCCTGTTGACCCATAGTGTTAGTTTAGCAAGGCAGATAGTTTCTCAGCGCTCCTACTATAGGTAAGTCATCATAATCATTATCAACCAAATCAATATTCGGCTCACTGTTAAGCACGAGTCTCCTCTCAGAAGGATGATTGATGATTTTTTAAAAGAGAACTATAAAAGTCTCTAGCGAAGGGTTGCCTCAAAGCTAACGCTCTAGTGACTGAAGACATGATTTCTTATGATGTCAAAAAGGGGTAGGTCTAGCCATCGCAGAATCTCGGTTTATTATGCTTACAAATAAAAAGGTATGAATCTTATTAAATTAAATTACAGAGTGGGTGCCATCTCTGATGAAAAGGCAGCGTAATTATCTTCCGCTATAGTAATTCTAAAAGACGAATTTTGAGCTCCGTTATACAGAGAGTACCTTACAGAATTAGAGTGTTTCGTGTTATTTCCGTGTTATTTTGTTATGTAATAAATTAAGTAACTGTTCGTCCTCTGTAAAGCGAGATTCCGTAGTAAAGAAATTTTGTTTTGTTTTATAAAAATACTAGCTGACGCCGCGCGGTTTCACTCGCGTGGTTCCCGTTCCGAAAACAAGCTAAGATGCAAATTCGTTTTCAGAAAGTGTGTTTCCTCGCAAATGTGTTATAAATCGTCCTTTGATAATTACAGCCTCTGCTACCTTACTATAGCTCTCGCCTTTGTCTCGAGCTGCAATATCGCCTCGACCGTAATTTTCAACTTACCGCACTTATATCATAATATACTATTAATTCAATAGAAAGTCACGTTATTTGTGAATGTGAAAGGATACTCCAATGAGAATGGAAACTACGGCTGCTTTAGTTTAATCAAATAATATTAATTAGAAAAGTAATCTAACAAATTAGTATTCACACTATAATAACTTATTTACTCAATAGTAATTTAGATAAAATTACACACAATGATAGACTATAGATATAACAGAAGAAGGTCCGTGTAAAGGATGCTGGCACTAACGAAATGTCTATTATGAGAGCTGTATGCTCTCATAATAGACAGGCAAAACAAACTTGAAAATGCGCACCATTACTATAAAAGGGTTGTGCATAAAAGAAGGGCTGTCGAAAAGCAAAATGCATAATGAAATGTCTGTTTTACAAATTCCGTTGCATTAAACAATCGCAGCTTTTGAAAACCTTCACTATTTCGTGCACACGAAAGTAAATTAAAATACTAAAGTCCGGCTAACCTGTCTGTGTGTGTGTGTTCGGCTGTCTGCAAACATTTCCACCGGTAAAATAATAAGCTAGTATTATCTTCAGACTATTATTTAGTTTGTTTGGAGATAAACAAGTAGATAAGGGAATAATAATCCTTGCCATCCAGAGGGATAATAGCGTTAGCGTGTTGGGTATCCTGCTTGTGTATTTTTTTTAATATTTGCTTTTAAATTTTAATTTAATACTTTTAACCGACTTCAAAAAAGGAGGAGCGTATTATAAAATATATATTTAAAATATTTAAAATACTAGCGGACGCCCACGACTTTGTCCACCCTTAGGCCTCCCTAATCCGGTTATCTAGCAAAATCCCTTCTTAGCTGACATCTATTAACTGTAAACTACTTTCTTGTCAAATTTAATCTTTTTACGTCAAGTAGTTTTCGTTATTTCGTAATGAATGACCATTCGCATTTATATATTAAGATTATCTTAAAAATATATATAAGATTAGTTAAGTTAGTCAGTTTGTTTGGAGATACAAATGAAAGAACAGTCCTCTAAACATATTGTTAACCTCATTAAAATTAATATCTTATTTTTAAAGAATTGTTACACATATTCTATGTATAATTGTTTCATTCATTGATAATTAATAAAAGGTTGTGAACTCTACTGATACTTAAAGTAAAGAGATAACTGTAAATTATATATATTTATTTAGGTATCTATATTTGTATAAAAAAGTATTGTTCAATTTATTACATCAGAATGGTTTTAGTTTAAAATTTAAAATAAGAAAACACGTATGAATTGTTATATTGGAATTTATTCATTATTTTAATTTTTAGTAGTTCGAAAATTATGTACCTTCAACGTTAACTTTATGCCTCGAAAAAAAATACTGATTGTCGGATTTGAGCTACCTGCGAAGTAAGAAATATTCTCTAGAAGTTAGTTAAAATAGTAAAATTAACTAAGCTATAATTTGTGTTTGTACAAAAAGTGAGAAAATAAATATATATATTAATATCTACTGTGTTTCTAAATAACTGAAGACCTGACTCCAACAATGTAAGGATGTTAAGAGAAAAACTATCGCTTGTAAAATAGCAATACTTTGCAAGGTGAGCAAAAAATGCGTCTAATGGGCGTACACCTAATCTATACCTTTGTTTCGGTCTGAATATAGTTTTTTTTGCTTAGAATGGAACATAGCAATACTAAGTAATTCTGTCTTAAAAGCTCACTACAATTTCATATTTGTGAGATTACCATCAGGTGAGATTGTAGTCAAGGGCTAACTTGTAAAGAATAAAAAAAAAAATTGTGTAAAAATTTTGTGTTCTCTTATTCGGAAGATACTAAATAATACATTCTAAGAAAACGCATGAAAACCCATTTAGTAGTTTTCAAGACATACATGACTTGGTTATTAATTATTATTATTACTATATAAAATTAGTAAATTGTCCAGAATAGCTTGCCAGAACATGCCATAAATGAATGATCTAAGGAATATAAAGTAAAAAAACAATTCAAAAGTTTCATCCACCAGCTACAGAGCGGTTTGAAAAGTTAAACACATTCAATTCTAGGAAATGTTTGCATACAGAACCTTTTCGCGAAAACACAACTTCAAAAGTAGCATCCATCTTTGCGGGTAGTTAAAAACTCTACCGTTTCATTCATTTGCGAGGAAATGAGATGAAATTCGTTTCGTGCAAGCTTCTTGCTGGTACGGTTAATGCCATTCATACTTTTCCAAGTCCAATAAAAATGTTGAGGGACTGTAAATTGAGTGAATTAAGTATTTATAAAAAGTTTTTGATGGGAACGACGCATCGCAATTTTGTGAAAGCGTATGAATTATATTTTTCTCTTTTTTTTTGAAAAAGCTTTTATAAGAGTTCTAATTAGTGAAGAGAAATCTGTGGAGCTAATTAAACATTTACATGAATATTATATTTTTAAAGAGAAATGTTTGCGTTGTGGTTTTATAAACTCCTCTTTAATTCACTAGTCAGCTTGTTTAGCTGCGGATAATAAGGTCCGAGGTTCATATCCTGATTCAGGCTTACGAAAATAATTATTACAGATAGTTTTAAAACGCTGTCAGAGAGTAAGTAAATAAGAGCATGTACTTATGAGCTGATTGTTAATAGTGTTAAAACGAAGATTAAATCTAAAATTTAAATTAAAGTAAGCTTAGTTTACAAGCACTTTTGAAACGTCTGGTCTGGCCGTTTTTTTGCAAGTGCACGTTGTAGAGTCAACATCTCCTCATGCTCCGGTTTCGGGATGAGAGTATTTTGTCGGACCTGGGTGACGTTGTCGCATGGATTCGTCGCCTTTTCGCGGATGATAGCAAAATAAATAAATTATTATCTATTTGGTTGTAGTGACTCTACCACCAGTTTGGGAGGTAGGATCTGCTGAGAAGGGCTTCACCCAGCTGAAAGAGAATTTACCCAGCTTAGATGAAGATGAAGTCTACTAAAATTCTGTCAGAAAGAAATGATTATTAAGTAGGTATTATAATTTGTTCTAAGAACTGGGACTGAGTATCAGATAACTTATAAAGCGTTGACTCTCTATACTTCGCTCTCTTGTTATAAGGAAAATTTTCCAAACTTTCTCTTATAAGGTAATCGAGGAATCGCGTCTCATCAAAAAGTTTTTACCCTATAAGCACTTGATATGAACCCTAACTTGATAGGTACGAGTATGGCCATCCAAACCGCGGATTTCTTAAGCGCTGGGTCATATTTTCATGTTACGGGTTTTTAAATTTTATCATGTCTCTTTTATTTAGGTCTTCTTCTACTCCCTAGTGTGCTCCCACTGTGGGGTCCGCTGTGGGGTCCACTGTGGGGTCCGCTTTCCGACATAATCTGGCTCACTTTCTTCAGGGCACTTCTTTCACAGGGTTTCAACTTAATTTGTGATTTGAAGTTTTGATGAATAAAGATTTATTATTTATTTACTTTGCCCGATCTTGGGCATCCACTTGTTAAGTAGACTTGTAAGTTTTTTGGCTCTTAAGTCCGCGTGTACGATGTCTCTTTTAGTTACGTATTATCCGCAAAAAGCTGATGAATTCAAGCATCTTTGCCAACCTGAATGAATCGTTAAAATTAAGCTTCACAAAACGTTTCAATAAAAAAAATCGCTGTCGAGCTAGCACTCTGGTGAAAATCGATTGTTTCAGCGTTTCCGCTATGCCTTTGCATATTTTTTTGCTTTTTCTTATTTCTACCTACCTACTACACCAAAAATATATTTTTCAAATGGGTCAAGCCGTTCTCGAATTGAAGGAACGTCAATTTAGAGTGTTAATTTAACTATATTTAACATCAATTTATTATTCCGCGTAGGCATAACTGGTATAGCTGTTAGGATAAGTTTCTTATAATATTCTTTCTCAATTAAAAATACAGCAACGACAGATGACTAAGGACCCTGTAGAGGTTTGAAACTAGTCGGGCATTCTCCGACGTTGTATTGTGAGTTTTAGCCGTGTTATATAATAAATTAATATACAGCAACAAAATATTTAAGAATTTCATATTTATATATTGTACAATTTCCTCTCCGCTGTAACTTTGACCACACCCTGTATAAATCTCATGTAATTACTGTGTGCAGATCACATCTGGCGTTATCTTAGTCGCGGTTGGATAAGCGGTTTCAGTTCCCACATTGTTTTATAGGAATAGAACGTTTAGTTGGAATTTATTGCTGAAGTAATGCATCAGTTTGGTGTTATACGAGAATGGTTAACAATTCCTTAACAGTTGGCAAAATATAGGTGGTGTTTCTGGTGCTGGTGGTGCTAATATAATGTACAGCTTATATAATGATTTATTTATTTTGCTATCATCCGCGAAAAGTCGACGAACCCATGTGACAACGTCACCCAGGTCCGGCAAAATACTCTCTACGTACGTTTCACCCCGAAACCGGAGCATCCTCAGGAGATGTTGACTCTACAACGTGCAATTGCAAAATTTTGCAATTGCACGTTGTAGAGTATTTTGCAGTCACGTACGTAGAGAGTATTTTGCCGGACCTGGGTGACGTTGTCACATGGGTTCGTCGACTTTTCGCGAATGATAGCAAAATAAATAAATCATTATATAATCATGATGAACTTCCGCAAAGTAACGCCTGCTTCTATCCAATATAATGTACAGCGTTAATCTTATAGCATCTGGTGAAATTTGCCCAATTTTTTTTTTTTATAAAAATTCTTGTTTAGTGTCGATTGAACTTACGATAAGATAGATTTAAGTTTCTAACAAATATTTTTTTTTATGTCACCTAATTGCTACTTAGTAAAATACGCGACATTGTTTCATTATGTTTACTGCTGATAAAGCCTGAGATAGTAATTTTATTCTTCTGTTTTATCTATACTAATACTATTAATAGGTAACCCATTAGTTTGTGAGTTTGTGAAATCAGATCTCTAGATCCGATTCTGAAAATTATGTTCCAATACAAATTATTTACTTATTTGTTAGTGTCATAGATTAATATCAAAGGCGCGTTTGAAACGACCCATGATGTTGGAAATGAATATCATTCGTTATTAACCCATATTCGGCTCACTGCTGAGCGCGAGTCTCCTCTCAGAATGAGAGGGGTTATGCCAATAGTCGACCTAGCTGGCCCAATGTGGATTGGCAGACTTCACACACGCAGAGAATTAAGAAAACTCTCAGGTATGCAGGTTTCCTCACGATGTTTTCCTTCACCGTTTGAGACACGTGATATTCAATTTCTTAAAATTCACACAACTGAAACGTTATGTGTATTTGTTTGTATAGGATTCGAACCCACACCCTTCGGAATCGGAGGCAGAGGTCATATCCAGTGGTCTACCTCGGCTTAATATCATTACAAGTCATTAATTCCAAGGCACGAAAGATGGACCGGTTTTCATAATGAATTATTATTTATCTTGCATTGATTTTTTTTGTTTATGAACTTTGTGCTTGACAACCTCTGACTTTTGACAATTCTAACTTAATTTACAATTTTTAAATATATATTCAAGTATTTTTTCATATACTTCATAAAACTGTGTATCTTGAAGCCAGTCAGTAGACTGGTTTCAAGATACACAGTTTTAAGCAGCTACGCAGTAAATATGAGAATAGATCTCGAACAAAGCTCACCAAATAACAAATAAAAGTTAAATACGCCATAATGAAAGTAAGTAAAGACTTGTGTATTTTCCATTTTGCTGTTTAAACAGTTGGTGTAGTGCGCCAAACGAGTAATGAGTAACGAATAATGGATCGGGTAAATTCCAGCGGATGTTTAGTAAATGGATGATAAATCGATAAGGATATTTGCCGGATGAAGTTTAGATCATCCGCTACAATTTGCTGATTTTCATTTCAACTGTGCACACTGTTCAAAACAGATCAGCGCTGCCCATAGGAAATGTCGTCACATAAAATGTATGGCAAAATGTGTTAGTAAGGTAATTCGTCTGGGTGTATTTGTAGGTAATGAATTTTTAATAGTAAAGTAATTCGCTTTTTAGATAATCTTTACGCGATTGTCAAGAATCAAGATTACAGCAGAGAAAAAAATCTGAAAAAAAAATATAACTTGGTCATCCTAGGTGTTTGTTCAAAACTATTCAAATTAGTTCTAGATAATTAGGTAGTGTATCTAACATTTGCGTTTTATCCGTTAAATACGGAACATTCTGTATATATAATTCCAAATTATTGGAACATATTATACATTAGCGGACTCGTTAAGCAATGTTACTGGCATAACAAGCCTATACTAAAATTAACTCTACAAATTGAACAAAGTTCAAACTTTGGGCGATGAAACTTTTAATAAAAATCCTTTTGGTCTGTAACTGACTTATCTCAAGTACCTACTTCAAGTTTATAACGAGTTCCATGAACGGCTGCCAAACCGATTAAACCAGGATGGACACCTGTTTTAAGATGTTAAGGAAATAGAAAAATACTTTAATAAACATACATGGAGAATCCTACTAATATTATAATCCTACTAATATTATCAACGCGAAAGTTTTTATGGACGTTTGGATGTTTATTACTCTTTAACGCCGCTATAACTGAAGTGATTTGGCTGAAATTTGGAATGGAAATAGATTTTACTCTGAATTAACAGACTTTTTATCTTTTAACTTTTATCCCGAAAAAATCCATGTTTTCCGGAGATTTGCGAAGGCTGATGATTTTGATGATACGAATGTTTGTTACTCTTTCACGCCTCGACTACTGAACCGAATTAGCTGAAATTTGATATTGAAATATATTATAGCATGAATTAACACATAGGCTACTTTTTATCCGGGAAAAATCTCGAGGGATTTGTGAAAAACTAAATTCCACGCGGACAAAGTCGCGGGCGTCCGCTAGTTATTGATATTTAGCTTTTGCAAAATTAAAATCTTTGACACTACCAATATCGTGATAAATATTGTCGCAAAGTTTTAAAATCAAAAATATTTAATTTTGAAGCCTTATTATGTTACAAAAACTTTTGTATCAAGTCTATCTCTATGGTTTTCATAAAAAGGCTCAGAGTCAATAAGCCGACGATGGAGCGAGGCTATGCAAGTATTACTGCGCGATCGAATCAGAAAGAAGATGCGCAGAATAAACAATATCACCGGCAAAGCTCAACGAGACGCGAACCTTATGTGGCAAGGGACATAAGGGACAAATAGCGGATGGAAGTTGCAAGTTACTGGCGACCCTGCACCGAAAAGGGTAGTTTTGGCCGACCATCCACTAGAAGAGGGAAGCAGGAAGCCGGTGCATGCGCGCCACTTAGGACCGTAGAGATTGAAAGTCCTTACTAGAAGCCAATGTCCAGCAGTGGTAGTTCATCAGCTGAAAATGATAATAATAATGCGAGCAAAAGTATGTCACAACTGAAAACAATAAGTACGAAACTTAGGACCGACTGTAATAAATCTTGTAGAAATGTTTTTTGCAGTTCCTATTCAGAGACAAAGTCCAAGTTGAAGTACTTAAAAAGTTCGTCAGTTAAAAAATTCCACTCGACAATAATATAGTATTCTTTTGTCAGTCAGTTTCTATTGAGTCAAGTGCCGCGGCTTAAGCTGTTCGCTTTGCAGTGATTCACGAATCTCGTTACGAAGTTTGACCGACCCCAAGTTCACTTACAGACATAAAGATTTTTTATTAAAAGTTTCATTTGCGCCCGACCCCGCTGTTATATTTTATGTGGTTAAGTGTTTGATGTCGCTAACAGGAATGTAACACGAAATGTTAGGATTTAAAATTTGTTTACAAGCATATCACATAGCATAGAGCCTTGATAGCTCAACGTTAAGAAAGGTCAGACTCATCACCGGAGGGTGGTACGATCCCCGCCCCGTTGGTCTATTGTTGTACCCACTCCTAATACAATCTTAACGCACTAGTTGGAGGGGAATGGGAATATTGGTCATATTTAAAAGATATGGCAAAAAATCTTAAACGAAATATCTACCTATCTAAGGAGATTGTTATGACACAGAATTTTGAAATAATCACATGGCATAAACATAATATAAGTAAGTTAAGTTAAAAGTTTGAACAAATGTCCAGTAGATGATAAGAATAGATTAGAATGTATTTTGTATCAGAAGTTTCTTCCATCATAATGGAAAAAGCTAATATCTTTTGTCTTCATCCAATCATTCTCATCATCATTCATTATTAATTCTGAGTCTTCATCATTCATTTTAATTTATAAAAACCTTAACCCGAAAACATCCAGTTACAAAAATCTGGTTGTAATCAAGCGAAACGCGAATATCGATACAGGTGGGTAGCCATTACTTTTAAACGTAAATAACCAAGCTAATGACCTGAATAAAATCCCCAAGGAGCCTTCACTGCTTGTAGCATAGCTTCTAACAATTTGGTTAAAAAATATATTGAATTTTAGAAGTAAATGACATAATTACTCTTAAATCTTCCACAAAAGGACTCCGCTACTCAAACGAAATCACTGAAAATCTAACAAAATTTAGCATGTAAATAGGGCAATAAAGAATTCAATTGAACCTCATACATTTAGCATTACAATCCCGGCCAACCTATTCAGTTAAATACTCAGAACTTGCCAAAACGTTCAATATTCAAATTAGGTACGATCGCCGATAGTCATCAAACTGGTATAATACCTCAGTTTTACAACCATTGTGGTAGTTTAATATCCTCGCTCTCCAATGCTCCCACCGCTATTCTGTTTAACTGATATTTGATTTCGCATCACGCGCCACACTCTTCATCATATTTTGATAGCAATGTCTATTTGATAGACGGACCTGCATTAACGTTCTACGTAACTACTCGCTTAGTATGTTAACGTATCTCAAAAGATATTAACTATGTTAGCTACCCTAATATAATTATAACTAATCACAAAAAAGCACAATGTCAACTGCTGGCCTATTCATCAGTCGTGGGTTTTTCATTCATCGCTACAACTCCCCCGGCCCGCGCGGACCATCGGGAGTGTTACGAACGAAGTTGCCAAGCTATAGTTTAGTTTTAAAGACTTTAAAACTGACTTCACAGTGGGTAAGAAGCAATTCTGTGATTCCTTCGACAGTTATTAACTACACCCAATATTAAGATGTAGAACATTACACAATTAGACATATAACATTTATACGGTAAATAAAAACCATTGACAATGACAAGGGCTTGTAAAACTGCAAAGTAGTTTGAACACAAAAAGCAATACTGTGTTAAACGCTACAAAGAAATAAATTTTCTACAATTGCCCCAAGATTCCGCGACAAAACTGCCAATAAAACACTCAGAATGGCCACTCTGAGCTTTACTTTTCATAAAGGCGTATTCGGACGCAATTCTGTTATTACAAACATTGTTTTTGTAGCATTTGTTTTGAGTGAAACCATCTTGAGTATGAATGTTTATTGCTACGTTGAATTGTATATATACCTATTAAACTTAGAAAGCAAATACATGCGAAAAATGGTTTACAACTTTACACACACATCGGAAAGCGCAGTGTTGGTCGACCCCACACTTGGTGGACCGAGGACATCAAGCGAGTTGCAGGGAAGTCCATGCAAGAGGCCCATGTCCAGCAGTGGACGTCCATCGGCTGTTAATGATGATGATGATCACAGAACAGACAACGCTAAAAGCTAACGCTTTTAGCAATAGAAGTAGCAAAGGGTCGTGGCCCGCGTACACCCGGGTGTGCGGAACAACGCAAGCGTGTCCGCGCATGCACTAGCAGTCTTGTTTTGTTCTGTGACAAAAGGAATAAATAATATTCAACTTTAAAGTAAGGGTGACATATTTCATTTTTTACTAAATATTAAACAGCCATTTAGGCCACGCCCCTGGGTACACTGGTTTCAATACAAAGAATTGACACTTTATAAATCTAGTTACCTATCTGTATATCTGTGATTAGGATAATGATGATGATGATGATGATGATGATGATGATGATGATGATGAATGATCACTTTAAATCATCATCATATCATTACACCAGATGATGATGAACTTCCAATGCAGGACAGGACTTCCAACGGCTGCTTTGTAGTGACTTTTAAACACCACATTCATTGCACATCGGAAAATTCGCGTCATCGGTTTTATTAAAATACCCATGGCGCGTTGTTGCAATCACAGAAAGCAAAAATAGCTAATTTATATAGATTTTATGTATATTTATGGACATTAGATATAATTTCTATTTGAGGATGTATTTTTGGCCATAGTTATTATATAAATGTCAAATATTAATGAAAAACCAATGATTTTAAAAATTGCAGAAATCCCTAAATTTTGTTCTAAACACTGACTTTGATAGTCCTTTCGAATTCAACTACATAATAGTAAACGTTCTATAACCCTATAACTTTATTAATAACTAGCAGACGCCGCACGGTTTCACCCTTGTGATTCCCGTTCCCGTAAAAATACGGGGATAAACTATAGCATAGCGGATAGTGCAGCTTCCCAACAGCAGCAAATAATTTTTCAAATCGGTTTAGTAGTTTCAGAGCCATTCAATGCAAATAAACAAACAATCGAATCTGTTATATTAGTTATATAAATTTAATATAACAAAATAATGGTATTAAAAATTAGTCCGTTAACAAAGTAACATTGTTATTCACAGTCGCAGTCGCACGTTTCAAATTTTATACGAGTACAAAATATTATTTTGACTACCCACACTACATTTGCGCGTGACGGCTAATTTGAATGCACCTCTCACCTGATGACAGAAGAACTGGGCCAGTTTTTGCATAAAACATAATCCTGGAATTGCACATGCACTGATATTATTCATCGTACGTATGTGTGGCAAAGTGGAAAAAATGCATGACTTTTTGTGAAGCCTCGTTTACATTGAGCTCACTTTCACGCCAGTGAGCAGGATGGTAGGCAAAGGATTGAGCATGAAGGTAAGCAAGAAACTGGACAGGAAGAGTAATTAAACACAATACTCCTCATACACCTGTCTCTGCTACTCGTGCTGCCTGGCGCTCCTCAAAATGAACGATTTCATAATCCTTGAATTTCACATGCACTGATATTATTCATCGTACGTATGTGTGGCAAAGTGGAAAAAATGCATGACTTTTTGTAAAGCCCTGTTTACATTCAGCTCACTTCCGCGACAGTGAGCAGGAAGGTAGGCAAGGAACTGGGCAGAAAGGTAGGCTAGGAATTGGCGGTACGTAAAACATCGCTTGGCGGTACGCCTTTGCCGGTAGGGTGGTAACTAGCCACAGCCTAAGACCCCCGCCAGCTATACCTGGACCAGTGGTCAATCGGCCCAGCCGGGGATCGAACCCAGGACCGTCTTGTAAATCTACCGCACAAACCACTACGCCACGGGCCAGGCAAGAAACTGGACAGGAAGAGTTTGTAAACACAATACTTCTTAGCCTCTGCTACTCGTGCTGCCATGCGCTCCCTAAATGAAAGTTTTTTGAGCAGAAATGTTATAAGGCAGCGCGAGTTCGAATCCGGTCGGGGCATGCATCCCAACCTTTTCAGTTATGTGCATTTTAAGAAAACTTGTCTCAAACGGTGAAGAAAAATATCGTGAGGAAACCTGCAATCCTAAAAATTTCCTAATTCTCTGTGTGTGTGAGGTCTGCCTATCCGCATTGGGCAAGCGTGGTGGACTATTGGCCTAACCCCTCTAATTCTAAGAAGAAACTCGAGCTCAGCAGTGAGCCGAATACGGGTTTATGATGATGAATCTTATACGAATCCGTTCAGCGATTTTTTGCGAATTAGAAACTTTTCTAATTGCAGTAGAATATTTATTTTTAACCATTGCAAACACGTATCTATATAAAAAAGTGATGCATAAAATACTAATAATATTAAAATATTTCGAACACTTCAACTTCGAAATTGTAAATTTAAAACGTGACCAGCGCATTTTCTTGCTGAAACAAATTTCCTCATAAATTAAGTTGTCGCCATTCTGTTGTGCAAGGAACGTCTTTGTAAATTAAAGTTCAAGGAAGTGAACGGGTGGAGCTTTTGCTCTTAGTTTTTTACGATGCCGCAAGTTAAATCAATGAGTTTCATGATAATCCATTACTTTTTAGGGTTCCGTTCAACAAAGAACTCCCAAAGCTCGTCGTCCGGCGTTTTTCTAACTTTTATTTTAAGCTTTCGACTTTATTACCAATAAAACATGACATATCTTGAAGATTTAAAAGTAAGTGAGCCTAATTGAAATAAACTAAAAATTTAACAAATATGATTTGACATATGCAAAGCCTGTCATTTAAAAATAATGACAATGTGCTCAATGCTTGTAATGAGTGCTTGTTTTTAAATTTCTTGTGTTGTTTTTTTAAAAGATTAGCTATTAGTGTGTTATGATAAAAAAATGGATATTCTTAATTAAATAAGCAATAAAATAAGTACAAACCATTGGTTCAGTCCATACCCTCGACACCACAAAGTGTATAACAAAAGAATGAACCAGCAAATCTGGCAACATTCAGAATTGTAATCTGAATTATTTTCTGAATTAAAAATGTAACCAGAATGTCGTTATCAACTTATCAACTCATATTCGGCTCACTGCTGAGCTCGAGTCTCCTCTCAGAATGAGAGGGGTTAGGCCACTAGTTCACCACGCTGGCCTAGTGCGGATTGGCAGACTTCACACATGCAGATAATTAAGAAAATTATCTGGTATGCAGGTTTCCTCACGATGGTTTTCCTTCGACGTTTGAGACACGTGATATATAATTTCTTAAAATGCACACAACTGAAAAGTTGGAGGTGCATGCCCAGGGCCGGATTCGAACCCACATCCTCCCGAACCGGAGGCAGAGATCATATCCACTGGGCTATCACGGCTCTCAACGGCTCTATAACTTTATTTGCACGTATATAAATATATTCACTGGGCTATCACGGTCTTCCGCGGTCCTCAAATTATGGACACTCAATATCTCACAGCGTCTAGTAATTAGCTAATTTCGTCTACAAAATTTATATAATAATAATTACGAAATTCATCCACAATGAACTAAAACAATTTTTCATAAGCAAAAAATAGCCAAGATAGCGAATAACGTGTAGGTTTCACTGGCAAAAGATCGAACTCTATAATCAAGGGAGAAAAGTTAACAGCAAAAGCAACTTTGTTTCTATGCAATTACGAGTAATTAATTTTCGTTTACAGTTAGAAGTTTTCTTTATTGGCTTGAGCACGAATTTCTATTTTATGCATGTTCTATGTACAAACTTTATAAATCAGCGAACTCCCGCGACTCTGTTAGCGTAAGATTTTGCTTTTTACAAAGCTCGCGGAAACTATACTTTTTTTTCCAGAATAAAAAAAAGAATGAAAACTAAAAAAATATTTTTCAGGGTCCAAATGTAATGTCCAGGGTAATGTGCTTTAAGAAAAGCGCAGAAAGTTGCTTCCGGGTTTAGGCGAGAAAGCCATTAAAAGAAGTATTTCTAGACTATATTTATCAGACGATTTGAAGTCGGGTCACGAGCACTATCAGAGCGGCCTCAAGTCAGTCGCGCTCTAGATTTTATCGCTTCTAGCCTAGCCAAGACGAGACGGCTCGAGAAAAATTTTAATGAACCGCTATAATACTATCTGGGTGAAAATATCGCGGTTTGTTATATTTGACAATGTTTTAAACTATATTTTAAAACATTGTATTGGCTGAACCTACTCATCCGAAAACCAGAAAAGGAATTGCCGGAATAATAAGAATAAACAATGTATCCTGAAACCGTATCAATAAAATAAATAAATTTGTACGTATAAATACTAAATAGTCACATGCGTTTATGTGTGGTATAATAACCTTGGTAAGTATTGTAATTGTAATGGAACAACGATACACGACAAAGTCTTCACTGATACTTGAACAAACTACTTCCTACCTACTTAATTACCTACTCAGACCAATTACCATAGGACCTGCCTTGCTAGATGTTACCCCTTTGTCAAAAGCATATGATCATGATCATATGATCATCTAACGTGTTTTAACAAACTCTGTTTATAGAATCGATGTTGCATTGTGCTAAAATTGCACATGTGTGTCTATTACGATTTAAGTAGTGTAAGCACATAAGATATATTTATTGGTGTTAAATATTTTCGATGTGTGAGTTTACCTCATCCTTTTCAAACGACGAAAACGACAGACAATTTTCTTGGTGAATTTGAGTGCGACACAAGTCCAAATGTAATTAAAGAGTGTCTAAGATTACCCATGTCATTAGAACTTCTATTAAATAAAATAATAATAATTCAAAGCTGTAATTTAATTCATATCATTAAAGGTATATTTATTTAAATCTGTCTATAATATATATCTGAGTAACTTGAGATATAAAACGAATTAAATTTTAAAATCAGGAAGCTTCCTATTATTTTTATCTACTAGAACTTCGCAAGGTACATTCTACGTATTATTTTTCGGTTTCACAGAATGGCCGTGAAATGCGCTGGATCTAATGTACGGACTAAAAAAGCAAGGTCTGCCTTCGTCCATAACGCTTAAAGTCCGCTTCATGTGGTACAAATCGGAGCCCAAGTAAATATTGGAAGACCGATTTTCGGCTGAATACACCGAATAATCCTATTGTATGGAGTTCGGTTCTTCGTTTGTTTTTCACGATAGCCCGTCTAATCTATTTGGCTTGATAGACCATTCGGTCCGTATTTTCGGGGATCGTAACTTAGGAGCCTTATTTGGGTTTGAAGTATAATTTATTGTCTTCAATTCCATCTGCAAAGAAGGAAAGGTTAAGCAATAAATCGGACGCAGCTGTGTAACGGACATAAGTACGGAATTAGGTAACAAAGGAGCCGATTTGTGAACGTTTCTCAACGATTTGTTATGGCAACAAAAATTCGGATATTGCGCCGTGTTTACCATTGGATTCCAGTTCGTTCTTGATTTATAACGATTGTACACGCGTAGGTACGGAAAAGTTTACAAATTTTTAGTTATTTACTACTTCTCCTGCATTAGGATTTAGTTTCCAAAATTGGTTTTTGTTGAATCAAGATGCGATGCGAAACATAGTACTTGCGATGCGAAATATTTAAAAGAAATCTATTTATTCTATATATAATGATATTGTAATAATACTAGTGGAAATAGCACAAAACAAAATCTTGGAAGCTGAAATTAAAAAAAAATATTTTGATTATTAGATTGGACTAATTTTTAACCGATTTAAAAAAAAAGGAGGAGGTTTCTCAATTCGACCGTATATATATTTTTTTTAGTGTTCTACTTGCATAGCACGTCGACTTTTTTTTTTCATCATTATCAACCCATATTCGACTCACTGCTGAGCCCAATGAGGGTTGGCTGACTTCTCACACGCAGAGGATTAAGAAAATTCTCTAATATGCAGGTTTCCTCACGATGTTTTACCTTCACGTTTGAGGCACGTGATATTTAATTTCTTAAAATACACACAACTGAAAAGTCTTTTATTATATAGTGAGAAATATTCAACTTGATAATCATTGATATAATACTGTCCTATCAGAGATTGTTAAAAAAACTTCATAGAAACTTCCTATCTTCCCAAAATAATCCCATCGAAATGAGCAATGAGCATCTTTGTCTTTGTATCTATATCTACTCTATACTAATATATAAAGCTGAATAGTTTGTTTGTTTGTTCGAACGCGGTAATCTCAGGAACTCCTGGTCCGATTTGAAAAATTCTTTCAGTGTCAGATAGCCCATTTATCAAGCAAGGCTTAGGCTATATATTATCCCCGGGAACGGGAACCACGTGTGTGAAACCGCGCGGCTAGTACCATATAAAATACCATTCCATATTCACGTTGTTGGTACAATGATACCAACGAATTCAAGATAGCAGATGCACTGAAACAATAAGTATTTGCAGACGTTATTGTTGTTAAGGGAAACATTTCATACTGAAATTGGATATAAAATTGAATTCAGGCATATCTTAAATCATTTATACGATGCCTTTGAGAAAATAATATTTATAGTAAGTAGGAACAGGCTATTGTTTTCTTAAGAAACTAGCTTTTTGTTTATATATACTCGTATATTAATTTTTTTTTTAAATAAAATCCAGTGGTGCTAAAATAAGAGTAAGATAAAAGAAAAAATATGGCAATGGTGTAGTCCCAGTCCCATCTCTACCGTCCCAAAGCAATGAAAGAGATAGCGCTATTTCCAGTTGCGCCGCCTATTGGTTGAGATTTGTCTATTTCTTTTCACGAGATTATCTCGTTGGTCGCATGTTAGTGCCACAGGTATTTTAAAAAAGCATGTTGTTGTAGTTTACAAGCATTTTAAAAAGCCAAATCTTTATCGTAATAAAGTTATAATACTAAATGAATTAAAGCCTTTACTGTATGTAATGTTTTTAATATTGTTGTAATGTCCCGAGAGGTCATCGGTTGGATCCCCGACTGGACTATGCATTCCTAACAACGACTTCTTAACTCAATGGAGGGGATTTTTTTTTTATTTGACCAATATATATTTTCTTAGCCTTTTTTATTGAGAAAGAATACAATATGGAACCTAAGCTAACTTATCCTAATAACTATACAAATCATGCCCATGTGGAATGGTGGCAAGAATATTTATTGAGATTACTTTATAGCAAGCAGGTACATATTAAGGTATTCTAGATATTGATCATGATATTTTCATAAAAAATAACAAATTCTACGCAGAAGAAAATATCGAACATCCTGTATTTCACTCTATGTGACCAAAGTTCACTTTAAATTCCAAAAACACATTTTTATCGTAAATTTTGAGCCAAATTTGTAAAAGCAATTTCATATTCCGAGCAGCTACAAACTCTCGCGATGTAATGTTTAACGATAGCTTTGCTCATAATTTCAGGGTGACCAGTTTAGTGTTCATAGTTCCGAATATATTAGCTGTTTTCTAACTTAAATGACCATCGGAATTCATGTTTGTAGTTACGCTTCATAAATATACCTACTGTGAACTTTAACCGTTATTTGGGGAAATATACCATGTTAAATCTAGATAATAAGGGTGTAGTTTGTATTTTGTAAACGAAAATTACAAAAGCTTTATGTTATGGTAATTTTTTGTGTATATTGTTTGTGGTAAAGTGGTTTAGATTAACAAAGTAAAAAGGTAAATTGTAACATACCATGTTCAATCTAGATAATAAAGGGTGTGTAGTTTATATTTGCTAAAGGAAAATTTTAACAGCATAATATGTTTTACTAATTTGTTATGTTGTTTATTTTTTGTTTACTTTGTATATCAACAAAATTGTTGAATGGTGATTTGTAACAGGGAAACATATCACATGTATACTATTATTATAAAGCTGAAGAGTTTGTTTCTTTGTTTGTTTGATTGAACGCGCTCATCTCATGAACTACTTGTCCGATTTGAAAAATTCTTTCAGTGTTAAATAGCCCATTTATCAAGGTAGGCTATAGGCTACATTTTATTCCCTTATTCCTACGGGAACGAGAGTGTGAGGCAAAATAATGCGAAAATTGAGAAGGTACTTTTTTAGAAACGGACTAAACAAGCAAAAATCCCAATATTCATTAACGTTTCATTAACAGATAAAGCAATTGTAAGGACGCTCGCTACTTTTGTTCTTACGTTTCCTATTATATCTATACTAATTTATCGGATCGTGCTTCAAGAAATTAGATTTCCTTCGGGATACCGGCTTTCATAATGAGAAGATTGGTCTGAATCGGTAATTCATAATTGACTCAGTCCGAAACTTGAGCCGTGAAATAATGAAATTATGATGCCAATATTACATTTCCTTCGTAAGGATTTTCTCACTAGCACTTAGGTATATACCTACACGATAGAACCACTTCATTTGTATAGGTATACAAATGAAGTAGTAAATGGTGAAACATTGTTACCTAATACATAATAACATCTTTGTATAACTAAATTTAATGTTTCTTGCAAATAAATGATTCTGATTCTGATTCATGAGTCGAGTTTCAGTATGCTCGTAATGATATTCTGTAACGATGTTTTTACTAAACGACAGTGTTTTGAAACGAAATCGTTCGAATTCTATCTTTCTCTATCCATAGAGAAAGATAAAATTCGTTATAGATATAATACGTTAGACAGAGAGATATAGAGTTGACTTCGAGACTCACTCTGTCAAGATAAAAAAACGTTACAGAATAGCATTAGCCAAGATCAACGGCAATTCGTCGTCGTCGTTATCAACCCATAAACGGCTCACTGCTGAGCTCGAGTCTCCTCTCAGAATGAGAAGGTTTAGGCTAATAGTCCACCACGCTGGCCCAATGCGGATTAGCAGACTTCACACACGCAGATAATTAAGAAATTCTCTGGCATGCAGGTTTCCTCACGATGTTTTCCTTCACCGTTTGAGACACATGATATTTAATTTCTTTAAATGCACACAACTGAAAAGTTGGTGGTGTAAGCCCCGGACCGGATTCGAACCTACACCCTCCGGAATTGGAGGCAGAGGCATATCCACTGGGCTATCACGTCTCTCAACGGCAATTGTTTGATTATAATCCGGTACCTGGATCTAACACAATTTCTCAGTCTTGGTAATTAAAAACCAAAAAATTAAGAGCATTAAAAAATCATTTTCAGTCTACTAAACTGTACTATGTTTACAATTTGTCTCTATAATTATTATACCATTAAATTAATATTTAAATAAAATATTAAAATTGAATTAATAGTTAGTAAGAAATCAGTTTCATTTAGGTAGACGCCTTCAACTTGCTGCACTCCTCGTTCATAATAATAACTATACCACAGTGTTGTATAAATTGTATCCCAATTTTGTATTAAATAAATTCTGTAACATTTTCATAAACGCCAAGTCATCTATTCCTTTCTCCTGAGCACCGTAAACCGCGTAAAGACCTGACCCTTTCCAGTATTCAGTAATAAAAGCAAAAATCACGACTCCCTATCAATTCCTTCTGTTATGGCATCGTCAATATGGGGCATTCGCTTAATGCGTCCAAACGACTTGTTTACTAGGACAAGTTTTATTTTTATATGTCGAACGTTATGGAACAAGTCAATCAAAGGAAAACTTGCCGGATTTTATTGTGGTCGTTCTATTAAATGCGTTGTTGGAAGTAATTGCTTAAGCTCCCACTTCCAATTTATTCTTACAATATGATTTGTCCTAAATAGATGGTAGAATTTCAGAATTCATTTATATTATGTAGATACGATTTATACGGTTAACACATGTATAGAGAAAAAGGAATAGGTCCATTTTAGTTATAGTGTGTGGACAATTTAAATAAATTTAATTTAAGTTTACATAAAGAGGGAGACTAGGTATTATAAAGTAATTTTTGATAAAATGTTACAATTAAAATTAATTTCATTAAACATCTAGTGCCGAAGTAGTTTTTTCAGTATCTACGCAATCATCTAAATAAAAATAAGTATACTTAACGAAAAAAAAAAACAAATTACAAATAAAATTCTTAGCATGAACTAAAACATTAAAATAGTTTATGACGTACTTACTTTTTTTTAAATTGTGAAGTGGATTTTACAGGAAACAAAAAAAACTTCGGACGTGACTGCTAATCAAAGAGACAAAACGTACTTTAAAGCGATTGCATGCGTTGCAATAAGATCCTGCTTATAATATGAGATGCTCTATGATATACAAGTCGTATTATTGATTGAGAACCAGTGCCAGCCCACAAACCCATATTGCAACAGCGTGGTGGCTCTAAACTCCATATCCCCTCTCCCGTGCGGAGGGGGAGACTTGGCTCAGTGGTGGTTCGTTAAAAAAAATCATGATTATGATCATAGCCAGACATTTGTGATATTCTAAGGGTTTCGATTCCCTTTCAAGAAAAATACAGTGGTCCTATAAAGGTTCTTTTCTCTTTTCAAGTGTGGATCTCTAAAAAAACAAATAGGTTAAACCAATAAAAATATTTTAGTCCTGTCACGTCGAATCACATTCTCCTTCAATAGCTATTATTTTTATAACTACTTTAATGTTAATGTTTTCCAAAACAATTTCAATTTCGAAATATTTCCATAGACATGCCTGAAATGTAATTACAGACTTTAGTTTCGCTTGAGAGGCAGTTTTTTTCATTAATATGCTAATGTCGTGCAGACATTGAATACCAAAACGCTTAACCGAAACTTTAACGAAAATAAACTTTCAATTTAATTTAAAGTATCTGTTTTATATTGATAACATAAATCGTAATAATCATTATAAGATTATATAAAATGGCTCATCGTACATCGCTGATCCAATACGGTATGACCAGGTATGACAGAGAGAAACACAGGGTTAGTATTATTACCCTAAGCCTAACCCTATTGTTGGAAATAGACGCATATGACGTCGCTTAATCTTGTGTTGAGTCGTACCGAAAAACGCGAGTTAGAGAGGGGGAGCGATCGGGCGACTGGCGATATAAGGCACTCACCGTACGGTCGGCTTCAGTGGTCGCGTGGCGTTCGACCCGTTCATAAAAGGGTAAACCTGCACCTGGACTCTCTGAACCTCACCTCTGGGACTACTCAAGATATCATCTTCCATTCAAGGGTTTATTGAAGTTTATTGGAGTTCACTCCTTATGAATCGATTTTCATATATAGCCCCCGGTATAAAAAAAATATGGGCAGTAAACTTCGATGAACGAATGACAGCGGTACGTTTATTATTCTGCGCACCTTTCACCGTACGCTGCCGCCAAGGCGCGTACGCCGCGGCCTGCTGCTCCTCGATTGCGCACCTTTCACTTTACAGTTGTGATTATTGAACGTACATATAGTGTATGCTGTGGGGCAACATATTTAGATAGTCGTTCTGAAACGGTAAATTCCATTCGTTCTTCGGAGCTGACACACACTTTTTTTGGTTAAATTTCGATTTGTTAATTAAGTTGTCCTTACAAATATGGTGACTAACCTTTAATCAACATTGGTTTTCTTATTTTTAAAATCTACTTCTGAGTAGTTTGCTAACTCTATATTACTTACTGGCTCTGTGACGCTGAATACCAGTTGGTAATGCTAACTTGGTAATAATAACTGCATTCGACAAAGATTGTAAATTGGATTTACCTTGTAAAATACAAGCAGACAGCCTTGGGAATACTGGGAAATCGGTTCAGTAGAACCAGAGATTGCCTACAACCTCACAACACCACAAACTCACAAAGTACGTTACCTCTTTATAATGTTAGTACTATAGGTTAAGTTGGCGTGGCAGTGTGTTGTTATTATTTTTGCTCTTTTATATTGAGCATATTGTAACGACGAATGACCATACACAGACAAATTGGTAATTGGATAACAATCTCGCACATCCGTCAAGTACAAACGGGCGTCAAATACAAAACACACATACCTATTTAATAAAGTCCGGTCAAGATAAATGAATCAACAAGCTAAAAGTTAACATTAGAAAGAGAAACTGTCATTATAAAATTTTGGAAAATCCCCATTGAAATTGGGTGCAAAAAAAATCATGTACATGATTTTCACCTGTTTCGGTTAATGCAAAATTCCTTAGGCAGAATTTTTATTTAAAATGCGAGAATTTCTCCCCAACCTGTATACGAATTTATATAACTATGTACTTAAGAATCGTAAACTAGCAAGAGCGTGCCGTGTTACAATGTATTTTGGCCTGAAATAAAAATTCTTTAAATACACCTTCATCTACGAATCATAACCAATTATTTTCAATTCAAAATATTAAAAACATTTAAGGATCAAAGCTTTTTGCTATTACAGTGCTAAGCATCTACATACTTCAGTAAAATACAAATAAACTTAATAAAAAAAACCTTTTGATTTTTTTATTATAATGCGAAGAAACTTTTTCCCCAATCGTAAACTAGCCAAAGCGGATGCCAATATTACATGCCAATATTTTGATCTGAAAAGTACATTCTTTAATTATACCTTCCTGAATCAAATCAAGCACCATATCAAGTAGGCTCAGTTTACAAGCACTTTTGACACGTCAGTTGACTATTTGTAAAAATTCTACCACCGGTTTGGAAGGCATGTTCTGCTGAGAATAAACCGACAAGAAAATCAACAGTTGCAAAATCAAAAAAGCATCGAAATCAATTATTTTAAATTGAAAATAAAAATAACTTTGAAAGATCAAAACTTTTAGCTAATAGAGTTGAAACATTATATCGTTTAAACTCAATAACGTTGAAAAACACGCACGATTGAGTTTCCGAATATGAAGCTATATTTCTGGAATAAAATCCTTTTATACAACGTCCACAGCACTCCAGAAATACAGGCCAAGATAGTGAAGTAGCCGGCGAGATCGCGCGACCCGATAGTCGTACTAGAAGATCAAGTGGAGCAGATATCGAGGGGAGTTTCGTATTTTAGCTTCGCTTTTATTTCTCTGAATTTGTATGGAACAAAGTCCTTTGAAGAAGTGCAAGTTTTATATCGTTATTGCTTTTAAATGTTTCATTTATCGGTCATTCTATTATTACTCAACATTCTATTATTACTTGGTCGCTAACTATGGGCCTTATAAGAAGGCTCAAAGTCACTCAGCGGGCGATGGAGCGTGTTATGCTTGGGGTTTCTCTGCGTGATCGAATCAGAAATGAGGAGATCCGCAGACGAACTAAAGTCACTGACATAGCTCAGCTAGTCGCGAAGCTGAAGTGGCAGTGGGCAGGCCACATAGTTCGAAGAGCCGATGAACGTTGGGGTCCCAAGGTGCTGGAATGGCGACCCCGCACCGGAAAGCGCAGTGTTGGTCGACCCCCCACTAGGTGGACCGAAGACATCAAGCGGGTTGTACGGAGCCGCTGGATGCTGGCGGCTCGAGACCGTTTTGTTTGGAAGTCCATGCAAGAGGCCTATGTCCAACAGTGGACGTCCATCGGCTGACAATGATGATGATGATGATGATTCTATTATTATATTCTTGTGGCATACCTACCTACTACCAATATACTAAAAATACGCCATACCTACTTAGTTTTATAATCGCAAATAGCGAAACAGGCATTGAAAGAACCTCGTTTTTAAATTAAACTATTCTAACATCTGACTTAAATTGATCAGTAACTGATTCCTCACAACTTCACCAACATAGTTCACGTTTTAGTTTTTATTTATTTATTTATTTACTTAGCATCCATGCACTTACTAACTAATACAAAAGTTTAGCATGCATGTCACATGGGGCCCTGTCAGGGCATTGCTGTTACATTAATAATGTTACATTCTAATAATATACATGACATTTCATTGAACAATATTAAAAATAAAAGTAGAATAAAAGTAGAAATATGAGTGAAACATTTACAGAATTAAATTAGAAATAATAGTAATTTCATAATAATATTATTAATTAAAGTCAATAAGAGTTTGTGAGAATGCAGGAATAAAATTTATTATATCTTCAATATTTCCTGAAAAAAGGAATCTACGCCACAATTCACAGCCAATATTAATCACCGAAAATAGTGTACCGAACCAAACAATTCAAGTTACGCTACCGCCAAAGCCATTTCGCCATACGATTTAGCGTTCCTGTACGATGTCGCGTAGAAACCGCAAGAGGTATGGGTGCAATAAACTTGTTTCTCTTCCAAGTTAGTCCGCTTCCATCTTAGACTGCATCATCATCTATTGCAATCAAGAACATGTCAAAGAATAAAAAAAAATTAAAGAAAGTGATCGCACATATGCACACTTTTGCGTTCAGATACATTTCACTACATTACACTCATTCTACTGAGGTCCTAGTGGCAGTTTGATACAGTCTCTATCACGTTAACGTAAACGCGAATTTCTAAGGCATTGAAACAGCGCCATCTAGTGGCACTACTGCACAACTGTTTCAATTCCATATAAATTTGCGTTTACGTCAATGTTATAGTAACAGTATGAAAATATTGAAAACTCCCACTAGGCACACTGATAGCCGGACGGGCTGCTTGTCGTAATCGACGCAACACTTTGGCGTGCTAAATCAAACATGAAGGAAACGATTATATTATGAGCTAGAGGACGCCCGCTACTTCGCACGCGTGAAATTCAATTTTTCTGGTTCTAAGTTTCAGCTCAAATCCCTCAGGAACCATAGACTTTTCCGGGATAAAAAGTATGTTGCTCAATAGAAATATTTTATACTTATATGTTGCTCTACCTTAAAGTGAAAGTCCCATTAAAATCGCTTCAGCCATTCCAAAGACTCGCTTGTACAAACAGACAGATAGAAAAACATTTTTAAAAACTTTTTTGTGTTTTGGTATCTTGTGAATAACTTTAATCACTTGAGAAAACGCAGCTATTTAAGTATATGTTTTGATGTTTGATTACACAATTGTTGATTGTTTATTTTATTTTATTTCAGTTCTGCATGTTTTTTCTTTTCTTATGATTTATTGTTTTAATAAATCAAATTTTTTATCAATCTACTGCATTATTGAAAATGGGAAGACACTGCCTCCTGTAACACAGTAATAACTAGTACAGCAGGCAGGGCTTCAACATAATTTGTGATATGAAGTTTTGATGAATAGAGACTTATTTATTATTATTATTTACAAATAGGTAATATACAGTATTCAGTACGGCATAACCCGGAGTAGCAACTATATTAGTTGTAATCTGTAAACTAACTTTGCAGAAACGTCACGCGGCAGGCTTGAGTCTGTGGCCGACAACAGGATGAGCCGCCGAGCTGACAGGGATAAGCTTTCGGACACAAGTGAAACTAAAACGGGTCATGCAGCTTAAAGGCTTGTGCATCTAATCCTTCTATTTTTTAACTGAGTCTCGGTAACACTGCGGCGGTAGGGGGAACAAAATTAACGGAATACTTATTAAGTACATAGCGAATGTTACGCTTTTTTTCTTGCGGTGCGGCTGTTTGTTTGATGTGCGTGATCCTTTATATTTAGAAGTTCACGCACGTTCTATGCTCGTCAGTATTTATAAATACATCACTATACATAATTTAAATAAATAAAACTGAAGTGTCTGTCTATGATTCAAAATCAAAAATCAAAAATCAAAAATCATTTATTTCAAGTAGGCTCAGTTTACAAGCACTTTTGACACGTCAGTTGACTATTTGTAAAGATTCTACCACCGGTTCGGAAGGCAGGTTCTGCTGAGAAGATACCGGCAAGAAACTCAACAGTTGCTCTTTTGAAAAAGTCATACAGTATTAAAATTTACAATTAATAACAATTACTGTTTACATTTCTTATGGTTTTACTTTCTGTGTGAAGGTGGAAGCTGATCCAACGGCCTCCAAGCATCTTTATCATTAAGGAACTCATCAATGTTGTAGTACCCTCGACTAAGTAAATGTTTTTTAACACATTGCTTAAAGCTATGCATTGGCAGGTCCATCACAGTCTTGGGGATCTTATTATAGAAGAGTACACCCAAACCTACAAAAGATTTTTTTACTCTTTGGAGACGATATGCAGAAATAACTAACTTATGCCCGTGTCTAGTAAGACGTGGGTTTAAATCTCCTTTTCGTTTGTACAAATTAATATTTTGTCTTACATATACTATACTGTTATATATATATATTGACAGGCTACTGTTAGTATACCTATTTCTTTAATCTTTTGACGAAGGGACTCGCGTGATTTTAATTGATATATTGCTCGAATTGCTCTTTTTTGAAGTACAAATATAGATTGTATATCGGCAGCCTTGCCCCACAATAAAATACCGTAAGACATTACGCTGTGAAAGTACGCAAAATAAACAAGCCTAGCTGTATCAACATCAGTAAACTGTCTTATTTTTCTCACGGCAAATGCCGCTGAGCTAAGTTTACCAGACAGTTTTTCTATATGAGTACCCCACTGAAGTTTACAATCCAAGGTCACTCCCAGGAAAACTGTGGAACTCTCCATTTCCATTGTTTCACCATCGATCATTATAGACTTATCTAATTTTATAACATTTGGCAATGAAAACTCAATGCATTTAGTTTTCTTGGCATTCAAAAGTAGATTATTTGCAGTGAACCAATGCGACACATGCGATATGGCACGGTTTACGTCGTCAGAGTTATCTTTATTTCTGTCGGACTTAAAAATTAAGGATGTGTCATCAGCAAACAGTACAATCTCACATATGCCGCTGACATGGTATGGTAAATCGTTTATGTACACTAAAAATAGAAAAGGACCCAGAATTGAACCCTGTGGGACGCCCATTATGGTAGTGGAACCGTGCGACTTTATATCATTTATGTATACCTTTTGTGTTCTATCACTGAGATAAGAGGCAATGAGATCGAGTGCAACACTTTTGATGCCATAGTGGCTTAACTTGAGTAGAAGGGTGTTATGGTCAACACAATCGAACGCCTTGGACAGATCACAGAACACACCAATAGCATTCTTAGAACCTTCCCATGCTTCATAAATATGTTTTAAAAGTTTAGCCCCTGCATCAGTTGTATTGCGACCTTTTGTAAAAGCATACTGTTCAGGATGAAACAAGTTATTTAAATTAAAATGACATAAAAGTTGATTTAATATGATTTTTTCAAAGACCTTGCTAAGTGTTGGCAATATTGGATTTTAAAGTAGGTAACTTTGTTTTTTTTTAGTATTTACACGATACTGAAACATTCAATCTTTTTTTATGTTGTTTGTCTGTTTGTCCGGGCTTTTCTTTGAAACGGCTTTAAAACGGCGATTTTATTAGGACTTTCATGAAAAAGATAAAAGAAGTTATTTAGCAACATTGAGTTTATAATTAGACTGTTCTGATACTCCGTAGTTGCCTACCATACCAAACTCAGAAATTTTCTAATTATTGTCAATGATTAAATATGGGTTCATTAATTTAGAAACTAAATACAAAAATTCATTTGTTAAAATACAAGCAATTAAAGTTGAAATTACTTTTCATTTTACACTAGAAAATGCCAATTAATTATTATACTCAGAGGCAGCGGGGAAAATAATTAAAAAAGTGAATATAAACAGCCATTACAATCTCAAAGGGTCGAGATTGGAATAGACGAACAAATGGAGCCTGTTAATCAGAGGCCGCCAACCATTTATCAGATCTTTCGCAAATTTCAGTCCATCAATCTGACCGAGCTCAGTAGGATACGTATAGCGTATTCGTTTTCACTTTTAAATATTATAATGAAGACCCGTAGACCGTAGGTCCAGTTGCCTAGCTTATGCGGTTTTAGATCCTCAAGGCTTGTCTTTGAGTTCTGACTCAAGTTATGAAATATTAAGTATTTATTACAGAATTTTTAATTCCCTCCTACCACAATCAAGATTTTTTGTAAATAAATAAGTTATGCGTCTCATCAAGATGTATCCACGACAAATGAGCTTGATAGTTATTAGATAATTGTAAATAATTCCCCAGACACTGTAATATGTACGTAAGAATAAGTTTTACTTGATTTCGGAGTATCAACTCTGCTTCGTACAATTGTAAAGTTTATATTTTGGCTAAAATTTCATTGTAAACGTTACAAATATACAAAATTATTCTTGAGCTGAATACTTTACTAGAATAATGCAATATTATTGCAATAATATAGTGTGAGTCATTGTAAGATGAACAATAAACATGCAAATAGAACCTTGAATCGTATCCAGTATTGGAAGCGAATGCATATGGCATGTTTACTGCCTACGGACAATCCTTGTTAACATATTGATTGGCTTACGTCAAGACATACCACTGTATTTATACATCTGCCTGCTGTGGATTTATGCGTATCGATGCATGTAGAGCGAGTTCCTGCAATAGCCAGATACACCTCATCTCAGACCAAATAAATATGGACTTCGCACCCAAATTTACACAATTTTGTTTTTAAATTTCAGCATTCAGCATCATTTTCCCTTCATCATCAACCCATATTCGGCTCACCGCTGAGCTCGAGTCTCCTCTCAGAATGAGAGGGGTTAGGCCAATAGTCCACCACGCTGGCCCAATGCGGATTGGCAGACTTCACACACGCAGAGAATGAAGATAATTCTCTGGTATGCAGGTTTCCTCACGATGTTTTCCTTCACCGATTGAGACACGTGATATTAAATTTCTTAAAATGCACACAACTGAAAAGTTTGAGGTGCATGCCCCGGACCGGATTAGAACCCACACCCTCCGGAATCGGAGGCAGAGGTCATATCCACTGGGCTATCACTGCTCTTTCACTGTCATTTTCCCTTATCCTACTTAAATGGGTTCGACAAAATATGTCAATATTCTCTATTCATCCACTCACTTTACACACATGTCCTCTTTCACACACTCCAACTCTTCTTTGGCCTTCCTCTCCCCCTTGTGTCCTTCTACTTGTGAATTCAAAGTTAAAAATATTTTACACCAATAAATATATTTTGAATCCAGAAAATGAAAAAAATAAAAAAAATCAAAAATCATTTATTTCAAGTAGGCTCAGTTTACAAGCACTTTTGACACGTCAGTTGACTATTTGTAAAGATTCTACCACCGGTTCGGAAGGCAGGTTCTGCTGAGAAGATACCGGCAAAAAACTCAACACTTGCTCTTTTGAAAAAGTCATACAGTATTATAATTTACAATTGATAACAATTACTGTTTACATTTCTTATAGTTTTACTTCCTGTGTGAAGGTGGAAGCTGATCCAATGGGCTCCAAGCATCTTTATCATTAAGGAACTCATCAATGTTATAGTACCCTCGACTAAGTAAATGTTTTTTAACACATTGCTTAAAGCTATGCATTGGCAGGTCCATCACAGTCTTGGGGATCTTATTATAGAAGAGTACACCCAAAACTACAAAATATTTTTTTACTCTTTGGAGACGATATGCAGAAATAACTAACTTATGCCCGTGTCTAGTAAGACGTGGGTTTAAATCTCCTTTTCGTTTGTACAAATTAATATTTTGATTAATATAGATTTTAATCGCAATACGCACACGTGTAATTTTTACACAGACTAACAAACACACCGTTTATACTCGTTACACAGAACATTCGATTACTTGAACGATGTTTTGTGGTTTTCTGTTTCATAACAAACTCGATATAATTAAGTTAGAAATACTAACAAATGAAACGTAACTTCACATTTTTATGCCATTCAACTACACAAACTTAACAAGACGAAAATCATTACAACAACGATACATCAATTTTATAAAAACAGTATTTTTTATAAAAGAGTTAGATCGTTGATCTTATACATTGACAGAGGGGTAACGTCTAGCGAGGCAGGTCCCTATAAAAGTCATCTGATCATTTTATGAAGAGCGAGAGTTTGCCAGTCTATAATGCTCCTGCCATAGGTAAATACTGTAGCCAATTATGGAGTTTCACCGTTGTGGCTCTGAAAGGTAGCAAGTTTCAAAGATCCATCCAGATCATCAATAATTTGTGGTTTTGTCTGCAATGCAAGGCGGGATCGCATTGTTATACTACATCTTTATTAAATAACTGGGTAGTTCTTGTTGAAATAATAAACTTGCATGGTTACTAATCCGGCCACTTGTATTATACATAAAATATCTTAAGGTTTCCTACGAAGCCTCACAAAAGCTATGGGACGTGCTAAGAAATCTAATACAGGCTTTGGTAGCTAACTACACCTCATAACATTTAAAACTTTTTATTTTACTACATTCTATCCAACAAGGATTGCAATGTATTTTATTTAATATACAGGTAAAATAATTGCAATAATTTAATTGGCCGATTGGACCATGACAGCACTAACTGCCATAATACCAGCGTTCACCCCGCGGTTTTAAGCGTCCAACTCCCCATATCCTGGAATTCAGGGATAAAATATAGCCTATAATGTAATTTTTCATTGGGGAACGAATTTTTAAAATCAGTCCCGTAACAAGGAAATAAACAAAAAAACAAATCTCTTTAGTATAAGTTCTCTAAGCCACGACACAGATAAGGGTTATAAGTTAGTCACGAGTATCTGTGAAAAAATCCAACCAAAAATAACAAAGGTATAAAACACATACTGTATAAATTGAAGATCTATTATTATTATAAAAATGTTGGATTTTTTCACAATGTTCAGAATGTAAAACACCGCAAAAAAGCCCCAAGCGTTTGTAGCGGGCAAGTTTAATTAATTTTGAAGGTTCATCACTGTCCCATTTGAAAGACCAAAAATAAGAGTACAAAAGATTGTATGAAAAAGGTAATAAATAAAGTCTTTTTTTAAAAACCTTCGTGCTGAATTTTGCTTTTCGTGATACCTACATTTTTTAATGCCGTCATTTGATAACTTAATTTTAATATGAAGTAATTATTTATTGGTAGAAAATTAAATAATATTTTAGGTTATGGATTTGAAATATATAAATTCATAAAACTCAGCCCATGAGTCTCATCCAAATGAAAGTCACTTATGAAAAGCGAACCTATTTCAAAATACAGTAAAACCTTCCTTAAGTATTTGCAATTACGTACACTACGAGAAGCAAATTTAAATAATTAGTAGTAGACTTTAGATATTTTTGGGACATACAAACAAATATAACCATACATAAGTACTCGTGTAAAAATCTTTTTTCTATGTCGGTTAATAATAAATTCTGCGCGGTCAAATACACGAGTGTCTACTAGTGAATAACTCACAAGGTTGCGCTGTCGATCCAAGACTCAAACCCTGGACATTATGTTCACACGGTCTAACCACTGAGCCAGCAAGACATCCACTGGTGAATAATTAAGTAGCACTTACACTGAACAATTTTTTATCTAGGAGTAACGATTAACGTTGGTAATTACCATGGCAATTACAGCGGCAATTTATAGTGATCCCGATCGAAGCCTTATCGAGCTTTCCGACGCATCGGGGGAAAACTTACACCCTATAAACGCCGCCTCTTATGTAAATTAAGGGTTAAAGACTCCTTTTCATGAATCCTGTACGAGATACGCATTTTCTTAGGAAGTAAATGTGTTTAAAATCAATCTTTATAAATTACTATCAACGACAAATATTCTTTTTTAACCTCTAATTTATCGTAGATACTGTACTAAGCGTTAGTTCAGGAAATAATAATAATTTATATGATTTGGATCACAGTTTTATAATTCATTTAAGCTTCTTCCAAAAACACAAAAATGTACTAGAGTAAACAAAAAAAAATATTCAGATTTATCAAACTTAGTATTTGTATGTTTTAACGAGACTAGCGAAAAGTAATATTTTTGTTTTCAAAGAAAATCGACTGCCTAACCTGCTCGCACCGAGTCATCAGCCTCGCGTATTTTGTATAGCGATTAAGAAATAACGTTTTTCTAACTATAAGTTTTTTAATATTCATGATATATCATTTTGAAACCCCCTTGATGTGCCCTTGAATTTGATACCCATATCGCTATATTTAAAAAAAAAATCACTTCGAGTCTATAGCGTCTCACAGTCGTCCTGTTGGGTTTTTTTAACTTCTTTTATCTAAAAATACTTAGGTTATTAAGACAAATCTAACGATATCGTAATTACGTAAATCTGTTTAGCGGTTTGGAAGATATGAGGTAATAAAGATATATTATATACTTAAAGACATACAAACAACATACGCGCGAAAAACATAACCCTTCTTGAAGTCGGGTAATAAACATCACAGAGAAATAAAATAGTTATATTGGCCACTGACATATAATATGACGAGTGCTACAATTGCACATTATGTGCAGTGGCATACAATAATTTTTCAATGCATGGAATTCTCGATTTTGTAACGGCGTGGCCTCCTAGATTTAGTCTCGGCAAGGGCTCCTACATTTTGGCTCTATTATGGAAGCATTTTCCCAATAAATATACATGAGATAGGTACCTAGTCGTACTGTTTTTATTTCAGAACCATAAAAAAACATCAGCAGGATGCTGTATATTAATTTGGATAAATTGTGCATTGTCGCTGGGTTAAAAAATACATTCGAAAATTGCTTTTGTGCTCCGAAGATACAGGCAATTATTTTACCGTATTCAATAACGGATATTTATTACGGGAGGTGTTTTGTTCCTGTTATTTTTATTATTAAAGCTTTTTTTACCGCGAAAGTTTTTCATGCCAGCGCTGTACTTGTTAATAATAATTGGTTAGTTTTGTATTACTGTAATAATATTGTTTTTGCTGTTGTCCGCATCAAGAATCATAATTGGGCAAACATTTTACTACGTTTTACTCCAAAACGCATTCTACAAGATATTGACTCGTCACACTCGTCGATGTGAGTTTTTCTCGAAAATCGGTTACGTTTAAAATTAATTACTGCCGCCAAAAATTGTTTCATGTACGAAAAATAACCATTTTTTGCCTTTCCACAGAAAACAATACCAAAAAAATATTTTTATTCCATTTGAAACCCAAAGTAATTGTTAATTTTCACCAAATTCAGCCTTCGTATTTATCCAACGCAATTTTGCGGGTAGTACAAGCAAAAAGGCCGACGGGAAAATCTCTTTTAAACCCCGCATAAAGAAAACCCACTTCACAAAACTTTATGAATGACAGTGAAAAAGATGTGCCACCATTTAAAAGATATATAAGATCATTCCCACACAACACATTAGCTGCCGCACAATACCTTTTATAAAATACCTGTAAGCAACAAAACATAATTCTTAAGAGAAAATGATTCGTGAAATTTTTCTTCCATTTTACTCGGAGCCGGTTATAAATCCTGCTCGTATTAGCCGTGGAGAACTGATGCTGGTATTGTGATCGCATTTTTTATCAGACTTTTTAAAGAAAAGAGTCATATATCGCGAAAATTGCTTTTTGGGGGAAATATTATGTCATATTTTAACCCTTGACTTCCTTAATACTTCATCTTCTTACCCATATTATTAACTAACAGGTGCTTTTCACCCAGGCAGTTTCCGATCCCATGGGCCCATGTTACTGGGTGATTATAAAAATAATTTCAAAAACGTTTTAATAGGTAGGTCCAGAGATTTACCCTACAACCCTAAGGGCTAACTTGTAAATAATATATATAACTTTAAAAAAAAACGAAAAAATAACCTATTAGTGAAAATAGAAAAAAAGCCAGTAAAACTTTAAAAAAAACTTTAAAAAAACCAGACTTTCGATATTTTAAAAATCTTGAAACTTTTAGCTTAGATAATGCAATTTCAAGATCCAGAGATATACACTACAACCCTAAGGGGCAAACTTGTAAAATTATATACACTCAATACAATTAGAATGACAAATAAAATATTGGGTACCTTGCCTCTGGGTGAACAACTAGATGGTGTGTATTTGTTATAATTATTTTATTTATTATAAATTTAAATTTAATATACTGTGTAATTCTTAGTTTTAATTTATATATTTTACTTGTAAAGTATATTTTTTAGTATCTTAATTTAAAAAAAAAAAAACGAAAATCAAAACCTCAAAAACTCTACCTCTTTAGTATAAATAAAAAAAGCCAGTAAGGCCAGACTTTCGACATTTCATAAAATCATGAAACTTTTAGCTTAGATCATGCAGTTTTATCAATAGATATAAAATGGAGTGTTTTGCATGTGGACGAAGTCGCCGGCATCCTCTAGTCCGTATAGTAGGTAACATTTGTATCACGTACAACAAATAAAACATATTTGCAAAGCGCAGTATGACGAGAGCGTGTGGAACGACAAACAGAAATTTTCCGGTTCGTTAAACTATAATATGAAAGAGTTAACTTAAGCCTGGCTTATAGAAGTTTCGCGAATTGTTTTATTACCATTATTTTTGATTAAACACTAATACTGCACCAGTCAGCGACTTTTGGTCTTTTTAGGGCCTTATTAGAAGGCTCAAAGTCATTTAGCGGGCGATGGAGTGAGCTATGCTTGGTGTTTCTCTGCGTGATCGAATCAGGAATGAGGAGATCCGCAGACGAACCAAAGTCACTGACATAGCTCAGCGAGTCGCGAAGCTGAAGTGGCAATGGGCAAGCCACATAGTTCGAAGAGCCGATGGACGTTGGGGTCCCAAGGTGCTGGAATAGCGACCCCGTACCGGAAAGAACAGTGTTAGCGATCCCCAACTAGGTGGACTGAGGATATCAAGGTTGCAGGGAGCCGCTGGATGCGGCTCGAGATCGTTGTGCTTGGAGGTCCATGCAAGAGGCATATGTCCAGCAGTGGACGTCTATCGGCTGATAAGGTAAGGTAAGGGTACTGCACCAGTACGGTACCTATGTTTTGTTCCAGATCCTCTTGTCATACTGTTGATAATCCTATCCATTGCAAAAGGGCTTCGAAAGTGAGCCTAGGAAACTAAGAATTTTCAATTTTCATTACGAACTTGTGAAGAGTTTATGTGGCTAACTAGTTTGACGGTGAACGGTTTATCCAAGTTACGGGAGTGTTTCATCACCGACTTCTCAACTCCAGACTACTATTTTGAGAATAATTTGAAGAAAAAAAAACCAAGAGTTTAATTGTCTCTCTGAACTTGAACACGTGATTTGTAACAAGTTAACCACAATTCCACCGAAGCAGTAAGCCTTTTTTGACGGCCTCCGTGGCGAAATGGTATGCGCGGTGGACTTACAAAACGAAGGTCCTGGGTACGATCCCCGGCTGGGCAGATTGAGATTTTCTTAATTGGTCCAGGTCTGGCTGGTGGGAGGCTTCGGCCGTGGCTAGTTACCACCCTACCGGCAAAGACGTACCGCCAAGAGATTTAGCGTTCCAGTATGATGCCGTGTAGAAACCGAAAGAGGTGTGGATTTTCATCGTCCTTCTTACAAGTTAGCCCGCTTCCATCTAAGACTATATCATCACTTACCATCAGGTGAGATTGTAGTCAAGGTCTAACTTGTAAACAAAGAAAAAAGCCTTACTAACAAAGCTTTGAGTTCTCAATACTTTTTGTCGTTTATATACAAGTCCAAAATACTCGATAGTTAATGAACGAATGTACGAATATTCCAAATATCTCAATGCGATTTTGCAATTCGCAGAAAATCGAATGGCATCCAATAAGAATACTGTTAAATTGAATGCAACCAGCTTTCTCGTTGGCAAAATAAAATTGCATAAAATCATTCAAATAAATTCTCCTCCCAACAAAGGGAACAACTTTGTCACAAACTCTTTTGCCGTTATGAATAAAAACCGTTGCATTATCGAAATTTGATTTTGTTTTAATTCGAAACTCTTGAAAGAAATGTGCAAGACGGCTTTTGAATATTAAATTCTTGAGAACTATTTTAACAGCAAAACGGAATATTTTTTTATATCTACTATATATGAATACAAGGAGAGAAAACTTTTCTCCGTTATATACCTAAAAGTTAATTTAAATTTTACAAATATACCTTCATATTATTAAAAATATAATCGCCGAAAATCGAAGCTATGTTTCGCTGGTTATTAAATTAAAGCTCCCTCTTGCCGCTAACCCTATACGTGAAGCGTGGTGGGTCTAAACTCCATATCCCCTATTCTATGAGCCTGGCTATGATAACTCACTTTCTTTGACGTATACTAGTTGACAATATACGTGTGTATACATAACTAGCTCACGCCACGCGGTTTTACCCGCGTGGTTACCGTTCCCGTAGGAATACGGGGATAATATATAGCCTATCTCGGTAAATGGGCTATCTAACACTGAAATAATTTTTCAAATCGGACCAGTAGTTCCTGAGATTAGCGCGTTCAAACAAACAAACTCTTCAGCTTTATAATATTAGTACTTGTACATATGTTTCCTGTGGTATAGATTCAGTGCCCACTGGTGGTTATCATAAAATAGGTCGATGACATTTCTCAATTGGTTTGATGTTTATTTTAATAGGTTGACAATGAAGACCAAAACAATGAATAGGCCAGCTGGCGCTACGATTTGAAGCCTGTTAAAGTAGACTGATAATGAAATGTCATTCACAAACGTCTTAGTTGAAAATCGTTACAATAATACCTCAGAATACAGAAAACCACCAGAAGCCACGTTTAGATGTCATTCTATAGTGCGCAGTGTGTCCAAAAATTGTACACAACAGCCTGCACTCGTCGCAATTCTCACCCGCGTAATGTTGCTAGTACATGAGGCTGTTAAATTTTTCCCTATTTTGTGGTAAAAATTTATATATTATATAAATAATAAATTTAAATTTATATATTTTTATGTCTCTTAAAATTCAAGTATAAATAAGGCCATTGAATTGGTTTAATATCTTTTAAGAATGTGTTTTGAAGATAAAAATATTTTATTTAATCCTCTTGCTCAAACAAACAAGCAAACAAGTAGGTACACAAACAAACAAAAGACCAAACAAGCACACGAAAACAAACAAAAGTGCAAACAAACACACGAACAGATAAGAACGAACGAACTTATTATAATATAGCACGCCATTGTTATTTGTAAAATTTTAAAGCTTTAAGATTATTTTACACTTTCTTTATCTGCGCTGATTACCACAATTTTATTTCAACTTAATTGCCGGAACCTATGCCTACCTATTTAGTTGATTAATATTTTACATAAATAATAAATCCTTGAATTGAAATTAAAAGTAGGGATAATCAAAACAATTACATTGGCAACACTTGAAATGAAGTCATCGGTTTCTATGACAACTAAATTCACATAAAAATTATTCATTATTTTAACATAAGAATATTTATTTGTGCTACTTACACGTGAAATGTGATCCTATTCAGTTTCTTTTTTTTACCAACGGCATTTTTACACGAAGGAATAGCACAAGACGGCTTAATTTAATTAAATTTGTCACCTGTATAGCACGTCAAACAACACGACAAACACAGAGTGAGTAATCGTAAAATGTGTAGTTTAAATGGCTTCACTTCTTTGCGCTATCATTCCTTCTGGTGGTTTTCTGTATTCTGAGAATAATACATACATAATTAATCATACCGAAGCGTTGATGAATTCATCTATCCAGCCATATCAACTGGCGTACACAAAGTCATTAACTATCCGTCTGATTATGCCAATAACTTCGCTCTTCGTGGAAGTGAAACTCGCGTGATTAATTTCATATTTAACTAAGATTTGATTTGCTTAGATTATAATGTAATCTTGAATCTTTTATCACTATCATTATCATTATCATCGCCATCATCGTCGACTAGTTAGAGCGGAATTAGATTATTGGTCATTATTAAAAATATTGGTCATTATTATAAAATGTTAAATATTCTTTATAAAACTAACTAGCGGACGCCCGTGACTTCGTCCGTGAAACTCGATGTAAACTTTCAACTACCCCTACCCTACTCCTACTCTACCCCTTCCCTACCCTTACCCTACCCCTGCCCTAATTATTTGAATAAGTAGTTGTATCAAGTAATGAAAGTTTAATATTTTCTACAGCAAAGTAAGTCTTTTCCAAAAAACGGGAGTAATATTTTTTTACATTTTACGTTTTTTTGTATGTACCTACTTTTAATGGTCACATTGAAAAAAAAAATGTACTAGGCAATGTTGTACATATAGGTCAAAAACATGTACATTTATCTAGGATTCCAAAGTTTCAAAGGCACATTATTTTGAAACACTTCGTCACAATTCCTATTTTCATTCCGAAAGGGGTTGATTATGTGAAAATAGTTTTTGTTCCTGTCACTTGAATAACAAAATAATTTACATTGCATCATAAGGTAAACAGTTGAAATCACGAAAACAACATATCTTCAATTGACTGTTCAATCACAACATTAAAGTTATAGTTATATAAATTAACCTTTTGTTAATGTTTACATAAATAGGACCATATTGCCACAAACATTTAGGACAATCCAGATAACTGATCCAGATTCAACGACAAAAGATCGTCAATTCAACATTCATTTAAAAAAATCTATTTTTTTGTCAAAGTCGTACTCTCTCTTTCGTCTAAATATTTTGTGAGCTTACATTTTTTTCAGCTTTCAATAGGTAGGAGATTTTCTATCGGTACCTGACGTTGTCGCTCGGATTCGTCAGATTTTTTTCGATTGCTGAGAATAGCAAATTCATTAAGATGAAATTCATCATGAATTCCGCAGAGGAACGCCTAATAAATAACTTCATCAATCAAGAATAGTTTGTTTCCAACAACATATGCACAAGCATGCCAAACATAAAGCATAGTTTATACGAAGGCAGTGGTTGGTTGCTTTTTCCTTCCTTGTTGTTACAACGAGGGCATTCCTATAGTTTTCGTGTGTACACGGTTGACGTTAACAGAAAATGATTTCACAACTCCGTGTTAAAACTTGAAACGTGTTAGTTAAAAAATTACTTAAAATAATATTTTTTTGAGAATAGGTATTGTATGTACATATTTTTTACATAACTATCATAAATATTATTTAAAGAATATAAATCATACCGTCTTTATTAAGTAACAAAAAAAAAACATCAAAATCGGAGCTGTTTGTTAGTTTCCGCAAACCAGAAGACTTTGAAGGAAGCTACTCTATTGAATCAACTAAGCCTGTTACACGTATTTGCACCAATAGGTTGCCAACTTTGAAAAAAAAAGTTGATGCCAGCGTTGGTTTGGCCTGAAAAACCGTGTCTATGAGGTCAATACCATCCCAGCATCGGCTGCCAGTAATACTGGCGTCGTGTAAACTATACTTAAGGGTGAAATTTAATTTTAAACAGACAAGGAGAACCTCCTTGTTCATTTAAAGTAATCTGTCCCTGTCGTCCCATAGAGGCAGCGTGTTTGACCACAGGTCAAAATGTTAGCTGCAACATGGCTAATGTTACTTTTGAATAGCACTTTGCGGAACTTTATTACAAACTTTGCAATTATGTTGACTCCACTATGTTCAATAGTAAAATATTTACAATTGAACATAGTGGAGTCCACGTCTCCTGAGGATACTCCGGTTTTGGAGTGAAACGTGTGGTGAGTTTTCGCACAGAATCGTCTGTTTTTTGTGTTGCAATGTGTATTTCGTACTGTTTAATAAATAGAATCTACTTCCTCAACATTTTTAGAAGATTTGGGAGCTAATAAAAGTGATATATTTTCAGGTGAGTTACATATTTTCAAGACTTCTGATATACCTAATTGCACATGATCAAGAGTTTCGTTTGTATTTTTAAATAGTCTCTTAGCCCAGGATCCGTGGAACGTTTTTACAACTGATTACTATCAAATTAATTTTACGTAAGTAGCTTCATCTAGATGAGACGCTAAACTTTTATTATTTACGAAAATTCTTGATTCTGGTAGCTAACTGGGTTACCAAGTATTAAAATTTGAGCGTCGGAACAAGATAATGTACCACGCAATGTGTAGGACATCGCGGCTGTTAAGTTGTATAACTATTAATGAAGCAACAGTAAAAGACACATCTGGTTAGTAACACCTTTTGGTAAACTCCCCTCTTCCCAACTTGTATCAGTAACGAGATAATAAATAGTTGTTACTACAGGTTAGTATATAGTAAGCTATGTGTTACTTAGGTACCGTTTTTAATCAGATACGATTCCTAGAATTTTCGATCCTAGAGCCACTATGGTTAATCGTATTGGGTTGCGCACTAAACCAGACTGACATATTCCGAAGAATTCCGAGAATATTTCCAACTCGCTCTGCATCGTTCACTGAATATTATAATAATCTACAACATGACTTATACGTATATAATAATAAATAATTAAAGGGAAGACAAAATTCCAATAATGGATTTCGTTATATTTAGGAAAAAGGTTATTTACGATTATTAACAGATCTTGCCAATAATTTTTTTGGTCCAATCGTGGTTCAAAACTTGGAAGCCTCACCTCTTTTTATGAAATTAGGGTGTTTGAACTTTTGCATGCTTGCGTTGTTCTGATATATTAACCAAGATACAGTTTCAGTAAGTTTGAAAGCCAGGGAACTTAACGATTATTGTATTAATAAAATATATTATTGTGTGTTAATAAATAAAAATTATTTATTTTGATTGGATAAAAATTTTAATAAAAAAATACTACCGACTTCAAAATTATAAAAATGTTTTTACCAAACTAAAAAGCGAAAAATAACATCGTATGTGCTACCTTCTCAGTTTACTCAGTGCGATCAGTTTGGAGGCGGTACCAAGGTCATGCTATGTTAATTAAATCCGTTTCTGAAAGAATTGTCTGAAAATCCTAAATCTTTATTATATATACGGCTGGAATTAATACATTACTAACTTGGTACCGCCTTCAAACAGATTGTTTGAAGGCATTTGTTGGTTTAATGCAAGGTGCTTCTAGATAGGATCTTTACTCACGTCGTCATGAAAGATTACTTCAATTTATACGTCGATGCGTGAAGATACAAGTCTTTCAGTAGCTACAAGTAGAGCTCAAAAAGGATTGACTACAAATAAAAGACAAATTAACTTCTTAGGCAGGCGCCATATCAAATTCATCTAGTAAACCCTATTCAATCCTAGGTACGTGATTGGAATTTATTAATGGATGGACAAATGAAAAACATTATAAAATCCCAGCGGATGTCGCTATTTCGAGATCTAGATCAGACATTTTCCTTTTTCCAAACAAACTAAGCGAATAGTACTTGTAGAGCTTACTGTGCCGTGGGAGACTAACATTCCGAAGGACCACAATACAAAAGTGAATAAATATCATGACCAAACAAATTAAGTAACTAAAAATGGCTATATGGTTAGTCTGTACGCCATAAAAATAGGTGAGAGAGGATTACCAACAAAATCACTCTATATCTTACTTAAATACCTTGGCCTCTCTAAAACTGCAGCAAGCTAATGGGATTTTAATAAATTTGGCTAGGTAGGGAGAACAACACGAGCAGAGATAAGTGGAGTATTAATCAATGGTAAAGGAATTCTTTAACCCTTCCAGGACTTGGATCAGAGTTTTTCTCTGTACCATATAATGGTCCCGGCACTAGCACGGTAAATCCATGGATTGCTAAGATATTAGTCTTATAATTTTGATAACTTTTGAAATATAATTTTATTTAATTTTATCATCATCATTATGAACCCATATTCGGCTCACTGCTGAGCTCTAGTCTCCTCTCAGAATGAGAGGGGTTAGGCCAATAGTCCACCAAGCTGGCCCAATGGAGATTAGCAGACTTCTCACACGCGGACAATTAAGGAAATTCTCTGGTATACAGGTTTCCTCACGATGTTTTCCTTCACCGTTTGAAACTCGTGATATTTGATTTCTTAAATGCAACAGAAAAGTTGGAGGTGCATGCCCTGGACCGGATTTGAACCCACACCCTCCGGGATCGGAGGCAGAGGTCATATCCACTGGGCTATCACGGCTTCTATTAAGTAAACTAAATAATAAAACATACAAATTATTTAAATTAAATTAACTAAATAATGGAACAATTGTGCACTATGGTCGAAATTTTCTTAGAAGTCTTATCTCCAAAACAAACCCGTCTTGTCACTAAAATCACATATTTCACTTACGTTATACGTAATTTCTAAAGAACAAAGTGTCTAAATCCTTTATTATACGCGTACAGTACGAATTACACCAAAAACTACACCGAATTTACGATTTATTCACATTTATTTTCTGAAAAACAAAATCACAACGAGATTAATTTGCACAGCTTAACTACGATTACGGCAATTTGACATTTCGTAACGCTAGATTGTCTATGAAAAGCAAGGATGGGTAAATAACATCGAGCGTTAACTTATCGATAAATGATAATGAATGATTCTTTAATAATTGATATGTTGTTAGTTTAAAGATGGAAAATTGATATTTTATAATCATTTTATTTTAAAAAATAGTTTTTTAATGAAAATGTTATACAATAAATATGCTCACGTTATTCTATAGCGTAAAAGATATCTTACGAATAGTAGCATTATTCAAACACTGGTATGGATAACATTAAGTTGTAGCTGTAGAGTAATAATATGAAGAAGGGTAAATGAGTTTTTTTTTCATGGAAACGCCGTGGTCTATAAGTATTTTCGTAATAATTAACTTTTTTTCTGACTATTTTACATATTTCAAAAATATACATGCAGGGCAGAGTCTACAGTTTTAGTTTATTCAAATACGGTTACCTATACTGGGTGTAAGGTGGGCATGCTAACGAAAACTTAATCCAGTGGTTCAGTACATGATTCTGAGTCTCTCAGCGTTGAAATTTTTTGTCGGTCTTTTCACGATATTGAAATTTTTTTACAGTTTTTTTTTAACTAATTACAGCTTAGAAGTACTTATTTCATCTATCTCAATACGATTTTTAATAAAAATCGTCAAATCAAGATTTTTAACAAAAACTAGCAATGTAAATTTAATTTGCAAAATGCGCGCGATCAGCTGTTTTCCAAGAGGTCAAATAGGCAGGTCACGACTAATAGGTATCTATCTATACAAAGTCACAAACAAACTGCGCGACGTTGTATTGCCGACCGCCGCCGGTGCCGAGGAAAATAATTGCTATCTCTCTCTAACCTAAGCCGCGCGGCGCGGTTAATAGGTATTTTCAAAATATTGAAACTTTAGGTCCTTTCGCTAGACGCTACGCTATTTTTTCTATAGTTCGTGTTCGGCGGTCTGTTGACATACAAAACAAAATTCAAAAACTTTTGTGTATGTTTTATGTTATGTTAGTAGTGATTAAGTGATTATGATAGTAGAGATAGTAGTGTTGACTGAGAAGTCTTGAAATGCTTAGATCAAATCAATACCTACTACGACGACAGAACGTCTCGTAAACGAGAAACAACCTGAAGTAAGTTAACTACCTGTACCTAGTTAAAAACTTGTAAAGTAAAAAAAATAGGTATTAGATAGGTAAGTGTAGCCAGCCGATTTGCTGTCGATGCGTACGTACCTACGTACGTACGTACGTACGCAGTAGATTGCGGAGCGTTGTTATAGCATTATTCGCTGTACATTGCGGGCTCAAAATTTTCAAAATCTGAATTTTCTTATTTCCGACGTAATTGGTATTTAAAATATCGTTGTGGAAACTAAATTTAACCTCTTCATGCAGTTTTCGGTATCATGTCCCTTACACCCAGTATGTACGTGGATACGTGCACACTTTTTTGAAGTTTAAGCAAATCTTGGACGTTAGTACGTCCCCAAAAGATAAAAGAAAGAGACGGCCGCGTGGCGCAGTGGGTAGTGACCCTGCTTTCTGCATCCACGGCTGTGGGTTCGATTCCCACAACTGGAAAATATTTGTGTGAGGAGCATGAGTGTTTTCAAGTGTCTGTGTGTATTTATACATTATATAAGTGTATATGTAGTGTATTTATACATTATATATTTATATGTAGTATATAATTGTATATTAATACTATAATATCAACTATCTTAGCACCCATAACACAAGCTACTCTGTATGCTTACTTTGGGGCTAGATAGTGATGTGTATTGTTTAGGTATATTTATAATAATAATAAAAAAAAGATTACCCCATTTCTTAACCACGCGTACCCATAGGCATAAACCGTGCACCGTTCACCGTTTGTGACACGTGATATTTAATTTCTTAAAATGCACACAACCGAAAAACGTTACTATACGTTCCCTTTTAAGATAACGTAGTATAGTAACGGATATTTGAGTTTAGGTATTTCAGTTATAACGATACCTACTTGATATCGTTCCGATGCCCGCCGTTAACTTCTCAACCCTACTGATTGTCTTTGATTCATAGTCGGCCATTATTGTTGTGTCAAAAAGTCATCTAAGAAAATTTCGACCATAGATGCGATCATGATACAGGAATACGCGATAAACAACAAAAATATACGCAAGAAAGATAAAGACCAAGAATCCAATGGGCCGGAGCTCAAAATAGGATGTTTTTATTATTCCTTTTATTTATTTCTGCTTTACTAAATATAACTTTTCTTAAAGATATTATTTCACACTAATCTCAATTTGTTATTCGAAGATATTATGTAATTTCATAACATAAGTAATAATGTCAATAGAAAAACAAAACAAATGATCTAAACACAAATAAAGACTAATTAGTTTTGTATTACGTTCAATATATTATATTACTTGCGTTTTATTTCCTTTGATAACATATCAACAAAAACATACCAACAGAGCTCTTAGAAATCTACACACACTCAGTTCACTCTCACTACAGAATCTTACACTCATGTAGGCGAAATACAATAGATTCCCTATTAAATACGTAATATTACAGGCTACTTAGTTAAAAGTCTACCACCCGCCACATACATGTATGTCAATACATATATATAAATAAAATTTAAATGTCTGTCTGTGATTTCGAAATATCTGATTTTTCAAGTGTTTATAGCTATTAACACGATACTAAAACATTTTAATTTGTCTGTCTATCTGTCTGTGTCTGTTTGTAAAAGCTAATCGCTGGAATAGTGCATCGCATTTCAATGCAACATTCACTGGAAGATAGTGGAGGTTATGAAACAACAATGGAATAATACATGGTTCATTAGATTACCAAGTAAAATGGGCTATTTATTTTATCTTCGTATGCCTATGGAAAAGGGTACACCACGGGCGAAACCGTAAGGCGTCTTCTAGAGTGTACTAAAACATAACTTGATATTTCTTGTCGAGACCAAAGCATTGATAGCTGTTAGAATAGGTACAATAGAATATTTTATTAGATTCATATTAAGTCATAGCTTATAACTTTACGTAGATAAAATGTCACATTAAAAAATAGTTGGAAGGAAAGAAAATGTAACATCGCACACGTAGGTATGCCGAGCGAATTGGGTCAGGAATTATCAATGACAATGTCAATACTCCTTTAAAATATTTATTCTTTATTTTATCATTTTAAGCATAGCTATAAATTAGTTAAAAAAATAATAAATCAGTCTGGTACTTTGTTACGTGAGAAGGACTAATTATTGTTATTAATTAAAGGAAAGAATTTTTAAAGAGAATTAACAAAACCTTTGTTTATATCGTTCGTTCGTTATCAACCCATATTTGGCTCACTGCTGAGCTCGAGTCTCCTCTCAGAATGACAGGGCTTAGGACTTCCACCACGCTGGCCCAATGCGAATTGGCAGACTTCACAGACGCCGAGAATTAAGAAAATTATCTAGTACGCAGGTTTCCTCACGATTTCTCCATTTTCTTTGGTGTGTCTCAAACCTACCAGTACCTATAGTAAAGGTAGGTTTGAGACACACCAAATTTCTTAAAATTTGTTTATATATATATATTTTAAAGTACCAGTACCTACCTACTCGATGTTTTATAAGCTCGCACTCAAGTATATTAAATGACTAAGTTCATTAATTTGGGACGCGGAACAAAAGCGAAGCGAAGGCGTAACACTAGACGTAGGTACGTGCTACGCTTGCGTAGCAGCATTGCACTATTTGAGGGTAGGTTTACCTAAAACCATAATAATTATTTATTTATTTGGTCCACCAGTGACTGTCGCAGCATTTACACAAATACAATCTAAAAAAAACACAAACACAAGGCTCTGCACAATGAAATGAAGGTAGACACGGCATGCACATTTCCGTAATATTAAAATAAATTGACGATTACATTACATTAAATCAGTTTACATAAGAAAAAAAAATACATTTTACAGTAACAAGAAAAGGAAACATTTTACAACTACTATTTGATTATACTATATAATACAAAAAATAAAATGGAATTGGTAAAAACAAAAAGAAAAATTAGTTTAGCAAATCTAGCAAAACTAACTAATTATTGAAAATTAGCAAACTCCCCGTAATTTCACCCACGTAGTTCCCATTCTTGTGGGAATACGGGGATAAAATATTCACAAATAAAGTGGCTCTATAAAAGATTTTTCAAAGTTGGTTCAGTAAATCCAAAGATTACTTTCTTCAATCGCACAACCTCTTTATAATACTTATAAGCAGCTGACCCCCCCGCAGTTTTACCTACGTAATTCCCGTTTCCTTGAGAATAAGAGACTAAAATAAAAATATAGTTACTTAGATAAGCTTTCTAGTGGTAACAGAATTTTTAAAGTAGGTTCAGTGGATCCAAAGATTACGATACATTATTTAAAATAAAAATTATATAGGTATTTCCCTTTGAAAATATGTGCAATTTCTAACACAGTTTCTAATTTTAGGAAAAAGTGCAATTTTATTCGTAATTACAAGAATTTCTGTATGTACGTTTACAGTTTAACGATCGATTAAGTTCTTAATAACGTAAGATGTTGCCTAAAATGACGCCTGAGAGAAGGCTGTGGAGAAATCTAAATACCAGTAGGTATAATAATCGCTCGACTAGGTCTCAATTTTCGCGAAGATATCCTACTCACGTTAATGTAATAGATATCACCGTCGCCGAAAGAGGATGCTTTAAATTATCTAGTTTATGTGGGTAATGCTTATAAAAATCAACTTACCATTGTCACATAATTTTTTCCACTACTCACAAAACTCTCACATCACATTAACCATCTCAATTAAAAAAAAAACACACCGCCATACCAATCAAAAGTACGTGTTCGACGTATATTTATTTCGCACCGCAAAAGTACAGAAAACACGTCCGTAGTACGCGACCGTCGACGTCAAACTGAGGCATTCGGCAAATTGTTTCAGCCTCCGCTCTTGCATACGCTCTTTGCAATAAATGCGGCGCTTTTTTTAATTGTTTGCTGAAGGTATTCGTGAAAGAGGTCATGAAAGTCTGCGAAAGTCTGAACTATACTTGTATATTTGGAGGCAACCCTAATAAAGACGCTTAGGCGTGCGCTCAAATGAGGTCTAGGGTTGTAACTAAATTGCAGGGGCACGCGAGGAGGTTTTAAATGTTTTTACTTTTCTCTTGGACTTTGTAAAGTCGTGCGCATATTATTTTTTTGAAACCTGTAAAAGTTTATATGTCAAATATTAAGCTTACTGGCTCCGTATATTTATATCATTCAAATACCTTTGCCGAGTCTAAAGGTTTACAAAAGATGCGCATATAAAACTTTATTAAAATTAATTAAATCCGTTTTTTGTAAATTTAAGGCTGTAACCCCACACATGTACCACACTATCTCCAGAACCCACAAGACAGTTTACTAGTAGAATATGTGCCTATAGTAGTAAAAGTAGGTAATAGATGAAAATTAAATTAATTTTGTACAATAGGTAAGTACACACATCGCTGTCTAGCCCTAACCTACTCGTATTACAGACCTAAAGTAAGCCTGCCTTGTTTATGGGTACTTAAAGAGCTTTATCTGTGTTATGTGTGTTCTAAGATACCTGATGGATTATATCAATACTCAATACATTCATATAAATAAAATTGAATAAATAAAATAAAAGTAGGTCTGTAATTTCAAAATAATAGTATTTGAACAAAACAGTAGTTTCCTAAGGTTTATATAAAAAAAAACTGAAATTCACGCGTATGAAGTCGCGCGTAATGAATAAGATATTTATTGATAGCATAGCTAATATATATTTTATATAGCTAGCTAACGCTTATGACTTTGTCCTCACGAATTTGGTGCACTTTATAAAAAAACTAGCGGACGCCCGCGTCTTTGTCCGCGTGAAATTTAGTTTTACACAAATCCCTCGGGAACCATGGATTTTTCCGGGATTAAAAGTAGCCTATGTGATAATCCAGAGTAAAATTTATTTCCATTCCAAATTTCGGTTGCGGTGTCAAAGAGTAGGTAACAAACATCCAAACAAACATCCATACAAACTTTTGCGTTTATAATATTAGTAGGATGTTTAGTTATTTGTTACCAATTTAACTTAAGAAAAAAATATTTGTCATATATTTTAAATATGACCAATAATCTCATTCCCCTTCAAGTAGTCGGAAAAGGCTGTGTTAGGAGTGGGTACGACAATAGTCTTACGGGCGGGGATCGAACCACCACTTCTTGGTGATGAGTCCAGTCCTCTTACCGTTGAGCTTTTGAAACTTAAACTATATGGACGTACTGTTTATTACCGGACGTACTGTTTATAACCGCGTCATAACTAATACGTCAGTATTAGTTATGACGCATTTTTTCATATTTAAATCGGCGAAATTCTGGCATAAAAATAGCATAGAAATGTCGTTTATGTTCTCTATCTTTAATGAATTTCATTAAAATCAGTTCAGCCGTTCCAAAGATTTATAGCCTCAATACCTCAACGGTAAGGGGGCGGGACTCGTCACCAAGATCCCCGTCTGGTGTCGGTTCGATCCCCGTCCGTTGGTCTATTGTCGTAGCCACTCCTGGCACAGTCTTTTACAGTCTTTTCCAACTAGTTAAAGTTAGATGGGAATATTGGTCATATTTAAAATATATGGGAAATATTGTTTTAAAAAAAAAGATGAGCCCAAACAAACAAACAGACAGACAGACAAAAGATTTAAAAAAGCCGGTTTGTGTTTTATTATCGTGTCATCATCATCATTATCAACCCATATTCGGCTCACTGCTGAGCTCGAATCACTCTCAGAATGAGAGGGGTTAGGCCAATAGTAAACCACGCTGGGCCAATGCAGATTGCCTGATTTCATACACGTAGAGAATTAAGAAAATTCTCTGGTATGTAGGTTACCTCACAATGTTTATCCTTCGCCGTTTTGAGAGACGTGATATTTAATTTCTTAAAATGTTCACAGCTGATAAGTTGGAGCATGCCCCGGACTGGATTCGAACTCACACCCTCCGAATCATATAATCACTGGGCTATCACGGTTTTTTTTTATTCTTTACAAGTTTGTAGTCAAAAGCTATTGACTACAATCTCACCTAATGGTAAGTGATGATGCAATCTATGATGGATGCGGGCTAATTTGTTAGGAGGAGGATGAAAATCCCTTTCGGTTTCTACGCGACATCATATCGGAACGCTAAATCGCTTGGCGGTACCACGGCGGTAGCCACAGCCGAAGCCTCCCACCAGCCGTCTCTCGTTTTTACTATCGTGTAAATAACCAAAACATGTTACAGATTGAACCTACAGCCTTAATACAAAAGGCAGGGCACTACCATGCAGCTCGTTCGTCAAAGTAATAATGAATGTAAATACATTTCAGACTACACGCAATGTAAACAGAAATGATTAAGCAAAAAGCAAATTAATCATCTCGAGGTTGTTTCCCTAATCCCGCCCGCCCGCCTAAAAGCCACAGCTCTTCGTGTATCTGTATGGACATTTAAGATGAGCAATAAATGGGAAGTCCTAATGACGCAAAAGGGTCAAAGTGGGACCGGGTACATAGGAATAATAGCATAATAGTAATACGACATGATGATACATTGTATGAGACGTGTTTATTGTTTTGATTTATCAATACCAGTGGCGTTCACATGGTTTTTAACTAGGGTAGACTCTTTACAAATTGTACGTTTTGGAAAATTCCTCGTCCAATTTAGGTTTGTAATTGATGCTAATTTCAGTGGATATGACCTCTGCCTCCGATTCCGGAGGTTGTGGGTTCGAATCTGGTCCGGGGCATGCACTTCTAACTTTTGAGTTGTCTGCATTTTAAGAAATTATATATCACGTGTTCCAAACGGTGAAGGAAAACATCGTGAGGAAACCTGTATACCAGAGAATTTTCTTAATTTTTTCTCTTAATTACTAATTTTTCTGTGTGTGTGAAGTCTGTCAATCTGGGCCAGCGTGGTGGACTAAGGCCTAACCCCTCTCATTCTGGGAGGAGACTCGAGCTCAGCAGTAAGCCGAATATGGGTTGATAACCGAATTAATTAATGCTCAGGGTTTGCAATTCGTTTATACATCTATGACGTGCACGCCACTGATCAATACTGTTTCTATGCACTGGTTTTATATTACGACTAGCCGACGCCTCACAGTTTCACCCACGTAGATCCCGTTTTAGTAAGAATACGGGGATAAAATATACCATATGACACTAACAAATAACGTGCCAAGTGGTAAAATAATTTTTAAAATCAGATCAGTAGAAATAGAGATTACCCCTTACAAAACCACAAACTTCACCTTTTTACAATATTAGTATAGATTTATTCTACTGCCCTCTAGCCAAGTGACGTCGTTTCTCTTTCTACGATCGCAAACGCTTCGGAAACTAGAAAGATGTATGGGAATGACATTTGCTATCGACAGGCCACGTGATCAAGATCTGTCATTCCCATACATTTTTCTAGTTTCCGAAGCGTTTGCGATCGTAGAAAGAGAATCGACGTGCCACTTGGCTACAGGGGCTGGACCTAGACCTTGTACCCAGGAAGAAACCATTTATTATTAATCTTGAATATGCAGTTTAAACTTTGTTGTGATAATCAGGGAGTCGGACATAATTATGAACGTAACGAGCCACGGTAATGGACCGTTTTCCAGACTTCGATTCACGCGATAACAAGATAATATTTCCCCCTGATAAATTGTGGGTCAAAGACAAGACAAATAATTTTTAATTTGTTTCTTTATTATAATCAACAAAAATACTTGATACATGGAGGCCATTTGATCAGCTTCCATCTTCACACAAGAAGTAAAAATAAAAGAAATTGGATTTTAGTTGTAAATTTTAATAATGTATGATTATCTGAAAGAGTAACTGTTGAATTAATTCCCAGCCTTCTGAACCGGTGGTAGTTTTTACAAATAGTCAATTGTGACGTTTCAAAAGTCGTAGTAAACCTTATATGAATTAAGAAAATTCTTTGGTAGGTATGCAGGTTTCCTCACGATGTTTTCCTGCACCAAGAGACATGTGATATTTAATTTCTTAAAATGCACACAACTGAAAAATTGGAGGTGCATGCCCCGGACCGGATTCGAACCCACATCCTCCGGAATCACAGGCAGAGGTCATATCCATTGGGCTATCACGGCTCGATTTGTTCTTACAAGAGGTTAATGTTGTTTTTTTTTTATTCTTTACAAGCTAGCCCTTGACTACAATCTCACCTGACGGAAGCGGGCTAACTTGTTAGGAGGAGGATGAAAATCCACACCCCTTTCGGTTTCTACACGGCATCGTACCGGCACGCTAAATCGATTAGCGGTAGTTACGTCTTTGCCGGTAGGGTAGTAACGAGCCACGGTCGAAACCTCCCACCAGCCAAATTGTCCTGCAATGATGATGATGATTCTCGTAATCTCTGGTAGCTCGTCTCGCTCCAATAACACCGTGATGCTAAATGAGAGCGCCGTTGAATCACCCCATTACCGATATTCCCGGGCCAACATGCACCAATCAAACTCGATAGCGAGGCTCGCGCGGCCGGGGAAAAAATAAACATTCCCGAACTAATTGCGTTCTGAAGCGACCGACTTGCTTGCTACTGAATAAAATTCCCGTAATCCCTCGCCCCCGCTGTTTTAATTCCATTTCCACATTCGAAAGCATGTGCTTTTACCCATTGTGAACAAGTACTAATTAGGAGTAACAATAGATGTGTATGAACCTATTATAGAGTCCGTACTGATATTGTGAAGAGGAAAGATTTGTTTGCTCGGGTCTGCAATTTCAGAGGATATTTGACCCGTTTTTGATCAATCTTGGTACTTCGTCATCAACCCATATTCCGCTCACTGCTGAGCTCCTCTAAGAATGAGAGCGGTTAGGCCAATAGTCCACCACGCTGGAACAATGCGGATTGGCAGACTTCACACACGCAGAGAATTAAGATAATTCTCTGGTATGCAGGTTTCCTCACGATGTTTTCCTTCACCGATTGAGACACGTGATATTTAATTTCTTAAAACGCACACAACTGAAAAGTTGGAGGTGCATGCCCCGGACCGGATTCGAACCCACACCCTCCGGAATCGGAGGCAGAGGTCATATCCACTGGGCAATCACGGCTTGGTACTTGCATGGATATCTTTTTTGTCTAAAGCACTGAAATATATTGGGCTACAGTTCTACAGTGTTTGACGGCGAAAGTTTTCGAACAATGTGTATTTTGATAATTTAATGCTGCGTTAATTTTACTATAAACTGTGGGCCTTATATTGAAAAATGACAATGACTCAATCAGTTAGAGATATACTCGAAGTATTTCTGCGTGATAAAATGGCCTATGGACAAACTAGTTGTGAGTTCATCGGATGCGATGATAATTATCTTGATAATGACAGATATTGATCAGCTGGCCTATTCATTATTTTGGTCTGTTAGTAAACTGCCAACCTAGCCCTATTTCATGAACGATATATATTTAAAAAACTTCAACCCCTTTTAATCCTTTAAGGGTAGAATTTTTAAAATGAATTACATTATTATTAGTATATTTCTAATAGTAGACATACCAACTTTTACAAATGTTACTTGAAAAATTAGGGACTTTATATACAATTTTTGTACCCCCTTTTGATTTAATTTTCATGACAAAATGCATCCTTTACCTTTCTTTGTATTTTGGTCTCAAATCGTGCCAAGTTTCATCTAAATTCATTCAGTAGTTTTAGCTTGATGCTAGCTCAACAAAAATACGAACAGACAGACTGACTTCAGTATTAATTATATAACTTATATAACCCTCCAACTAAAATTTTCAATGTCTTCAATGTACTTACAGAATTTGACTCGTTACAGTTTTATTTTATGTAGGTCACAGATTAAACAGATGGAGTGCACGGAATACGACGGTGTCGTAGCCGCTCCAAATACAAATTCAAAAATGAATACAAGCGTTGCATCAGTAATTTTCAATATTATTCAAGAAAAATGGAGTATAATGCCTGAATGAGTCCAACCGCTCGGACTCATCACCGAGGGGTAGTGGTTCGATCCCCGCCCCGTTGGTCTATTGTCGTACCCACTCCTAGCACAGTCTTTCCCGACTAGTTGGAGGGGGATGGGAATATTATAAAAAATATGGCAAATATTTAAAAAAAAATTGTTTTAAAACCCTAACATTAACTAAAGAAATAAGGAGTATTTTTTAATTGGTAATTATTGATTATTATATCAATTAACGTAATTGTTGGAATAATAAGTATGAAAAATGCGGACGTCACGATAAAAATGTTTAGAGCCGCGTGACGTTTGGTTTTTTATGGGTTTCACCGGCTTTACCACGCTGCTTATAAAGACTCTTTCTGGGGTTATTCTTTATTCTGTGATGTAGGTACACAGTAATCTAAAAATGTTTACATCCAAACATCTTCAAAAGCTTTCACATTTAATAAGTGTAATATGATTTGTTTTCCCGTCTAAAACAGTACATTTAATTAATTAAAGTTAACAATATTTCCAGCTACCAATCAAATTCAATTTCAGTTCGCGTTCACCGCGGGAGAAGCAAAAACATCGAAGTACTAATTGCGTATTGAGGCAATGGAGCTCGGGGATTGAACACAATACAGTTTATTAAACCATTTGTTTACTCTTATGAATTACAATTTACCATGTTTCATGTGTGTATTAGTTAGAATGCATGCATTATGTGCTCACTGTTGAGTACGAGTCTCCTCTCGGGATGAGAGGAGGTTAGGCGTTAGTCCACCACGCTAGCCTAATACGGATTGGCACACATCACAAACCTAGAGAATTAAAAAATTCTCGGATAGGCAGGTTTCCCCACGATGGTTTCCTACACCGTTTGAGACACGTGATATTTAATTTCTTAAAATGCTCATGTAACCACGGATTTTCCGGGATGAAAAGCAGTGTATGTGTTAATCCAGAGTAAAATCTATTCCCATTCTAAATTTCAGCCAAATCGCTTCAGTAGTAACGCCGTTAAAGAGTTACAAACATCTATACAAACTTTTGCATTTATAATACTAGCAGCCGCCCCCGACCTCGTCCGCGTGGAATTTAGTTTTTCAGAAATCTCTCGGGAACCATGGATTTTCCGGGATAAAAAGTAGCCTATGTGTTAATCCAGGCTATAATATATCTCAATACCAAATTGAGTTCAGCTAATTCGGTTCAGTAGTCGAGACGTGAAAGAGCAACAACATTCATATCATCAAAATCATCAGTTTTCGCAAATCTCGGGAAACTAAGGATTTTTTTGGGATAAAAAGTCTATTTCCATTACAAATTTCAGCCAAATCGCTTCAGTAGTAGCGGCGTTAAAGAGAAACAAACATCCAAACATCCATACAAACTTTCGCGTTTATAATGTTAGTAGGATTAGTAGGATAAAATAACACTCAAATAAGTATATAATATATGTATTTGCGGTACACTTAAGATACAGGCAGTCAGTATTAAGTGCACACAGTTGCTCGGTAGGTAAATACTGTAATTGCAGGTCTTTAATTTGCAAGCCTGATTCAGTTCTACGTCGGCATTCTGCGTCATCAATGCTTTCCTTAACGAATTGTGAGCTTTGAATGCCAGTAGAATACGTCGTTTGTATTATAACCAGTTATTTTGTTCCACAGAATGTTCTCTTTATTATAATTGTCATAGTAGCACCAATATAAAATGCTCTCTGTTTTAGGATAGAGGAAGCCTACGATGATTAATCAAAACGACGAAAAAAATTAAAAGTTATAGGTAATATCGATGCATTGGATCTATCTATCGTGAACTTTCAAAAGGTTATTCGGCCAACTTATATTCAACTAACCGACGCCCGCCACTTCGTCCGCGTAGAATTATTCAGTTTTTCACAAATCCCGCGGGAACCATAGATTTTTCCGGGATGAAAAGTAGCCTATGTGTTAATCCAGAATGAAATCTATTTCCATTCCAAATTTCAGCCAAATCGCTTCAGAAGCCGCAGCGTAAATTAGGAACAAACATACACACACACTTACACACAAACTTTCGCATTTATAATATTAGTGTGATAATTTAAGGTAATTTATTATTTTGGCAATATTATAAAATAACCTTGGCACAGACACTGTAAACATATTGTACAGTTAGTTTACTTAAAAATTTATAATCACAAGTTAATAAATGTTTCAGTATAAATCCGTATAAATTCATTAATAAGGTTAATATCAAGCTAGCTTTTTCTCTGTTCCTTTGACTTTACTAGTTGGTAGCAAAAAAAGAGACTTATCCAGTTTTCACTGGATAACTTCATTAAGATGGCTTTAAGCTAACTTTCTAAAGAGAGACATTGATGGATAGTGTACAAACGGGTCAAAAGGTATTACAAGGGTGCTTAAAGACTAAGATGTTTTTGGTTATGTTTCAGAGAGTTACTAACCACTACTGTAAGTAATACTAGCGGACACCCGCGACTTTGTCGTCGTGGAATGTAAACTTTCAACCCCTATTTCACCCCCTTCTTATTTTATTGTCGCAATTTAAAGTACCTATAAACTTCTCCGTATTATGGTCTTGAACCGTGCCAAGTTTCATTTAAATTGATTCAGTAGTTTCAGCGTGATGCCCGAATAACAAAAAAACACGGACAGACAGACAGACAAAAAATCGAAAAAAAATATTTTAACCTTCAGTATCGATTATATAATGCCCCCCAAAAAAAATTTTCAAAATATCTTCAATGTACAAAATGTACAGAATTCGTGTTATAAGTATAGATTCCAGATGGCGCTAGCGTCAGTTATGCCACGGTAACGTTTGGTTTATTCCGAATAAATGTATAGTTTTATTTTATTATATGTATAGGTAGATAATAGTTTGTCTTAATTACTATTGGAAAAGTAAGATGAGCTATTTATATCCCAACGTGTATCAATAACGAGGTTATTAAAAGTTAATAACCAGCTGTTTTTTACTAACTACTATCTACTTCTTTTTACCAAAATGTCCTACAAATTGCATGGTATATTATCTCGTTCCGACGCTCAGAAATTTTCATTACCTGGTAACCCAGTTAACTACCAGAATCAAGAATTTTCGTAAATAAAAAAGTTAAGCGTCTCATCAAGATGAAGCTACTTTCGAAAAATTAACTTAATAGAAATGCTCCACGGATCCTAGGATTTGTCAGAGAGGAAGTCAAAATGACAACCTCTCTTGCGTAGTAGGGACGTTGATTTTCAACATAGTGTTCGATTTTTAATTCAAATTCAATTCAAAATTCATTTATTTCGTTGATGCCGCGTAAAAACTTGTATCTCTCCAGGTTAGTCTACTACCATCTTGCAGTTGCACTGCATCATCCATAAACCTTGGATGTGGTCACAGTTTGACTTGTCGTTGAAAAAAAAATACAAATGTTTTATAATATTTAAATATTGCTCGTCGCACACGCTCCGTTTGCACAAACCCTAAGAAGACTTGCTCTGATTCTCTTGTTTTATGAAATATGGGCAACTCAATTGACACTGATGGTAATTTATTGAAATGTCAGCGGCATGGAGCAGCAAGGTTTTCAGTCAGTGTCATGGATGATCACGAAGTCTGTTATAAACTGTGACAGCGGCATAAATATCCTATCATAAACTTTTGACTGTGGATTTGTTCTGCAAGGGTATAATAAATCTGTACCAATACTATTGAGACAATATAAGAGCCGTGATAGCCCAGTGAATATGACCTCTGCCTCTGATTCTGGAGGATGTGAGTTCGAATCCGGTCCGGGGCACGCACCCCCAACTTTTCAGTTATGTGCATTTTAAGAAATTAAATATCACGTGTCTCAAACGGTGAAGGAAAACATCGTGACGAAACCTGCATACCAGAGAATTGTCTTAATTCTCTGCGTGTGTGAAGTCTGCCAATCCGCATTGGGCCAGCGTGGTAGACTATTAACTCCTCTCATTCTGAGAGGAGACTCGAGCTCAGCAGTGAGCCGAATATGGGTTATTGTATGCAAAATGAGGGGTGTTTTAAGTTTGATGTGTCTGTTTTTCTGTCTGTCTGTGGCACCATATAGCTCCCGAACGGATGAAGCGATTTCAATTGTTTTTTTTTTGTATTAAAGGTTATTTTTTGTATTTGCGAGTGTTTTTGGACATGTTAATATACTCGAGCCTCAAATGAAAGCGCACTGAAAGAGAATATTGATGACTTGATCGAGAGTGTAATTAATTCTCACTTCATTTTTAATTGTGGTTTGAGATTTTTTGGATAAAAGAGGTTTATTTGGCAGAACAATGTTTTCCGAATCAGCTAATATCATAAAAAAACAACAAATACTATTTAATAATCATTTAATTATTCGTTTAAAACTGACATCACTAACGTGAAGAAGGACATCCCTGTCTTGATAAACTGAAATAAAAATACAAAATGAGTCACTCATCTAGGGAATTAAGCTCAGGAACTACTGGTCCGATTTGAAAAATTATGTTAGTTGGTAGTGTTAGATAGCCCATTTATCGAGGAAGGCTATAGGCTATATTTTATCCCTGTATTCCTACTGGAAAAGGAACCACACGGGTAAAATCACGCGGCATCTACTAGTTGCATATAAATTCGCGTTTACGTTAACGCGATAGTAACAGTATCATTGAATACTCCGACTGATACACATATAACGAATTATTAAACTTTTCTACGGGTATGTGTATGAAAGCAAGAATTAGTATTTGAATAACGATAAAACTTTCCCATACAAACTGGTAATATTACGACGTGAATAAAAATACCTATTACACAATCCAGAGGAAACAGGGGAAACGCTTTGATGTAAGTACTGTAATAATCCACTATATCACGCCATCAGATAACTAAGTATTACAATAAATTACAATAAATAAATTAATATTGTGTTGAATCTCACCCAAGTGAACGTCGGCAGAGATAAAGCGATCGAGCCAAAAATGTATATGGGCATCCTCTGACTCACCGCCATCTCGAATATCCGGACATTCACCCGGTGCTGGCTGCTGAAGATATACCATTTCTCTGTGACAGCCTTTTCTAATTTTTCACACTGAAAAATAAAAATAGAATATTATATTACGATTCATCTGATTTTACGAAAAATAGCAAATTTTCGTCGGAATAAGCTGATGACAAATCCGAGTTTTAAAATAAAAATTAACAGAGTGATAATAATGTATCAAATTAGTGTAAAAAGATCTCTAAACGTGTTCGTTTTATTTTATTTTCTGTTGATCCCAAATACGCATACGGAATTATGAAGGGCGGACGAAGACCTTTTGAATCCAGCCCTTACAGTAGTATCACTGTAAAACTGGAGTAACTTCTCCCGTTTTCCCAACATTTCCCTTCACTGCTCTGCTCATATTGATTGTATCGTGATGAAAAGTATACTATAACTTGCCTAGGAGAATGAAAAATAATTGTGCCAAGTTTCGTTATAATCCGTTGAGTAGTTTTTGTTTCTATAACGAACATGCAGACAGACAGACAGACAAAAATTTTACTGATTACATTTTTGGCATCAGTATCGATCACTAATCACCCCTTGATTTTGGAAATATATTTCATGTAAAGAATTGACCTCTCTACAGATTTATTATAAGTATAGATTATTATCTTTAATTACAATAAAGGGAAGTGCCCAAGGTAAAGCTAAAAGTATACTATAACTTGCCTAGGAGAATGAAAAATAATTGTACCAAGTTTCGTTATAATCCGTCGAGTAGTTTTTGTTTCTATAACGAACATGCAGACAGACAGACAGACAAAAATTTTACTGATTACATTTTTGGCATCAGTATCGATCACTAATCACCCCTTGATTTTGGAAATATATTTCATGTAAAGAATTGACCTCTCTACAGATTTATTATAAGTATAGATTATTATCTTTAATTACAATAAAGGGAAGTGCCCAAGGTAAAGCATTGTCATCACTCTAATAAATATCTCATTAATGACCGTGTTCCTCCTCCCTCAGAACAACAAATTAATTATGGATTAATTTTACCTCGTTGTCGACTTGCTGACCCAGAAAACAAAACATTAATACCACCATTATGAAACAAATCTCGTGTACGTAATACTTCATCACATCGGGAGATAGCTTGTCCTGTGAAAAACACATTTGTTTACCCAAACACCATGTTTATCCCATAGTTTTTTAACGTTTATTTTAGTACTAGCAGATGCCCGCGACTTCGTACGCGTGAAAATCGATGTACACTTTTGACCCCTTCACCCCTATATTTTCATGATCTTTTATGTATGAAAAATACAACCAACAACCAATACCCCGGCCGAAGGTCGGTGTACAATAAAGTGCGCGTTTTTCGTATTCGGGTAAAATGCCCAGCCATAGCCACGGTCGGAGGTCCTATTACAAACCTCCGGCCGAAGTCCGGTGCACGATAAAGTGCGCGGCCGAAGGCCGCGCGTTTTTTGTACTTGGGTAAAATGTCCAGCCATAGCCATGGTCGGAGGTTCTATTACAAACCTCCGGCCAACGGCCGCGCGTTTTTTGTGTTTGGGTAAAATGCCCAGTCATAGCCCCGGTTGGAGGCCCTATTACGAACCCACGGCCGTAGGCCGGTGCACAACAAAGTCCGGTCCGGGGCATGCAGCTCCAACTTTTCAGTTGTGTGCATTTTAAGAAATTAAATATCATGAGTCAAACGGTAAAGGAAAAACATCGTGAGGAAACTTGGAGAATTTTCTTAATTCTGAACCTAAGCCATTCTGAGAGGAGACTCGAACTCGGCAGCGAGCCGAACATAGGTTGGTAATGATGATCCAAACAAAAGTATGATCTGAGGGATAGACTTTAGACAAGATTACACGACGGCGAATCCTTTCCCTGATTTTATAAGTACCTACTAAAATCTAAAAAACTAATAACGACGTCCTCGGCTCGTGTTATTTTGAATAGCTCTGCAGAGTCAAGACTCTCTTTTTACAAAAGAGGGAACGCTGAGCTTCGACTTAGAAGCTGCTTCAATGCGAATTTGCTGCAATATTCATTACTAGCAGACGCCCCGCGGTTACACCCGCATAGTTCCCATCCCTGTGAGCATATAGGGATATAATACTCACAAACAACGTAGCTTTGTAGTAATATAAGAATTTTCAAAGGCGGTTTTGTAGATCCAGAGTTTACCCCCATAAAATACCACAAACTCTTTAAAATATTTTGTATAGGTGACAAAAATCTAACTCGCGTTTTCATAGATATAATAATTTATAGGCATTCATTATTATCAAGTAAATTTCCTCGTTGTGTTTAGCCTTTGTGGCATCGGATGACGAGGTCCTGGGTTCGAATCCTGGGTTAGGCTATGAGATACCTAATGAGAAATTATCAGTTACTAGTAAAATTCTCAGTCCGGTGTGGGGAAGTTGGCGGTGTCACACCTCGAAGAGCGCGTTTAGCCCATCGGCCTCAGTCATTTATCATTAATATTTTTTTTTTTATTCTTTACAAGTTAGTCCTTGACTACAATCACACCTGATGGTAAGTGATGATGCAAACGGGCTAACTTGTTAGGAGGAGGATGAAAATCCACACCCCTTTCGGTTTCAACACGACATCGTACCGGAACGCTAAATCGCTTGGCGATACGTCTTTGTCGGTAGGGTGGTAACTAGCCACGACCGAAGCCTCCCACCAGCCAAAATTATCAGATTATCGGTCGTTAATTAATGAAATATGTTCACCCTAAGCCCGCCACCCCGCAGCGGCGTGGTAGGTCTAAGCTCCATATCCCCTTTCCTATACGGAAGTAGGCCTGGCCCTGGGTCGTCAAAATAAGTTGATAAATTATAGATACTTACTGAAATAGCAATTTTCACAGAGCACACGCACACAAGCATTATCGCAACCAATATCAGCGCCAGATAGAACGGCCGCGTTATACTATTCAGCCTATTCGCGAACCTGAAAATCGTTTAAATCATTCCTAAATATCTATAGGCTATCGGAAATTATTTGCTATAAAAGTGGCTAAAAGAGTTTCTATCATCTGTAGTAGATGAGAAACCTTTTTAAAAACTCAGCAAATTGAAATAGAACTATTAATTTGAGAACATTTGTAATTAATCTGATAGAGATAGTTATCTATATAATAATCCTTAACCCTAATCAATATTTTATCTGTATTTAAAGGGTTTACCAGAAGAACACTATAAATTCATTGTTAAGGATAATTATAATGAATTGGGGTATTATCAAAGAATATAAAAAAAAACGCTAAAGCAAACGTTTTATTCCGTGGGTGTTATATATAACTGATCTATTTTAAAAACGACAACAATGTTTTGAAAACTTAAATTGTATACTACCTTTTGATTTTCACGTAATGGTCCACACATTGCGAGAGTATCAAAGTGCATCCCGGTTGCCATAACTCCACCTTCCCTTCTACTAGTTCTTCTACCAATTCATTCAAATTCAGTAGAACAAAAGTTAGTATCCTCAAATGACGGATAATTTGGGCAACTAATAAAATTATCATTGATTGCAGTCCAGCGTAAGCTGAAAAGAAAGTTTCCTAAAATATTTGCTCTGATAAAGATGTTACTGAAGTGTAATTTTTAGACATTCTACCAACGATATTTTATACTAGAGATAGAGCAATAGCGCATCAAAACTGAGGCGGACAAATGTAGATAATTGACTTAATTTCATTCAGTCGCTTATTAAAAAACGAAAGTTATTTAAACACATAATCTAAATATTATCTACAATGTCGAGTTGTGTATTTAGTAAGTGAAAATAACAATAATCATATCTGCCTGCCGGGGTGAATCCTCCGCCAGGTGCAGCGGATTTATGTAGCGTATATTTATGTTTATTTATTTTGCGTATTTAAGTAAGTTTTTTTTTGGCCTTATATATATGTTTATGTTGTGCCGGTCGTGAGAGTTAAAGTCATGTAAATAATAAGTGTTTATTTAAAGGTAAAAAACACCCAGTATAATATACAAATAGAATATGAAAATAATAGATAGTACATGCTAAATTACAATAGTTGAAGCCAATATACCTAGTATGCTCAGTTACTTCCTATTAGGCCTCTGGTGCACTCAGAGCCAATGTTTGTAGATAAACCAGTAAGAACTACATAAATATATAATGCAAGTAAACACAAAATTGTGCTAGTGTGCTCAGTGGAGTCGCTAAATTCGGATCACTGTTTGCGGTGATTTTTAGGCACGTAATAATATATTTATACTCTTAGTATAAAAAAATGTGATCCGTCACGGGACGCCTGGCAGATGTGAAACGTCGACATTAGTTTGTAAAAGTTAAAGAACACTACGGAGTATACACTACAGGTATCCGAGCTCAGTGTAGCGAGAGAGATGGCTTAACGCCGGATCGAATGGGAGAGAATCGCACAGTCGATTGCGCATGGCGACGCGTCGCCACGCCGTACACACTATAGACTGTATATAATATATACCATCATATATATTATATATTCTGGCGTGGCGACGCATCGCCAGGCCAAAAATCGGTTTTACGTGCCGCTATAGATGTTTCACATCAATAATCATTGCACATTAATTGATTATGAAACACGGCTAAAACTCACGTGATATTAGGTCGGAGTATGCCCGACTAGTTTCGAACCCATACGGGGCCCTTAGTCATGAGCTGGTTCTTGCATCGCGGCACGATCCAAACTGAGTTTTAAAGTTTTAGCCGTGTTTTATAATCAATTAATATGAATAACACTCACGATAGTTTAAATTCTAAAATAATCATTGCATTCCACGTAGTAATTTTTAATACATACCTACACACACCACGCACACCACACACACACAACACACGCATTTTGAACCAACCATTATGTTTGTGTAGGCCGTAGCTCGTAGAGCAATAATAGCATAACACAAATAACTGTGAAGTTATCAAATAAGCAACATACCGATGCAGCACAAAAACGCGGCGTATGCGTGGAACACAAACGAGGCGACATAGACGGTAAAGTTTTCCAACCCCCAAGGAAACCACATGTCGAAAGCTGAAATAGTTGTAAACTTAAATAAGAATAAATAAAATAGAAAATTAATTAATTAAAATTTGTTTATTTTACTTGACTTATATATCTACAGAGCCGTGATAACTCAGTGGATATGACCTCTACCTTCGATTCGGAAAGGGTAGATTTGAATTAGGTCCGGGGCACATTCAACTTTGCATTTTAAGAAATTAAATATCAAGTGTAGGACATGATAGTCTGAGACAGATATTACGTCGCTTGATCTCGTGTTGGCTCGTGCCGACAAAAGGAGGCGCGACTTGATTCCGTAAAGAGTAGGGAGTTAGAGAGGGGTAACGATCGGCAGGCGGAAACGCCTTGCGATATAATATATATCGCATATATATAATCGTTGTACTGTCGGCTTCGGCCATCGGGCCAGCGTGGTTGATTATAACCTAACCCCTATCATTCTGAGAGGAGACTCGTGCTTAACAGTGAGCCAAATATGGGTGGTTTATGATGATGATGATACTTAACCAAAGACCATATTTGACTTTTGAATCAAGCGCCAGAGTAAAAAGCATTCAATAATCCTCGACATAAAGAGTTTTGTTCTCTGGAGCTCTGATAACTGACTGCTTGAAGCCTCAAACCCAAATGGAAAACCGGATTTCATTAGTCTTGGCAAATAACACTTCCTCATCCTCCAAGAAAATCTCAGTAGCATCCCGGTATCCTAGTACCCTAAACAAGCTTAAAGGTCTGTGCCATGATAAACATTGATTAACTAGCTGACGCCGCGTGGTTTTACCCGCGTGGTTCCCGTCCCCGTAGGAATACAAGGATAATATATATCCTATAGCGTTCCTCGATAAATGGGCTATCTAACACAGAAATATTTTTTCAAATCGGACCAGTAGTTCCTAAGATAAGCGCGTTCATTGAAACAAACAAACTCTTCAGCTTTATAACATTAGTATAGATAAAATCATTACAAAATGTGGTCTTAATATTATTGACAGTCTTACCTAACAAACGCAGCGATTTATCCTGGCTCACGCTCATGCGATATATCGGCCCACATAAGTACAAAGTCACACACAACCAGACGGAAAAAACGTAAGCTTTCAATAGAATTCTTGTTAATTTCAACAAATTCTTCTGCGACTTGTTCACTAGCTCCTTTAGCTGTCGCAATTTCTCATGTTCCACTTGAATTTGAGAAATGTGTTTTATCAAAGGCATTTCCAACGCATAATCGACTAACACCATCTGATCTAGAAATGACCTGAACTCCTTCCGATAAAGTAAACAGATTCCAAGAGATATAAACATTATAACGCCTGTGGTCCAGATACAAGCACCTTGTATGCATATCAGAATATCGGAAACGTTAGATAAAACAAATATTGTTGTAAACATAAAAGTAAGAAATCCAATAAATACATTGAAGTATTGAAAGAGCAGCCATTTTTTGTAGTTTTGGTCCGGTTTTCCAAAAATTGTTATTCCTGCAAACAATAGGACCCGATGGAAGATCTTTTGAGTTTCGTCCATCGTATGGTCTGATATGAAGTGATTGGTGTAAATTTTACACCCTATTTACAAAGCATACTATCATTACGTACAATAATATACATGTACAAGTATACTCAAAAGTGTTTTAAACGTATAGAGGTAAATTCAGTAGGAATACTCGTTATTAGTTTTATTGCCTACTTCAGATATTTTTTTTCTATAGTGTTTTTCAGATAGCATGCGTACGGTGACAGTTCGTTTAACTATTGAAAGTTTGCCGCGATTCACTATATTAGTACGTATTGTGAACGTCATAAGGCAACTGTCACCGTACCCATGCTATCTGAAAAACAATTTAACCAATGTTTGACTTGGACTAATTTGAATTTTTCAGTATTCAACGCCTTTATTATTTTTTCGATCAACATAATAGATAAATGTGTATAGACCCGTAAGTAACTAACTCATGTAATGTTTTTACGTATCTAGCAATGCTTATGAAAACGCTGGTGGATCAAATACTACAAAGCGTAAAATACCATCACAAAACAACACAAGTACATTATTTTCATCATCTTCGTCGTTTTTTAGTACTTTACAAAACATATTTATACATCCTTAAGTTCATAAAAAATTGATAGAAACATATTCAGATTTTGTTCAAAATTATTAACTTAAAAAAGAAAAAATCATACAAAGTAACTTTTCTTTACGTCTATACTTGTCATACTAATGATCTTCGTCGTTTTTTTCTTTAGGAAAATAACAAAAAGACGCGTGGGAACTATCACGTGTCATTTTGTACCATAATTGCGGTATTAATACAAGATTGACACCTCTTTGATATTCCTCAGCGTTTTGAGAGAGACAGGGCTTATTTAGGAGGGCTATGATATTAAAAATTGACATTCGATACTGTAAATTGTATGAACAAACTAAATAATATATTGGAACTAGGAACGTAAAAGACAAGCTATAAAATGGCTCATAAAAAATTCATTAGATATTTTACCAGATCTTTTTAAGAAAAAATTTCTTCAGTTAAACTTAATTTAAAGACATGAATAAGTTCAGAAAAATATTAGTATTATGAGAATTCCCAACAATTTTATTAACGCGTAGGTAGGTAGATAAACTTGTTATTCCGATAACTTGACAGCATCATCCATCACTTAACATCAGGTGTGATCATCGATTATTGAAATTACCCGAATTGCCCAAATTGTTGATACTAGAGTAGTTTCAAATCCTATGTCAATATTATTTGAGTAAAATACCTATATTCTTTCTCTGCGTGATCGAATCAGGAATGAGGAGATTCGCCGACGAACTAAAGTCACTGACATATCTCAGCGAGTCGCGAAGCTGAAGTGGCAGTGGGCAGGCCACATAGTTCGAAGAGCCGATGGACGTTGGGGTCCCAAGGTGCTGGAATGGCGACCCCGCACTGGAAAGCGCAGTGTTGGTCGACCCCCCATTAGGTGGACCGAAGACGGCGGGTTGCAGGAAGCCGCTGGATGCTGGCGGCTCGAGACCGTTTTGGTTGAAGAAGTGGGTAAGCCGCTTAGTAACGTAACGCGTTACGGCGTCACTCCGTCTGGCTTCCCTTTCTTTCACACATACGGCAGCAGTCATCACTTCTGTCGAGCGTCCCGAGACATAGACGTTTTTTATCTACCTCTCTGGGTACCAGGACCAAGTCTCGTATCCATAATAATACAAGTACCTATTTTGTATTGTAAATCTCATTGTAAAAATCTTACTAAACTACTTAAATACCAATCGACTTAAATGTCAAAACATCAGTGAGAACGTAGTGCAAGACTGAATGTAAAAAAAACAAATCTACCCGCTTTATCCAAAACAAAGGAATACCGACGAAAATGCTTAAAATATTTCCCTAAAACAGAATCAACATTACAAAAGGTCCCGACTTCGTTTGTATTGACGTCAGCAGCTGTATGTATAAACAGTGAAAACGCTTAACAAGTTTTGTCTTAAATCAAGAACTTTATTTGCACCTTACTCCTTTCGAAATAAGAGTGAAAATCGTTCAATCGAATTACGCTACATGTACAAGACAGGTGTGACTCGAGGGAATCAACTGGTACATCCGTGTAATATACTCGCTTCCACTCTACTGTTTATCTCAAAGAGAATTTTCTCCCTCATAACGATATTTGCACGCAAAAAGGTACCTTAATACGATGAAATTCACATTTGCGCTCCGTTAAATCGCAACAGGCTGTGTTATTAGGTAAATTAATGTGGCATTAATTTCGTCCCTACTTTGTCAAACCCTAAATAAAATTATTTGTTTGAGTCCCTGTATACAATACCCGAATACCCGATATCAAATTATTGTATAATTTAAATTGAATATGTTGTTAAATCCTAATTTTAATTATTTTAGTTTAATTATATATAGTGCAATGTAATTTCAGTCTTATATTTATTATGTGTATTTAATTGTATCTAATAAATAATGAAAATTTGCAGCTACTGAGGAAACGAACACACGCGTCTTTAATATAAAGTCTAAATGAAAATTCACCTTAATAGATACAATATCTAACAAGTTTGTAGAATTAATCTATCTGCTCAGTACGTTTAATGGCTTTTATTATTAGCGCACTAATGAGCTTTATTAGAGTTCCTTGGGAGTCGTGTCAAGTAAGCATTTTAATAGAAGCAGTTAAATAGAAACAAATACTCAAGCCGCGGGATGCTGGTCCATGCAAGGTTCAAGCATTTTGAAAATAAAATATAAATTAAAAATTTTTATTCCTCGATGATTGATGAAAGTCTGAAACTTTGTTTTAACATATTCCATGCTGTCTCCCAAAGTCACTGAATAAACTGCCTTACTACTAACCGTATTTACATCATCACCACCACCATAGACATATAGACAAGCTTTCATCTTTCATAAAATGACGAAGTTCTGGCCATCACAGTTCCCTATAATTACATTCCAAATTTAAAATAATTTCCATATTAAGAGCACATCTCAATTTTTCCCAGTCATACGTTATCTCCATTCTCTTCAACGTTGAATAAATGTTCGAACATTCGGCCGCATCTGCTGTAAGATCAAACTGCATTCAGCAGTATTTTGAATTTCTGCGCGGATTATTATAATGGCGGTAATTTGAGAAATTTCTCAGCGTAATGTCACGACACTGTTGTCTCAAATCTTTCGATGGTATGGCATTGTTGTTCTTGTAAGTTTCAGGTTAATTTTTCGAAAGCACCAGGATTTAAATTGAATCTCACATTTAATATCACAGTTTGTTAGTTAATATCAGCCTATCTTTTAACTGTCTATCTGTAACAGACCAGGCCTCCCTTTTTTATAAGATACTCCACGCGTCTCTTCAGGTGCGGCAAACGCCAAACAGTGAAAGAATTTATAAAATCGGTTATGTAGTTCCAAAACCTATTCAATGCAAACAAACAGATTTATCGCACATAGATAGTGTGTAGTCGTAGGATTCGTAAGCCCTATGTGCCCCGAAATGGGAGCCCTTGTCGCATAGCTCCGCTGCGATAAGTAAGTACACTTAAGTTAGTGCGTATCGTCGTGGTATCGTCGAGTGAAATTAGCTTAGCTCTTACGCTCACATAGTCACAGAAGTGGCTTACGTTTGGAGTGAAAAATTGTTAGGTATAGGTCTATAGGTTATTAGTCTACGCAAATAAATAATCTAATCTTTCCGCTTACAATGTTAGTACAAACTTATAGAGCTTAAACCCACCACGTTGCTTCAATACGAGCTTAGGATGATAATTCTAGACTCAATTACAATTAATATCAGATAATAATGTTCGACACCGAGGCAGAAAGTGTAACACCATAAATTTTCCGATTCCGGTATTAGAATTTTTACTGATAAATTCTGCAAAGAAAGAAAAGCTCTGATTTTCACAAACTGACTCGAACCCAGAATCTGATATAAAACCACAATTATGTTTACCTAGACCAACAAGAAAGTAGAACAAAATTATGTGTATTCCTAAATTTTAAATTTTAACCCCATAATAACATAATAAAACAACCTGTTCCCAGCCTAATGGTAAAACTACTAAACGTATAATTATTATCAACGTATATTTTCCAGATATTTTACACTATAATCGACATTTTGTCTACAATAAAAACAGAAACAAGAAAATACTTGTAACATTTCAGTATATCTGATCCAAGTATTCCTGAATTTTATTAGAAGACACATCTGTTCTAAGTTCAAACTGCATTCGCGTCGCAATGTTCCTCTAGAATTGCTGCAAGGATTATTTTAAAGCCCCTTTTAATGGTGGCAATTTGAGAAACTTACGGAGCGTAATGCCACAATGTGTCATCGGTTTAATTTGATAGTCCAAACCTTAATTATAGTTTTAATCTCTATCCTAACAAATTATTTAGATTCATTTTAGTTCTAGATATCTTCTTGCCAAATAAGTTTTGGAATTATGTTGATAGTAAGACTATTATGAGAACTCTACTACTAAGCTTATTTCGAACGTTAGCAAAATAACTCTTGTTATTAAAATCTTAATACCCGTGATAGCCCAGTGGATATGATCACTGCCTCCGATCCGGAGGGTGTGGGTTAGAATCCGGTCTAGGGCATGCACCTCCAACTTTTCAGTTGTGTGCATTTTAAGAAATTAAATATCACGTGTCTCAAACGGTGAAGGAAAACATCGTGAGGAAACCTGCATACCAGAGAATTTTCTTAATTCTCTGCGTGTGTAAAGTCTGCCAATCCACATCGGGCCAGCGTGGTGGACTATTGGCCTAACCCCTCTCATTCTGAGAGGAAACTCGAGCTCAGCAGTGAGCCGAATATGGGTTGATAATGATGATGATGATTTATACTAATATTATAAATAGGTTATAATGTAGCAGGGGTAGGTAATCTTTGAATCTTCGAAACCGATTTTAAAAATTCTTTTACCACACCAAAGCCACGTTATTAGTGAGAATCTTATTAGTGTGGACTCATCTAACAGCTTGGGAATATAAAATAAATTTTTCACTCATAATGTTAAAGCAGTAATTTGAAAGTTCTCATAAGGTATTACCTTATTCAATAAAACCTGCCCAGTTCCTCTTTTGTTCGATTTTCTCCGTTCGACCTATTTCGCGTAGGCAAGTAAAAAAAGACTTTCCGAGAAAAATAAATTATGGACCGCTTGTCGGTGTTTTATTCTTCAGTATTTTGATGAGAGAGCGACATAAATTTTCGTAAAACACGTACGTTACAGAATATTTTTGTATCTCTGTTCTCAGTGGGCTTAAATATTTCAGGATTTCTGTGAAAAGCGGCACGCTAAAAATCTCCATTAAAATTTTTAATGTGGGCAATAAAAAATATGCAGGATACTCGGAATAGGCAATCGTTCCAAGTAGTACGAGTGGATTCTTTAATGTATTCAGGTATATGCCAATGCTAACAAAATAATTCATTATATTAGCATGAATGTAACAGGAAAGGTTTGAGGAAAAAAAGTGAAAGCATTTTTCAAACATTAACTTTATTGTCTTACCCCTCCAGCCAAATTACTCGTATAAGAATCTATACTAATATTATAAAGCTAAAGAGTTTGTTTGTTTGTTTGATTGAAAGCGCTAATCTCTGTAACTAAATCGGACCAAATTTGAAAAATTCTTTCAGTGTTAGATAGCCCATTTATAGAGGAAGGCTAGAGGATATATTATCCCTGTATTCCTACGGGAACGGGAACCACGCGGGTGAAATCGCGCGGCGTCAGCTAGTGTAGTATACAATAGGTGCGACAGTAGGTAGTAGGTACTCCAGCGGTTGAAGATCGAACACGATCTATGAAAATTGAGTAATTTTCGACGTTAACTTCAGAACTATTTGAGAAATATTAATATACATTATGTTGGCTTGGTAGCTCAAGGTTTAGTCGTAATGGCTTCAGATGATGAAGTCCTAGGTTTCGGAGTCGGGCTACGTAATAATGAACTCTAAGTGCTCCCGCACACGGGCCACCGCCCACAACCATAAAACGCCGCTATCGGCATATTTCCTGTAGTTTTCATACATTTTATATGGACTCGGAACACACGGTTGACGTCTGTGGCCGCCACACGCTACAATCGTCGCTGCTTGCTTCTTGTGGCCCGCGCCGGCCACTAAACGCCGACACAAAACGCCGCCACACGCCACTTGCGCGTTTATGATACTGCATGTAAGAGCTGTGATAGCCCAGTGGATATGACCTCTGCCTCCGATTCCGGAGGGTGTGGGTTCGAATCCGGTCCGGGGCATGCACCTCCAACTTTTCAGTTGTGTGCATTTTAAGAAATTAAATATCACGTGTCTAAATCGGTGAAGGAAAACATCGTGAGGAAACCTGCATACTAGAGAATTATCTTAATCTCTGCGTGTGTGAAGTCTGCCAATCCGCATTGGGCCAGCGTGGTGGACTATTAACCTAACCCCTCTCATTCTGAGAGGAGACTCGAGCTCAGCAGTGAGCCGAATATGGGTTGATGACGATTTATGGGTTAAAAAGTAGCAGCCACCGACGACAAGTGTCGACCACCAGCCACAAGTGCCTGTCGCGCGCTTCAGCTACTTTTGTAGCCCTTTCTTGCTTCTTGTAGCGTCGTTTATGACGGTCGCTTGTAGCCCGTGTGCGGCGACACTTATTTTTAAAGAAATTTTTAGAAGTAGCAGCAGTTGGGAATCTGGTAGGTATTATCCGTGTCTTGAAAAGCACGGTTTCGGATATCATCTTTATTTGGTGTTACATTACCACGCCTGGTAACCCAAATTGGAGCAGAATGTTGGTGACCAATCTCCAAATACAATTCTACAATGTCCTAAAAAAAGGCTCTGTAGTGCATTTAAATAAGTTTGATAATGATTACGATGATGAGAAAGTCCCGCACAACTCTCAAGACTTTAATATTGCAATAATATCGATAGTGTCGATAGTAAAATCGATATCGATAACACTTCTCAATTGTTTCAAAATGGAAAAAGGAATGTTCAGCTAAAAATGCAAAGATCTTCAAGCTACGACTACGTGTCGAAGCACACTCGAGACGTGTTTCGACCGCCTCGCACAAAAGAACTAAGCTATCCAATTATATCGGAACGGTTGACCCCGTATTAGTTGCTTTGGCAGGTCAGCAAACGGTTTTAAGTAGATTGGATCGGTAGATCGGATTCATTTTACATGTACCTATCTAATATTTGACAGTATTACTTTTCCAGTTCAAGCTTCGGGAAATGTCTCGTCGCTTCACGAGATTTCTTGTATTTTCTTCTTTGTTCATAAAATATTATATTGTAACTTCATTTATCGACTGTCTGTGGAAGCAAATCTTACTTTTCAGAGTTATGTGTGTTCTAAGCAATTTACTTGCTTCAACGGTGAAGCAGAATATTGTGATGTATGCTTGAAAGTTAAGACTTTCTTTTGTAATATGAATATCTTGATGGAACAAGGAGACATCGCACATGATGATAATTAGAAAACCTGTGCTTAAAAATGAGCAACACAAAAATTCTGCTATTCCATCATCATCATCATCATCACCCGATAGACGCTGCACTTAGGCCTAATTAGGCCTCCTGGATTGGCTTCAATACACCATGGTCTTGATTTGAATTACTCCATCATTACCAGCCGATAAACGTCCACTGCTGGACATAGGCCTCTTGGATGGACTTCCAAATACAACGGTCTCAAGAGTCCAGCATCCATCGGCTCCCCGCAACCCACTTGGTGTTCACGGTCCACCTAATGGGGGGTCGACCAACACTGCCCTTCGGAAAGCGGGATGAAAGGTGGTGAAATGGCGACCCCGGAATGCGAGGTCGCTATTTCATCACCTTGGGACCCTAACGTCCATCGGCTCTTCGAATTATATGGCCTGCCCATTGCCACTGCAGCTTCACGAGTCGCTGAGCTACGTCAGTGACTTTGGTTCGTCTGCGGATCTCCTCATTTCTGATTCGATCACGCAGAGAAATTCCAAGCATAAGTCGCTCCATCGCCCGCTGAATGACTGAGCCTTAAGGCTCAAATAACTCCTGTGTTCTAATTGTGTATGTAGTTTGCCGACATAGCGTCGTAGTCAAATATAAAGGACGGATATGATTACAACGACGCAGAGTATCTTATATGTGGAAGGTAAATGCTATTAATTGACGGCCGCGTGGCGCAGTGGGTAGTGCTTGCTGCATCCACGGCCGTGGGTTCGATTCCCACAAATGGAAAATATTTGTGTGATGAGCATGAGTGTTTTCCAGTGTCTGTGTGTATTTATACATTATATAAGTATTTATATGTAGTATATAATTGTATATTAATATTATAATATCAACTATCTTAGCACCCATAACACAAGTTACTCTGTATGCTTACTTTGGGGCTAGATGGTGATGTGTATTGTTTAAGTATATTTATTATATTTATTTATTTAAGGCAATTTCAGGTTTGTTTAGTACAATAATTAAACACATTCTTACCTGAAAAACAGAACCTTTACTGTCCGAAACACTTATTATAAGAATACAAGCTGTAATTTAATATGAAATGGCATCTTCTGTACCAACATTGTAAGGTCGGCTCACCCTTTTCAGCAACAACATTATTATTTTCTCACAAAATGTACTAAGATATTAAGACGTAACCTTATTAGCAGGGCTGTCCTTATAATTAAATGATACATTATTTATTATCCTCGGCCGTCTGGACCTTTTATTGACTTAGGCGTTGGCCCAAGTTTATGGCCATTTATGGAAGGAATAATTTTTTTGTAGCTTTTTTAGCGCAGCTGCGTGTGTGGTGAGGCTGCACCCTGCATCCAGGGCCGTGGGTTCGATTAGGAAATCTTTATGTGATGGACATGGATGTAGTGACTGGGTGTTTTATATAGTACAAGTGGACTCCCGCGAAGTTATAAGCTTGACATTCTGTTTTTCACCAACCTCGTGCGAACCATGCATAAATTATTTCGGGATAAAAAGCAGCCCATATGCTGCTTTATAACCTTCCCATTAAAACCGGTTCAGCTGGTCCAAAGATTAGCTTCGACAAATAAAAATTACAGACACACATTAAAAAAAAACCTTGATTATGTTTGAGTATCGTGTAAATCTATAGGCAGTTGAAAACAGTTATTTTAAAATTACAGACAATTCAATTTCATTTATTAAGACGCGCGGAGAGCGTCAGTAAATCCGAGAAAACGGATAGAAAGCGACAAGGATACACGAACTATTTGAGGCCGCTTTTTTCTACTTAATAACTCAAAATCTATTTAATGTGAAAACATGAAATTTAGACTAAGTATTAAATCCCGAAAGCTTATCTAGAATACGAAGTTTCATTACTACAGCTCAAATAATTGTTGAGATATTAAAATCTAAAATATTACATGCCTACTATACTTGTATATTGATAAGAAAAATTCTTAATAAAACAATTCACACATATTACTTTTACAAAAGTACATCACGTGCAGAGTCGAATCAGCCGTAGAAAGGATCATATTTTGTTACCGCATCAAAGGACTTGTCTCGGTAAGAGACATATAAAATTTGAAGGCGTTCAAATTTATAATAAATTACCTGTGGATGTGAAGAATGCCAAATCGTTAAACACATTTAAAATTAAATTAAGAAAATATATACAGTGGTATTACCACTAACACTTACACTGTGGTAACGATTTCGCACCGAACATCGTACATTTCTGTAGGTAGAACGAAAAAAATTGTTTACTTTCAGCTGATTGTAAAATAGTTATTAAGATGTATTTATAGTTGTTTCTCTGTAAGTGAATGTAAATTCTCTAAGAGAAATAAAGATTCTTTGACCACAATATCTTGCTATCGCAAACTATACAGGGTAATATATAAAAAGCTTATAATATATAGGGTGTACTAGCCGTGACACGGTGTATTAATCGTGATAGCCCAGTGGATATGACCTCTGCCTTCGATCCCGGAGGGTATGGGTTCGAATCCGGTCCGGGGCATGCATCTTCAACGTTTCAGTTATGTGCATTTTAAGAAATTAAATATCTCTGTCTGTCTTAAATATCAGTATCTCAATCGGTGAAGGAAAACATCGTGAGGAAACCTGCATACCAGAGAATTATCTTCATTCTCTGCGTGTGTGAAGTCGGCCAATCCGAATTGGGCCAGCGTGGTGGACTATTGGCCTAACCCTTCTCATTCTGAGAGGAGACTCGAGCTCAGCAGTGAGTCGAATATGGGTTGATAATGATAATATAGAGTGTTCCAAGGACATAAGAAGAGGAGATTGAAAACACATGTGAACTGTAATATTGGAGTGTAAAGAAGAAAACAGGAAAAAGACGTTCGGCGATGTACCTGGTTTTCCTAAATTTATGTCGTCCTCACCAAAATGCGGAAGAATAAAACACCCCGAAGCAGCCCATAATTTATTTTCCTCGGGAACCCTTTTTTTGCCGCCAAAAAGTACAACTTGTAAGTCCTGGATATATATATATATATATATTTATTTAAATGCTTCACCGTTAACTCAGTATTGTTAAAAAAATTCTTACCGTCCCAGTATCTAACTGCTAAGGTGAGAATTTTATTTAATATTGATTTAATAATTGGATAAGTATTAGGCGGTTTGTTTATGTGCACTTTAAGAATTTTATAAAATTTAAGATTTTTTTTCAGAATTACGAATAAGAAATTACTCGTAATTCTGAGAATATTACAATACTGTGACCTTGTTTAACAATTTGGTTTATTACACTATCACACTTCACATCATACTATCACACTAATATTATAAAGGCGAAAGTTTGTGTGTAAGCATGTTTGTTTCTCCTTTACGCTGCAGCTACTAAAGCGATTTGGCTGAAATATGGAATGGAAATAGATTTTGCTCTGGATTAACACATAGGCTACTTTTCATCCCGAAAAAATCCATGGTTCCTGCGTGATTTATGAAAAAACTGAATTCCACGCGTCGAAGTTGCGGGCGTCCGCTAGTTGATTATAAAAATAGCATTATTAAATGTGTTGTAAATTCCATTAAATACATTTTTCTATACATCATTTCGAATCCAATACGCTTCTGCAGCTTCTACGCTCGCTTAAAATCACGGTGACGCTGTTAAAGTCCTTTTAAAAAGTCTACTGTAATTACATAATCAGAAAAAAGCAGTCTCTCTAAAAATAGCTTAATATATTATTATACTTCCGTGAGTAAATATTTAACTTTCTGTAAAAAATTCACAATGTTTTTATTTAACTACTACATTAAAATAAATACTCGTATAAAACTCAGTAAGCTTCTCAAATGGCTTCTATTAAAATCAGCTTTAAAATAATCCGTGCAGCAATTCTAAGGAAATACTGCCATGCAACTGCACTTAGAACTTTGCACATGTGACTCCCTCTAAATTTTCAAAGCATTTGAGAATTTCACGGTAGTTCGTTACAAGTGTTCATAGCAGAATTTATGGAACCGATACATTTCTGAAAAAATTAAAATAATAAAACATTTTCCAAATGTATAAGTATTAGTTTGAAAAATGAGGTGCTAGTTGTATTTTATTTTATTCGCACTAAATGAATACAATAAACAGCGGAATTTTGCACAATAACTCGAATAATATACTAGCCGATTCACCAGCGTACTTCGCGTACTTTAAGTTTGTACTTATCTATACTTATACTATCTGTAGGGAGGCCAATATTCTGTATTTCCAAAATAACTATGAGGGGATGAAAAGTGATCGATACTGATACCAAAAATGCAATTAGTATAATAATAATAATTATTCTCCATACTCCTAGGCAGGTTATAGTATAATTTTCATCCTTCTACGAAGGGAAATTTTTAAGGAAAGTTGTAGAGAAAACGGCAGAAGTTACTCCTTTTTTATAGTGATACTACTGTAAAGGCTGGATTAAAGAGGTCTAACGGCGGATGAAGTCGCGGGAGTCCGCTAGTACGTTAAAGAAAGGACCAAAGTTGTAGAAATAAGATAGAGAGCTTTGTTGAAATGTACATAGCATGCAATCCGACGCTGAGCCACGTTAGTTTCTCAAATTGCCGCCATTACAATGAACCTTAAAATAATTCTACGAATACACAGAACATATCAAACAACTGTAGGGGATTGCGCGAAAATACCTAAGCCAAAATACCTAAAAAAACTGTAGACTTAATATCCAGAAAATAGAATTTAATAATTTATGAATATAGTCTTCATTTACTTAAATTGAACACTATTATTATTTTATTTCATTTGTTATTTAACATACAAATTGAGAACTTCCTCCTTTTTTGGAATCGTTTAAAAAAGTGCCATTATTTTCATATATATTTACTCAAAGTACTTCAACATATGATGTGAAACTTACATTTAAAAATAGATTAAAATATAAAGTAAATTTTTAAAATAGGGTGATTTGCAAACACATATTCCCGTGACTATATGAACGAATTTAAGGCATTGTAAACAGCTTTATCTAGCGATCAGTCTACTGGTTTATTCGAATAACATAATAACTTAATCAAAACCTCAACACCATCATTACATGAGCCAGGCCTTCTCAACGCCACGGTTCTGAGACGCCTGAATCCACCGACTCTGTGCGACTCGCTTGATGTCGTCAGTTTACTAGAAACTTTGAATAAATCGATATGTAATGAACAAATAACAACCTGGCATGAGATTTAGGGTGCTTTTCCACCAGAGATGTGCTATGCGGCTATGCTGCGAAGATGTGAAGTCTAATAATAATAATAATAATAATATAGCCTTTATTTCCAAGTACATAAATTACAAAAGATACAAAAGTTACAAAAAACATTAACATTTCATTAAATATTAAACATGTCAATTTATAATTTAATTGATATTAATTTCATAAGTGTTTGTGTCAGAAAGGAGATTTCTCAGTCATTGTTAATGTTCATTTCGTCAATTTTAATTTTTATTTATAATGTTATTTATTCTTGGAACGCCCATTTTTGGGCATAGGCCTCCTCCTATGTGAAGTCTACGCTTCGCAAATATGTGACCGTTTCCATCAATACTAAGCTTTGTAGTATGCTAGGAAGATGCGCTATGAAGATGCTTAACCGCAAATTAGCTGCGCGAGATAGATGCGAAGCTCGAGCAACGAGTCGTGATATATCCAAAGCAGGCATCCAAAGTACGCATCAAACCACGCATCCATGCATGTATCCATAGCACGCATCCTTCCATATAAAAAAACATATCTTAATTGAATTCTTTTCCACCAGTACTATGTGCACCAATGAATATGATTGGTTGTTATCAAACGCATCCATAGCAACGTAGCGTAGCACATCTCTGGTGGACACAGCATAACTACATACTCGTAGCGTATGGTGGAAACGGTCACATATTTTCGTATCGTGAATTTCGCTTCTTCGCAGCATAACTGCATAGCACATGTGTGGTGTAAAAGCACCCTAAAAGAAGTATACGATATATTTATAGGTATATATATAGGTAGAATGTTTAGACAACTTTCATAATTCTTTATCATCCCTCCGAATATACGCTGCGAGTGCATCAGTGTAAATGAACTCGCACGCTTCCATGAATAATAATCCGCAGTGCTAGATGTTAAAACTTTGGAAATAAACTTTAGGATAACTTAGGCGTGCGGCGGAGCGGATAACAGCGCCATCTGCGTCCGTCTAGTGCAGTGTCATATACTGAGATTGCGTAATGTTTTTTTTTTAATTCATTTCTCTACAACTACTATATATAAAATTTACACATACTGAACACACACCTCGACCTTGTAGACGATATTTTAGTATTATTTGTTTAAATAACGTTCGTTGTATAATAAGCGACTAAATGAAATTAAGACAATTATACACATTATTTTGTCCGCCCGAGTTTTGATGCGCTAGTGCCCAATTTATATTTTTTTATACTTTATTGCACCAAACAAAAACAATAACAAAGAAAAACAAAGGAAAACATAGAAAACAAGTATGTGCAAAGGCGGTCTTATTGCTTATAGCAATATCTACCAGACAACCTTTGGATAAAGGAATTAATGTAATTAAATGCGGGATAGTGCAACAAAAAATATATATATATAATAATAAAAATAGTATATTTATATATACTACATGTATAAATATAAAATATACATAATATATAATAAAATAAATAAATAAATCTCTAGTATAAATAAAATATTATTGACTAGAAAGCTGTCATTTAGCATTAGTACGAATACATTAAATCATGTAGACAAAGTCGTAAAATAAAACCTTTAAAAATATTTTTTTAGGGAATCTCTAATATGTAACTTTATTTTTAATGTACGCTTGGCCTAGTAGAAAAATAATATAAAATTAGTTGATCAGTACGATAATGTAATATTTGTAAATATATTTGGACCCATTAGAGCCTCATGCAATTGATTGGCAACTTACACCAGCTTGGCAAATGGTTTACCTCGAGGGACATGATCAGAGCCGTGATAGCCTGCTAGATATGGCTTTTGCCTTCGACTCGGAGGGTGTAGCTTCGAATCCGGTCCGTGGCATGCACCTCCTACTTTCCAGTTATGTCCATTTTAAAAAATAAAATATCACATGTCTCAAACTATGAGAGAAAAACATCATGAGATCTGTATACCTGAGAATTTTCTTAATTATCTACGTGTGATAATTTAATCCGAATTGGGCCAGCGTGGTGGAATATAAGACTAACCCCTCTCACTTTGAGAGACTCGAGCTCAACAGTGACCCTGAATATGGGTTGTTAATGATGAATCCAGTTATGTCCATTTTAAGAAATAAAATATCACGTGTCTCAAACTATGAGGGAAAAACATCATGGGATCTGTATACCTAAGAATTTTCTTAATTCTCTACGTGTGATAATGTAATCCGAATTGGGCCAGCGTGGTGGAATATAAGACTAACCCCTCTCACTTTGAGAGACTCGAGCTCAACAGTGACTCTGAATATGGGTTGTTAATGATGAATCTCTGGATCTACTGAACCGAAGTTGAAATTCTTTTTATCGTTAGTAAGCCACGTTTATTGCGAGTGTCAGTGAGTAAAACTGAATTCCACGCGGACTAAGTCGAGGGCATCCGCACTAGCGGATAGCTATCTTGTATTCTATTATAGTACACTAGTACTATAATAGAATACAGGATATTATAGCGAAAATCTAAATATTAAATACACAACATCTGTCCAACAAATTTTCAAACTAAAACTTAATTAATTTACAACCGAAATTCTCACAGCTCTCACATTCTAACATTCCGCCATGAATATGCAAGACTTGGGAGAGGACGGCTGAAAACTCTTGAAATAAACTCACGACAACTCCAAACGCTTCAGCGGCGACACAGGCGCCATCTACAACATTAGTTTGAACAACAAATTATCTATATTGGCATGCATTCCTATGTAGATTTTACACTATAGATTGTCATTATCGCGTCGAAACTGAGGCGGTCAAACGTGGCTAACTGACTTAATTTAGTTTAGTCGCATTGTAAGAAATGAATGTCCAGTGGTTAGTCTATGTAGCTTCAGACCACGGGGTACTGCTTTTGAAACCTGGGTCGGTTCCTAAATACTTAGCTACTCAGTTTTCTTTCTTCTAAAAAATTTTCAGTAAAAATTCTAAGCCTGGAGTGGGAAGTTGTTGATGTTACAGATACATAATAGTGACAATTAATTACACACTATCACCTTTATCCCGCCAACCCACATTGAAGCAGCATTGTGGCTACGCCTATAATAGCTCCATATTTCCTCTCCCAAGAACCAAAGTCACGGGCATAGCTCAACGAGTCGCGAAGCTGAAGTGGCAATGGCGGGGCACATAGCAGACGGGGTGTCAAGGTGCTGGAATGACAACCCCGCATTAGAAAGCGAAGTGTTGATCGACCCCCCACCAGGTTTTTTGATGTAGTGTTATAAAATCTTAAACATTAACAAACACAGTGGAAAACGTAAACTTCACCCAGAAAGTCCTAAACATCAGTCTCTACAAAGGGGTATCAAATGCGGAAGTTTGTTCATTGTCCCCGACCCGCGGGGTTCACACCAACCCGACTGTTTTGCATACGAAGGCTTCTTTCTGTACTGAATTATTTGCTCTTCGCTCTCTGTTGACAGACACTCTGTGAAGCTTTTTGGAGCGCGCGCTTTATAGGACGTGGATGTCCTTAACCCCTTTCCGTCTTAGCTTAGTATTAATTTCATTTTGTTGTTTTGTATACTTCACTGAATGTAGTGCATCCAATTATTTCTACATCGCAGACGCCTTTCTACATTGCTTCAAGATGAGTTTTATTTATTTCTTCATTACCAGTTTATCCTCGTTAAATTCGGTTTTCCAGAAATACCGCGAGCAGTATGGATTTTCCGGGATAAAAAGTAGCCTATATGTTGCTCAATATCCTCCTCTATCTTCCAGTGAAGATCCTATTAAAATCGGTTCAGTCATTCCATAGATAGGCCAGGCCAAACAGACAAGCACAAAAAAGCTCATTTGCGTTTTAGTTTCGAGTAAGTAGGTAACTGAAAGCTCTTCAGAAAACAGTTGTTTTGAAATCAGACAGACAGATAAATTGATTTAGATTTACGAGTAGCAAAGCAACATTCATTCTCTCTAGTATATATTATTAGTTGGCAAAGTTTAGTTGCCTGATTATTCATTGATTAAGGAAATAACAAAATTCAACAAGTATTAATACAAATAATTTAAAGTAAAACTTTATTGAAATCAGTAACAAATTCTACGCCAACCAAGGTAAGCCATAATAACTGTACAGTCTGGAACGTTCCATGCCTCTTCTGGAGAGTCTCCGCTTGACCCTCAACGCCTCGGCCTGCGGCATGAGAGTTCGATCTGGACTTATAGACAATGATCTCCGCGATACCAGGTCTGGACATCTGGAAACACAAACATCTTTATAATTTACTAGCGGACACCCGCGACTTCGTCAGCGTGGAATTTAGTTTTTCACAAATCCCTCGGAACCCTGGATTTTTTCGGGATAAAAAGTAGCCTATGTGTTAATCCAGGCTATAATATATCTCAATACCAAATTTCAACTAATTTGGTTCAGTAGTCGAGACGTGAAAGAGTAACAAACATTCATATCGTCAAAATCATCACTTTTCGCAAATCTCGGGAAACCATGGATTTTTTCGGGATAAAAGTAGCCTATGTAAAATCCAGAGTAAAATCTATTTCCATTCCAAATTTCAGCCAAATCGCTTCAGTAGTAGCGACGTTAAAGAGTAACAAACATCCAAACATACATACAAACTTTCCCGTTTTCGGTTTCACCGAATTATAATTTATCTCTGTTCCCTGTGTTCATCCAGATATTTCCTTCAGTCATTCTGGATTTATAAATGGTGTAGCAAAGTAAAAATTAAAAATATATAAAAGTCTTACTTATCTATAAGTATTTTTTAAAATCTAGTCAGTTTTAGATATCTATGTGTATTATTTTAAAAACCATAAACAAAAATATTTTTTTTTTTGCTTTTATGCAATTTGGCGGACCTAGGGTTAGGTTAGGTTAGGTACATTTAATGTAATTTTTAATGAACGGGACCGAAGGCATATCATGATCTTCGAGAATGATGTTACCTACGCCTGCTACTAAGAACTTTTGCGGGAAAGAAAATTCCTCTAATAGGTACAAAGGCAAAACCACTTCGAACCCAAGAACTCATATTCATAGCTACAATGGCTAACTACTGTCATCATTATCATGACAGAGACATCATTATCATGTAAAATGTACTGACTTGTAAATTTCATTAGTGATGTGGTTGTCATTCTTGCAGCGATTAGTCCACTGAGTCCAGTATTTGAACCCCTCTCGGTGGAAGATTGTGACGGCGCATTCCGTGTCATCCCTTATGTCATCGTCAAGAAGCACTGAAAACATAATAGTATTGAATAGTAGACGGTACTATCAATACTTGCAATATATCTGCGGTAAAGAATATCTATACTAATATTATAAAGCTGAAGAGTTTGTTTGTTTGTTAGTTTGATTGAACGCGCTAATCTCAGGAACTAGCTGTCCGATTTGAAAAATTCTTTCAGTGTTAGATAGCCCATTTAGAATATTATCCCCGTTTTCCTACGGGAACGGGAACCACGCGGGTAAAACCGCGCGGCGTCATCTAGTAAGCGTATAAAGCATAAGGAATACTAGATAAACTTGCTAACCCGACAAAAATCGTTCATACAAAAACACCAAAATCACGATAAAAATATAGGGGTGGTGTTAGAATGAATCTCAATGGGTGTGGGAGACCTCGGCCGTGGCTTACCACCAATCGATTTAGCGTTTCGGTACGATGTTGTGTAGAAACCGAAAGGGGTGTGAATTTTCATCCTACTCCTAACAAGTTAGCCCGCTTCCATCTTTGATTGCATCATCACTTACCATAAGGTGAGATTGTAGTAGTCAAGAAGTAACTTATAAAGATTAAATACAAAATGAAAAATATTTTACTACTAATTTAAACTAAATTATAATATATTTTATCGATATCGACCTTTTGTGTAATTATTAGTTATATTTCTCTGTGTAATATATTTTTATTTAAAAACTAATGAACCGATTTTGAAATGGTTTTTGCGGGTAGATCAATTAAATAATAGACCGCACGCTTGCCGTACCATAATAGAACAGATTTCCGTGCTGTTTAATAAAATTTTTTTTTAGTATTCTCCATATGGACATAAAATTATCAAATAAAAAACAACCCTATTGTCTATTGCAATTACTATATCTTGAAAATTAATGTTAATTTCCCAGAATTTAGGGTTTAATTTTGAAAATTTCTTATCTAATCCGCAACTCTCTTTACCATAAAGTATTCTAATAGAAATCTCATGAATTTTTATACTACAGTGATAAACTCTTGGCCGGTTTAAATCTTCGGAGAGCATAATTTTCGCCGTAAAATATAACTTTAGCTGTATACTTTGGATTTAATTTAGTCTTTAATTTTACTGTTCTCTCTTCACTGAATGTTACATTGTAATAGTTTCAAACATAAAATCGGTAATAAAAATATGGTACTTTAAACGTTAAACGAATCATCACTATAAAGTTATAAAAGAGAAGTTAAAAGAAACTGCAGTATTAAAAATGGTTTCATTGAAAAAGTTTACATAGTAGGTATGCCTATTCGTTTTTGTTACGTTGTTTGAACGTTTCTTTGGTTAGCTTAATTCGTTTGAAGTTTTTAACTGTGTATTCTGAGAAGAAAAAGTTCATTAGTGCCCATAAACGATGTTGTTTATGTACGTTCCTATGTTCACCTACTTCACAAAAGTATTATAGGGCTCAAAGGTGATTACAAATATAACAAAACTAATGTCGAGCAAAGGTTATGATTCACAACACTTGTCAGGACAACTTAATTAACAAATCAAACTGTACCCAAAATAAGACCCTAGAATGGCAGAGTGGAGTCACGCACTTGTGAACGATGTATGTAGGGTTAAAGGATCCTTTGACAGTCGACTAACACTCCCCTTTTCCACTCAAGTCACTCTCCCCGCCTATCCCAAGTAACCCATAAAGAATTACACAACAAGAGATGTGGACGCCTCGAACGCCACGAGCACACTGAAGCCGTCCGTACCGCAAGTCGTTGTAACACGGCGATAACAAAAGCTTGAATTATACTGTTTTTTGTATACTTTACAAGTTAGCTCTTGACTACAATTTCACCTGATGGTAAGTGATGATGTAGTCTATGATGGAAGCGAGTTAACTTGTTAGGAGGATGAAAATCCACACTCCTTTCGGTTTCTAAACGACATCGTACCGGTACGTACGTCTTTGCCGGTAGAGTGGTAACTAGCCACGGCCGAAGCCTCCCACCAGCCAGACCTGGACCAATTAAGAAAACCTCAATCGACCCAGCCGCCGGGGATCGAACCCAGGACCCCCGTCTTGTAAATCCACCGCGCAAACCTTTGCGCCACAGAGGCCGTGTTTTGAGACACATAGTATAAAACTCAGAATACAGAAAACCACCAGAAGGAGTGATAGCGCAAAGAAGTGAAGCCATTTAAACTACACATTTTACGATTACTCACTCTGTGTTTGTCGTGTTGTTTGACGTGCTATACAGGTGACAAATTTAATTAAATTAAGCCGTCTTGTGCTATTCCTTCGTGTAAAAATGCCGTTGGTAGAAAAAAGAAACTGAATAGGATCACATTTCACGTGTAAGTAGCACAAATAAATATTCTTATGTTAAAATAATGAATAATTTTTACGTGAATTTAGTTGTCATAGAAACCGATGACTTCATTTTGTTGTTGCCAATGTAATTGTTTTGATTTTTCCTACTATTAATTTCAATTCAAGGATTTATTATTTATGTAAAATATTAATCAACTAAATAGGTAGGCATAGGTTCCGGTAATTAAGTTGAAATAAAATTGTGGTAATCAGCGCAGATAAAGAAAGTGTAAAATAATCTTAAAGCTTTAAAATTTTACAAATAACAATGGCGTGCTATATTATAATAAGTTCGTTCGTTCTTGTCTGTTTGTGTGTTTGTTTGCACATTTGTTTGTTTTCGTGTGCTTGTTTGGTCTTTTGTTTGTTTGTGTACCTACTTGTTTGCTTGTTTGTTTGAGCAAGAGGATTAAATAAAATATTTTTATCTTCAAAACACATTCTTAAAAGATATTAAACCAATTCAATGGCCTTATTTATACTTGAATTTTAAGAGACATAAAAATTAGAGAAATAAGACGAGATAATAATAACTGTGCACACGATTGAAATACATATTAATAATAATAATAACTTGCTCTTCAATATGGCCTTATCGATTTTGAGATGCCTTACTATAGGTACGACCCAGCGTCAGTCCTTGAAAATAGCAGTGCATTGCTCTACTGGGACCGAACGATTATCACTGACAGGTATATTGTAGCCAATAGACCTGATATAGTGCTAGTCGATCGGTCAGTGCGTCGTGCAATAATTGTTGATATTACTGTTCCACATGACGATAATCTGGTTAAAGCCGAAAAGGAAAAAGTATCAAAATACTTGGACCTTGCTCACGAGATTACCGCCATGTGGAATGTTGAGTCAACTATTATTGTTCCGATAGTTGTTTCAGTCAATGGTCTTATAGCGAAAAGCTTCGACCAACACCTTAAGAAGCTTTCGCTTAACTGTTGGATCAAGAGTCGGATACAAAAGGCAGTGATTCTTGAGACGGCGCGTATTGTGAGGAGGTTCCTCACTCTGGAGCCCTGACCACCGGTTGCTTGGGCACTCAAATGTCCCGCAGCGGGAGGGTGAAATTTTTTTTTATAAATTTTTAATAATGTTTTGTATTTTATACTTATATTGTTAAAAATTTAAAAAAAAAGAAGTAATAAATAAATGAGAGGTGATAATAATAAAATAATATAATTATATGGAATATATAAAGTTATTATTGTAAATATGTATTTCTTTAGTTTGTTAGTTGATAAGTTTTATAATAACCGTCTTATTATATCTATTATTTATTTGTCCTTGTCTTAAATTTTTTACTGTTGTGTACAATTTTTGGACACACTGCGCACTATAGAATGACATCTAAACGTGGCTTCTGGTGGTTTTCTGTATTCTGAGGTATAAAATATCATTGCATATAAAGTATTTTTCAGATAGCATAGGTGACAGTTGCCTTATGACGTTCATCTATACTTATAATAAATCTGTAGAGACCTCAATTCTGTACATGAAATATATTTTTTTCAAAATAACTATCACGCGGTGATTAATGATCGATACTGATGCCAAAAATGCAATCAGTAAAATTTGTCTGTCTGTCTGTCTGTATGTTCGTTGTAGAAACAAAAACTACTCGACGGATTCTAACGAAACTTGGTACAATTATTCTTCATACTCCTGGGCAGGTTATAGTATATTTTCATTACGCTATGATCAATAGGAGAGAAGCAGTGAAGGGAAATGTTGGGAAAACGGGAGAAATTACTCCATTTTTAAGCTTCCGTCGCGTCTGCAGCCTTAATGGGTAGGGTAGAGGTAGGGTAGGGTAGGGGTAGGGTAGGGGTAGGGGTAGGGTAGGGGTAGGTTAGGGGTAGGGTAGGGTAGGGTAGGAGTAGGGTAGGTTAGTTAAAAGTTTACATCTACTTTCACACGGACGGAGTCGTGGGCGTCCGCTAGTAATACAAATATCGTGAATCGCGGCAGACTTTCAAGAACGAAACGATCTGTCACCGTACCCATGCTATCTAAAAAACACTATAGTAGGTATTTGCAGAATTAATTGTACACACTATGTAATTAGTTAAGGATTTTCTAATGTCCGCGTTGTCTTTCCTTCCAGACTATGTTGTTGTAGAACTTAAAATAAATACAAAACTACTAGAAGACGGTAGTTCGAGAAAATAAGCTACGTCTTTCGACTATACGAATAAAACATCGCTCTAAGTGAGAGTGCGGCCATTAATTGCTCGTGTTTCGTACAGTGTACACGTGCTAGTGTTTTGTGTTCTAAATTCAGGATTCGAACAAACGTACTTGAAAGTTTTGTGATTAATTTAAAAGTCTAAATTGTTAGATTTTGATAAAATTGTTCTAATTGTGAAATTACAAACCCTCAACGTTCATGTTTTTATCTTTAATCCACTACTTTATCTATCTTCTATCTATACTTATAATAAAACTGGTCGAATTCTATACATTTATTTGCTATTTGAGATTTTACTAATACCATTTGTAATACCAAACGTTACCGTGGCGTAACGGACGCCAGCGCCATCTAGAATCTATACTTATAATACGAACTCTGTACATTTTGTACATTCTGTACAGTGAAGATATTTTGAAAATTTTTGTTGAGGAACATTATACATTATAGACGATACTGAAGCTAAAAAAATTTTTTCGATTTTTTATCTCTCTGTCTGTCCGTGTTTTTTTTTGTTATTGGCATCACGCTGAAACTACAAAATACAAACGACAAGGTAACAAATCCTCATCCTAAATATATCATATTATTATATAAAATTGTCGTGTCACGGTGTTTGTTACCAAACTCTTCCGAAACGGTTGGGCCGATTTTTATGAAATTTTGTCGGCATATCGTAGGAAGATCTAAGAGTCGGCCAATATCTACTTATCACCATATGTATATACTTTATTAGGTAAAACAACATTTGCCGGGTGAGCTAGTAATTTAATATATATTTTAACGAAAAAATATACTATCTCTTCTTCTTTGAATGAAAAGATATACTAACAAATCTGTTTAGTATTGATTAGATAAAGTATCAGATAAAAGATAAGAATTAAAATACCAAAATTTCTTTACAGGTAAAACATGACTTACTTTCACATGCTATGTTGCACTCTCCACCTTTTTTGCCTTCTCTGCACCATCTACTAGGTATCTGAAAAAAATAAATGTGCTGCTAAAAAAAATATACTGCTGAGTACAACAGCCCTTACATTTATTAAAGTTACTGAGCTGTGATTTCGTTCGTTTTCATGGAAATTTCGTTGTTAGTGAAGAAAAACTATATTTCAATTATGACATTCTGTAAACATACTGTGTGCCTAGTTACAATGTTTTCATACTGTTATTATCGCGTTAAAGTAAACGCGAATTTATATGGAATTGAAACAGTCTTGCAGTAGTGCCAGTGGGTGGCGCTGTTTTAATTTCTTAGAAATTTGCGTTACCGTTAACGCGATCGGCATAGTATCAAACTGCCGCTAGGCCCTCTATTTAAATTATAAGAAGACGAAAATGTAGGCGTACTAAGTTCATCAACGAGTGTAAAATATCGAAATCGCACAGTTTTCTTAATTATTGTGTCGATTTGAGTCATAAATAACACAAATATATCAACTATCAGAAACTGTGGGAATACGAGGATAAAATGTAGTAGGTAGTTTTCGATTAGTAGAATTTTTTTAATTGGTCCGTAATTCGGAGCCTATTTTTATTGAAAGGAAAGAATTTGTAATTAATAAACTATTCTAATAAAAAAGTTCTAACGGAACTATAAATTAAAATAATTTTAAAATATCCTACCTGAAATAATCCGTAAGCTTTCTTGCCATTTGATAACACTGTCAAAGCTTTTGTATCTCTGTTGCTCACTTTCTCTATCAGACACACCCCTGTAACCAAAATTATATTTTTTAGCATTCAAATAAAAACACTCAAGCTAATGTACTTAGTATCTATACAAAAAAGTACGATACAGACGAAGCTAGAAATAAAACAATTTGCGTCCTAAATGATGTGATTTTAAACTAAACGTGGGCGTAATAAATATTTGTGACTTATTCGTAACTTACAAAAAAAAATTAAAAACACTAGCTTTTCCAGCAAAAGATTTGGCTTATTAAAACATCGAGGTAGACAGGTCCTAAATTAATGTTGTGTGTGTTTTTCAAAGCTAAATCATAATAAAATGAAAATAATAAAAATTCCTATAAAATATTTAGTGGTGGGTCACATAGGGGTATAAAAAATAGATGTTGGCCGATTCTCAGATCTAATTGCGATATGCCTACAAAATTTTCTAAAAATACGTCCAGCCTGTTTGCTAACAAACTTAAAACGAAACGAAGGAGTTTGTTAGCAAACACGGTGACAGGAGAATTTTATATATTAGACTCAGAATACAATTAGAGTAGCGGACGCCCGCGATTTCGTCCGCGTGAAACTCGATGTAAACTTTCAACTACCCCTACCCTACCCTACCGCTACCCTACCCCGCCCCTACCATACTAATTATTATTCTAATTTTCCGCGCAATTTTTTTCTATCATAAGAACCTTCTCCTGACAATAACAAACACATCAAAAAAAATTGTGAAATCTGTCCGCCGTTCACACGTGATGACGTGACCAAGAGATATATGGATTAATTTTTATATAAGTATATATAGATTAACCTGTATCCTATCCTTTTTTTAAAGGAAAAGGAAATAAAAGATTTCAATTATTAAGTTCAATGTAATAAATACATATAAAACTCGTGTTGCATAACTTTAAGATAATTTACCAAAAATATATTTTTTCGGGCAAAAGCAGATTTTTATTTGAGAACAGTGAAAATGTCGCCGCAAAAGTGCATTTTTCACTTATATTACACTTTTCGCCGTCAAAATGGACTTTAATTATAGAAAATTAACATAACAGTATGAATAATTTATTGTACTCGCCTAGTAAGTAGCTGAATATAATGATGGATGAATAAATAACTATAGTATAAGTTTATAAGGTGACGGGCCATTTATAGAACGGTTTTTTTTTTTTTTTATTTAGCCCTTTTAGCGGTTTTAGCCCTTGACTACAATCTCACCTGATGGTAAGTGATGATGCAGTCTAAGATGGAAGCGGGCTAACTTGTTAGGAGGAGGATGAAAATCCACACCCCTTTCGGTTTCTACACGGCATCGTACCGGAACGCTAAATCGCTTGGCGGTACGTCTTTGCCGGTAGGGTGGTAACTAGCCACGGCCGAAGCCTCCCACCAGCCAGACCTGGACAAATTAAGAAAATCTCAATCTGCCTAGCCGGGGATCGAACCCAGGACCTCCGTCTTGTAAATCCACCGCGCATACCTCTGCGCCACGGAGGCCGTCAAAATTAATTAAAATGGTTAATGGTCTTAAGTAGGCAAATTAAAACGTATTAACATTTTTGGTTTCCTGTTGAGTGGATTGGTAATACACTAAATTAAGGGCAGGTTTTAACACATCCTGCTGGCCTATTCACTAATTTGATCCTTATTAACAACATATTGAAATACTCGTAATTTTAAATTATTAGTCCATGAAAATGTTACATTTTTTCAATTATTTTCACGTTTCTTCAGCACCCATGACTATAACTGATCGTGTATTAGTCGCTGCGCGCATGACGGCTCGACTTATGAAACGTCTTCGCTGCCGTTTGCGCTGCAGAAACGTGAGAATAATTGACCGTCAATGGCTGACTTAAGATATTCTCACTGTTAACATGACTGTAGCTTATATAAGATGAGGATGTAGAAAAAACGCCCATTAGTATCTATGAAAGCATAATTGTATTATACCTACACTACGTTTATGTAATTGGAAGTACCCACAGTAAGTATCTTAGGCAAGAAGTTGGGGATTTTCCTTCTTAGCGATAAAATCAAGTGTTTATAATAATTACGAACCAGTGTAAGAACATCGCCTATTAATAGTGTGTAGGTGGATAATATGATAGATAATGAGTATGTAATATTGAATTATTATAACATATCGAAATTACAAAGCATTATATTATGTAAATGAATATGGCTAAACAATCTATATTAAATGTTATAAAGACGCTATTACTTGTGTAATCTCATCTACATTTAATTGGTAGGGTGGTAACTAGCCTCGGCCGAAGCCTCCCATCAGCCAGACCTGGACCAATTAAGAAAACCTCAATCGGCCCAGCTAGGTATCAAACCCAGGTTCGTGTAGTAAATCCACCGCGCATACCACTGCGCCACGGAGGTCGTCAAATTTCAAATCTACTCTCAAATATAAAAAAAATACAAATATAATTTACTCTTGCACACATACAGCCACACATACAAACATACCTAGACAGTGTAATTTTTATTATTTTTTGTTTATTTTTTTTTTTAAATGAAAGTAATCCACTTACTTCCTGTTTGGACGTCTGAAAAGCTATAGGTACTTATTACTTATTTCAATATAATTAAGTTTGCAAATTCAAATAAACAAATAATTTGATTGAACTTAAGACTTGATTTATTTTGCTAAACAAACAATATTTTTGCGGAGAATAACATAATAGATCAATTACTTCCTACTCATAATGAACTTCCGCAAGTAACGCCTGCTTCTATTCCATATTTTGACTCGACTTCACAAGATTAATCAATACTCACATTGTCCTAAGAACAAGTGCTGGGGCAGTCCCACTTTAAGCAGTTCACGGGCTAGCTTACACCTAGTTTCGAATCTTTTTGAATCAATTGCATTCGACAATACGCAAGTCACGATCACTACTAGCAAACCACACCGCATAGTGATCACAAAAATAATGAAACAGTACCTCATGACCAAATATCAATGTCAGCTGTTCATACATTTAAAAGTACACAATCTAATTGTAACGAATACATTGAACGCTACATAAAGCCTGTAGATTTTAATCACCTGTTCAATAGTCAATGGATTTATTCAATTAAATTGAATTGTTGTTGTGTAGAAGCCAATAGATAGGAAAATAACTATTAACTGGCTGATTACTTATAAGAATTTTAATTGGTGTGTTTTAAATTATAATTAATACCAAAAACCGTTTTGAACTTATTCGTAATGTCTGCATCATTTTAATATGTATTTATATTTTTATTCAATTTAACTAAATTACGCTTGTTAATTATTATAAGAAAATGAATATAATTCTACATTCTAGATTACAAATAAATAAATACAAAATAAATCATTAGATTTATTTTGTATTTGTTGATGATTTTATTTATACAAATAAAATCATCAACATCTTTTAATACACAAAGTTATCTAGTATCATAGTAAGAAAAATCCTTTTAAAGATTTTCTAAATAAAAAAAAACTAATATTATAAACGCGAAAGTTTGTATGGATGTAAGTATGTTTGGATGTTTGTTACTCTTTAACAACGCAACTACTGAACCGATTTGTCTGATTTAAAATAAAGATAAATAATATCCCGGATTAACACATAGGCTAGATTACATCCCGGAAAAATCCATGGTTCCCGCGGGATTACTAAAAAACTGAATTCTAGCAGACGAAGTCACGGGCGTCCGCTAGTTATTCATAAAACGAATAAAATAACGAATGGTCTTGTGATGTGAAATGTGTAAAATTCAATCATTTTATTTATACCACTCCCATAGAACCATACTAGTAGCATTTTCTTCTACCATAGATACGGTATTATCTCTATACTTTGATGATCGAGGAGGAGTCCTCTTGATAATAAAGGACTTTGTTACCTGCTACCTCTAAAAGCCACCAATGATTGGTAACTAGAAGTACAATAAATAAAAGTGTACAGGGTACTTATTTTATATTTTCTTCGAGATAATGTGAAAATTTATGTCCTCCACATAGCTTCATAGCAATCCTGCAGCGGACAACTTTTAAGTTTATATCTTAACGGCGTCCGCCGAACGATTTCTGCTAGATGCCTGGGCCTGTAACCATGTGGTGTTGATTCTCTTTCTACAATAGAAATGGAAATGGCATTCACTATCGACAGCTCACGTGATCAACTTGTCGGATCTGTTATTCCCATACATTTTGTTAGTTTTCGAAGCGTTAGCGTTTGTAGAAAGAGAATCGACGTGCCGCATGGCTACAGACCCTGGTCGTAAGAGTAAGTCAATCAGTATGAAGTCTGAAGATAATGAAGTACAAACTTCCTCACCCAGCTTCCTACTAATATTATAAATGCGAAAGTTTGTATGGATGTATGTTTGTTTGGATGTTTGTTACTCTTTAACGCCGCTACTATTGAAGCGATTTGGCTGAAATTTGGAATCGAAATAAATTTTATTCTGGATTAACACATAGGCTACTTTTTATCCGGAAAAAAAAACGATGGATTCCTGAGATTTGCGAAAACCTGATGATTTTGATAGGATGAATGTTTGTTACGCATCAGCTACTGAACCGAATCGCCTATAATTTGAAGTAGAGAAAGATTATAGTCTGGTAACACATAGGCTACTTTTTATTTCGGAAAAATCCATGGTTGCCGCGGGATTTGTGAAAAACTGAATTCCACGCGGACGAAGTCGCGGCGCTGAAGCCATAACTGTTCCACGCGTCCATCTCATTAAGAAGGGAATTTCCCATAAGTTCAGGTGTATTAACGAGACCATTTATAGGAACCGAACTGCATCGTAATATTTTATTAACTACAAAAAAAATATGTTTTCATTTCATACAAAGTAATTTAAATAATACCGACAATCCATGCAGCACACGCCTTTAGATAAGAAAGCGTATTTAGATAAATACGTCATTATTAAAAGGATGCGTATAAGGAACACATTTTAAGATCTATTTACAAAAGAAATATTATTTATTCCGAAAATATTCATTTTAGAACAAATGTTCGTTGAACATTTTAAATTAATTTTTGTTAAAGAACATAACCCTAGAGTTATGGGAAATACTCCCGAGCACCCTGTATATATGGACATATGCTACAAGTTTGTGCGCGCGGCTTTACCCGTGTTGATTACAGTCGTGTAACGTAATTAGAGTTCCCGGATTAACCCAATTGCAGTTCGCTTGCGGTGCGGCGAACTAAATACTTTGAGAGAGTCGTTTTCAAAATTGTGTAATAGAAGCCATCTTAGGGCTTCTGCTTTTATCGTATTACAATTAACTACGGCTACATTTTAATCTAATTAAAATTAGGAACTTTCTGGTTTTAAAAAAATTGCTAAGAGAGTCAAAATTACAAAATAATAAAATTGGGACATTCAAGCAATAGAGTAGAACACAAAATAAAACATTGTTTTTTATTTCTGTGTGTTTACAGTAAAAAAATACTCAAAAAAAATACAGTTTTTACAAAAAGATTAAGTCAAGTCTTACCAAGCGCTAATCCTGTTCAACTTTCTGCTACAACCAGTTAAATAGGCCAACCTGATTTATAAAATCGAGTTACAGTAATTACAAATCTACGTTTATTTGATTTGTATAATGAAGCAATTATTTACATTTATCTTTGAATCAAATGGCTAATTATATTAAAAAAAGAAATAAATGAATCAGGTGAGATTGTAGTCGAGGGCTAACTTGTAAAATATAAAAAATAAAAGTAATAAGCTTAATTTAACTGTATTAGGTTGCCTTTGATATAGTTCATGGTTTTCTTGATTTTGTATGTAAGATGCGTCTGGCCGTAATTTAAGTAGAGAACCTATATTCAATATGTCACTGTATGTCAATATTATCTATCATTATTTTCCTATTACTAATAAATAACAGGGCCCAAAGAGATAGTCTTCAGAAATTCCAGAGGGCAATGGAGCGTAACATGGTGGGAGTAAAGAAGAGAGACAGAATAAGAAACATTGATATAAGGAAAAGGACCAGAGTTACCGACATTTTAACCAGGATCAGCTTAAGTGGAGATGGACAGGTCATATGCTTCAGGATCCTCAAGAAAAGTAGAGAACCCTTATCACACAATGGTGCCCTCGCAATGGGAGACGGAAAAAGGGACGGCAGACTAGACGATGGGAAGACGAGCTGAAGCTTACAGCTGGCCCATCCTGGCGAAAAGTAGCTCTGGACAGGAAGCACTGGCGGGAGCTGGAGAAGGCCTTTGCCATGAGTCACAATGAGATTAGGGACATCATTTTATTGTACCTATATAATCTAAGAAAAGTGTACCAAAATCTTCATTAATAAAGGCTATTTTATTTATTTAATAAATAACAGATGGGTATACATTTCTAATGCCGGATCTTACACAAAAACAGATAATAAAAATGCTCTTTTGCTCTGCGCGCTTGTCTTGTCACTTTAAAATATAGTATAAACATAATATATCACTTTAATAAAGTTTGGAGCAAAAACTTTAATTCTGTGCTCGCAAAATGACTGAGAAATACAAAAGTCTACATACTTTTTACAGTGTTCCAAAGTGTAACAAATGAAATAGTATCAAAACACTCACAATTTCCCAAAAACGTTTTCTCTATCTTCTTTGTCTTAATCAATTCAGTGGCCAATCTACATCTTGTAAAGACTTTGCTCTCACTTACAGCGACGCTGGATATCACCACGACTAACACTAACAAATTCATTTTGAGTATAAAACTACATATTACTGTCTGAGGATGGTGATCAAACGCAAGTGGTTGCCGTATTAATAAGAATCGTCGCTTAGGTTAGAAAATAATCGCACTCCTATCTGATAAACGTGAACAACTGTATTCACTTGAGTTGTTCTCTCGTAAATGTGATATTTAATACCTATTTTCATTGTTTTTATTTTATTTTTCCTTTACAACGGACACGTAAAGACGTCGATTCTATTATCTGGTCATGTCTTAATACTATGTGGACTTATAGAATTGCCTTCAAGCTTCTGTTTGCCCATACAGTGAATAGATACTTTCTAGGCAACAGTGAAGGCACTTTCTAGGCAACCGTGATTCGAGGCTGCATCTTTCCTTACCCCATTCCTTATTCCCATCAGGCGTAATTGCAGCCAAGCGGTTGCCAAAAAAAATTCATACAAGCAAGTCACATCGAACTACAGGATTTCACTATAATGTACTAACATTTTATAACCATTCGCATGGTTTATTTAAGCGTAAAGTATTCTATAACAATTTGCATTTTAGTTAACGAGCATTAACCGTATTTTGGAACTTGACTAACGAAATATGCGTCCTAAAAACATTCTAATATTGCACTAGGAGTCGAAGCTGCGATATTCCGTTTACAAATCACTACTACGCCAGAAGAATCATATGATGTTTTCCTTATTTCATTGCGGTTAATACATTTTTGCGGTAAATCCAAAGTAGGTAAATCTATCTTTAAAAAAATCTATACGACAGCGTCGAAGGTTATCATAAAGTCGAAGGTCTATGGATAGCTTTTGGATTTTAAAATATTCATCCACACACACACAGACTAATAACAGTTAACATATTGCTCTCTATTTCGTTGCGTTAGGACGAAAGAGTGAGCAATATGTTAACTGTGTTTGGTCGACAATAATTATACGTCTTTTTCCCTTCCATGATTTTGATGTTGTTGATGCTAAAGGCCTACTGAACTGAATTAATTTTGAACTTGATTTCTTAGAATGTATGTATGTATGATATGATGTATGTATATATATGATATATGATATAATGTATGTATGACTTTTATGTCAGTAATTAATTCCATCATAATAGAAAAATGTTTCGGAGCTCAACGGATCTACATCATAATCATATCGCGTCAGTCAAAAACGCAGCGTAATTGGTCCAGTCGTTTTTTTTTATTCTTTACAAGTTAGCCCTTGACTACAATCTCACCTGATGGTAAGTGATGATGCAGTCTATTTCATAAAGGCTATTTCATTTATTTAATAAATAACAGATGGGTATACATTTCTAATGCCGGATCTTACACAAAAACAGATAATAAAAATGCTCTTTTGCTCTGCGCGCTTGTCTATATAAAATATAGTAAAAACATAATATATCACTTTAATAGCTTACTTACTTAAATACTTTGGAGCAAAAACTTTAATTCTGTGCGCGCAAGATGCCTGAGAAATACAAAAGTCTATATACATTTTACAGTGTTCCAAAGTGCAACAAATGAAATAGTAGCAAAACACTCACAATTTCCCAAAAACGTTTTCTCTATCTTCTTTGTCTTAATCAATTCAGTGGCCAATCTACATCTTGTAAAGACTTTGCTCTCACTTACAGCGACGCTGCATATCACCACGACTAACACTAACAAATTCATTTTGAGTATAAAACTACATATTACTGTCTGAGGATGGTGATCAAACGCAAGTGGTTGCTGTATTAATAAGAATCGTCGCTTAGGTTAGAAAATAATCGCACTCCTATCTGATAAACGTGAACAACTGTATTCACTTGAGTTGTTCTCTCGTAAATGTGATATTTAATACCTATTTTCATTGTTTTTATTTTATTTTTCCTTTACAACGGACATGTAAAGACGTCGATTCTATTATCTGGTCATGTCTTAATACTATGTGGACTTATAGAATTGCCTTCAAGCTTCTGTTTGCCCATACAGTGAATAGATACTTTCTAGGCAACAGTGAAGGCACTTTCTAGGCAACCGTGATTCGAGGCTGCATCTTTCCTTACCCCATCCCTTATTCCCATCAGGCGTAATTGCAGCCAAGCGGTTGCCAAAAAAAATACATACAAGCAAGTCACATCGAACTACAGGATTTCACTATAATGTACTAACATTTTATAACCATTCGCATGGTTTATTTAAGCTTAAAGTATTCTATAACAATTTGCATTTTAGTTAACGAGCATTAACCGTATTTTGGAACTTGACTAACGAAATATGCGTCCTAAAAACATTCTAATATTGCACTAGGAGTCGAAGCTGCGATATTCCGTTTACAAATCACTACTACGCCAGAAGAATCATATGATGTTTTCCTTATTTCATTGCGGTTAATACATTTTTGCGGTAAATCCAAAGTAGATAAATCTATTTTTAAAAAAAATCTATACTACTGGGTCGAATGTTATCATAAAGTCGAAGGTCATAAGGTCTGTAAAAAGTTTTTGGATTTTAAAATAAGATGATTTTAAAAAAGATGAAGTTACTAAATAGTGGCATATCGCTCTCCCTTTCTTTGAGTTAGGACGAAAGAGCGATATGTCAACTGTTTTTATTGGTCGACAAATTATGTCTTTTTCTCTTCCCGTGATTTATGTTGTTTATGCGTGCTAGGCCTGCTGACATTTCAAAGCAAGCATATTTCAAATAAATTAATTTTAAACTTTATTGTAGAATAATATATTAAGATTTTTACGTTACGAATTATTTCCATCTTAATAAAAAAACGCTTCGCAGCTTATCGGATCTTCATCATAGTGATATCACGTGAGCTTTAAAAAATAAAGTGCGCGGGTTAAGGATTCCGTCTTTTTACTTTTGTACGTACACCTTTAAGAAGAGGTAGGTTTAGGGTTCGAACGCATCGGAACCCTAAAAACGCAGCATAATAATCGGTCCATTCGTTAAGATTTAGAAGCTGTGTTGCGACAGAAAGACAGGCACATAAATAGACACGTCAAATTATATACACTCTTCTTTTTAAGGGGGCTTAAAATATGAGTAAACAAATAAACTACTACTCTATATCTTAGGATGGCGCTCGAAGTACTAAAGATAAACGTTGTCAAACAATAAAACCATTATTTTCGATGAAATCAATTTCTTGTTATGATAAGATAGTGGCACTTCTCTTAAAGGTGTATGAAATAATACATTTCCTTATAAATATGACATCATTGCAATAAATAAACAATTTTTTAAAGGTCAGATATAAATAGACCCCTATAGCTCTATGGTTGAAAGGCCGTATTTAGATGGGTTCGATCCCCAATCGTTTAAAAATTGCCATACCCACTAAGAGAAAAGGATTGAGGAATACAGACTACAGAAAAAATACTTATTACTTCTGGCTTGCTAAAATTATAAACGCGAAAGTTTGTTTGGATGTTTGTTACTCTTTAACGCCACAACTACTAAACCGATTTGGTTGAAATTAAAAATGAAAGTAGATTTACACATAGACTACTCTTTCTCCCGAAAGAGTCGAAAAATCTTTTGGTTTCCCGAGATTTGCGATAAGCTGATGATTATGATATTAGCAACTTTGTGAAAAAATTGAATGTAAATAAATATATTAACTAATTTTGTATATCCGTAGGCGAAGATAGGACAAACACATTCCTTAGAAGAAAGCCTTTATCATGTAAATATCTGTGACATTTAATAAGATGGAGATTGACTAAAGATTGGAGAGAGATTGAGGAGAGATTGCGGCGGAACCTGACCTGTAGGAATAATTACATCACAGATCATTCTTCTTGAGGTGACAGTTAATTAAGATAAGGAAGTCACGTTTCTCATCCATACTGTTTTTATCACCTACTTAATTAGTACGAGTATATACGTGGTACATATATGTATACTCGTATATGATCAATGAGAACCGTGATAGCCCAATATATATGACCTCTGCCTCTGATTCCGGAGGGTGCAGGTTCGAATCCGGTCCGGAGTATGCAACTCCAACTTTCCAGTTGTGTGCATTTTAAGAAATAAAATATCACGTGTCTCAAACGGTGAAGGAAAACATCGTGAGGACACCTGCATACCAGAGAATTTTCTTAATTATCTGCATGTGTGAAGTCTGCCAATCCGCATTGGGCCAGCGTGGTGGACTATTGGCCTAACCCGTCTCATTCTCAGAGGAGACTCAAGCTCAGCAGTGGGCCGAATTTGACAGCCTTTGACAGCCTCCGTGGCGCAGTGGAATGCGCGATGGATTTACAAGACGGATGTCCTGGGTTCGATTCCCGGCTGGGCCGATTGAGATTCTCTTAATTGATCCAGGTCTGGCTGGTGGAAGGCTTCGGCCGCGGCTAGTTACCATTGCATCATCACTTACCATCACGTGAGATTGTAGTCAAGGGCTAACTTGTAAATTATAATAAAAAAAAAAAATTACAGTCTATTTTAATGACCCACTATAGAGCCATGCCTCGTTCTTTATATGTCTTGGACCCACGATGTGTTGAGCATCATCATCAAGATGAGCATGAGGCAATCACAACACGGGATGGTTTAGTTTTAATGTTTTCTATATAATTTATTTATTTTAAATTATGTATCGTAACAATAGATGTACTTATTTCTGTGTACAAGCTGACGTAATTGGGATAGTCCTTAGCAAATCCGAAAACATATTGTCTGACATGAAAAAAAACATTATCTACATAAAATAAAATTATCAGGTAAATTATACATATTAGCGACACGTACTTTTGTGTTTTAGGAAATTAAAAGTCGGTAAAGTTATATATTTTTTACAGCACCAATTATTCTACCTACCTACTATTAAACCTAATCTTTTAACGTTCTATAAGTATTTTTAAAGATATAATATTTATATCAGGGGATCTATCGAACGATGGCGCGTTTTTATTTACTTTACCTATATTATAGGAACCATGATGACATCATTATCAAAACAGGGCGAGAATGGATGTCTCTCGCAAAAGATAGAGATTACTGGAAGAAGAAAGAGGAGGCCTTCACCCGAACGGGATCCACATCACAAGACGATAACTAACCATACTAACATTAGAATAAATATATAGATATAATTATAATTTAAACTAACACACCTAACAAACGTTTAAAATGTAAATTGATTTGGAAATAAAAGGCTTTATTAATATTATTTTTATATTATAGGAAGATCAACAAAAAAGTGGAGCAACATTGATAGACTTTGTTGATGAAAGGAAGTAATCAAGACCGGATGTAAAAAAAAATAAACATTAATTAAAAAAATAACTCAGACGGAGTAGCAGCCTTCGCTAATAAATAGATTAATCGTTTTCTTAAAATATTGTGCAGAATTATCGGAATATAAATTGATGAACATTGTTAAAAGACAATACCACCACCAACCACCAATCAATTAATCAATCAACTAACTAATGGAAAAACACATTAAAGATAAAATTCATATTAGCTTCTGAGTAAAGAAATCATTTTCTCCAGCAACGATATTCAGTTTAATATTCAAAAATTAAATTTCAATGTACAAATTGAAATTTTATTGCACTCCCTTCAAAAAACACCAATAAGGTGAAACAAAGGTTTCCATAGTTAAGATCGAAAATTATTATTGGGAAAAATCTCAATTATTTTTAATATTAGGGTATTTGACTTTTTTATTGTACCTATAATATTATATTGCTAATAGTAATTTTTCAGCTTACTGTAATTACCTTCGGAGATACAGACAGTGGATCACTCAAAAACATGCGGCAAAATTATGACGTCACGCGTTCTTGATCTTGAGATTTGAAAGGGCATTCAAATAAAATTACTATTTATTCGTTTATGTTCAAAATGTCACATTGTTAAAAGCTAAAAATGTATAAGTACTTTTAATTTAATTACGTTTAAAGAAATTTGGTTGTTTTTGAAATTTTATAACCTTTGATTTACAAACATCCCGACAATTTAGTTAATATTGAGTTTTTTCGAAAATAAAATTCAAAAGTAATAAAAAAAACGTATGACTAAATTTTCACGTATCGCTTATTATAGCAAAAAAAAACTTATAAATCGCTTAAAACCATTTCGAAAACCAGAAAAGGTATGCTAAACTAAATATCCAATTACATGTACTATTTCAATATTACATAATATAACCTTCATGATAAAGCCGATACGGAGTTCTGTGATCGAATTGATAACCTTCTCGAGCAAATCGCAGCAGACAGATAAAAGCAATTCAGCAGAAAGTTTGAATTAGTCCCGAATCAGATCAAGCCACACCTGTAGACATTATTCCTTAGATAAGCTTCCGTTCATTTATCTCGGAGGATATTGGCAGTTAATTAGGATTAAGATGGGACCCGACCCTTAGCGACCTTGTGCACTTCCTCAAACTATATGACTCTTATACGAGATAATTTAATGGTATTTGAAATAGTTACTTTTTTGATATCGATACTTTCGATGTGCATTTTAAGAAATTAAATATCACGTGTCTCAAACGGTAAAGGAAAAAATCGTGGGGAAACCTGCATACCTGCAGAGAATTTTCTTAATTCCCTGCGTGTGTGAAGTCTGCCAATCCGCATTGGGCCAGCGTGGTGGACAAATGGCCTAAACCCTCTAATTTTAAGCAGAGACTCAGAGGGTTGATAACGAACGAGCTTTATATGTTACAGGTATTTTTTTTAATAATAAATGTAATTGGTTTATTTTTAACTTCGAAGCAATTGTGTGCACTTCATATACGCAATAATGCCATATTTGGATGTACCAAAATCAGGACGACGGCATGTTCATAATTTTGTCCAACTCGCCATGAATATCACAGTGTGCGCAGTATTATCTTTTTAATTTTCAGCCTATTTTACTAAGACCCAGCACGCGTCTACAACGCGGGTTGGCAGGTTTATGGTCATCATCATCATTATCAACCAATAACTGCTGAGCTCGAGTCTCCTCACAGAATGAGAGAGTGGACTAACCACTAGACCATCGAACGCCGGGAGGCGCATCCTACGATTTTTTTTATTGCCCAAAAAGTGTTGTACTTTTAATACTGCCTTTACAATTATACCTATTGTTCGTAAATATTCAATTAATTCAAGTTCTAAATTTCCTCAATTTGGGTGGGTACTTTCGTCACCGATTTTGAGGATATTCGACAGACTGCCTCACCGCGCTCGGAGCTGTGAGCGTCCGCAATTATTCTATCGTCCACCATTCGCTTCTTCGTTCGTCAGACATTTTTTCGTCTCCTGCATTCGCTGCATTCGAGACGGGCGTTTAATTCGTGTGGCAGTAATCTTCGATTATCTGATATTTGACTTTTTTAAATACTTGGTGATAAAAAGACACGGTGTACCAAGGCCTCGGCCATGTGTGTGTGCGTGTTATCGACGTGTTCGTGTTGGCGTGGGAGCTGGACTTCAGCAGCTGGGCAGACGAAGATCATCGAAAGGTAGGTGGTTTTGTTTGAATTACCTTTCATTTCGGTGATAGAAGCCTGACCATTTGAATAAAGGAAATATTTGAACATACTCCTTTAACCAGCGCCTAAAGTCGTTTATACCTACAGTCTTCAATTTCATTCCCTGGGGGAATCTCCCCCACACCTATTTATAGTTATTAGTGGGATATAGAATTAGCAAAATCATTCTCAATAAATAATCCCTCTCAGTTATTATATTGTGTTCAAGTGAATTGTATCCAGCGCAAGCTAAACAGAATAATACAATCGCACATACAAAGGAAGCCTGGCTCAGATTTCCGAGTCCCATAGATTTCCACTTCGCCAGTTGATTACAGTCGTGCTCAAATGTCGCGTTCGGGTTCTCGTCTCTTTGTATTGTTGTGCAATACTAGACGAGTGAAGCTAGTTAGCTAATATCTAAGCACTTATCTGGGAATAACATCATCTTGAGAGAAACAAAATATTGCAATGTCATATTTGCGTCTACAAACTACACCTTTAATAATAAAAAAATACATATAAATTAAACAAAAACAATAAAATAATATGACGAATATTATGCAACAAGATGGTTCAATTACTAACTACTCTCATAATAAAAAAACATAAAATTACTATCTGCTTCACAGAACATAAATAATAGATAAATAGATAGATTGAAGTTCAATCAATTCATACATAATTATGATAATTTTATTATGTTTGAGAAGAACATATTCTGCGATATCATGATACGTCCAAAGTCTACTAACTAGACTATAGGTAGACCCAGCTAGACCTTTCTTGTTTTATAAAAACAGAAAGTTTGTCCATGATCCTTCCAGGTTTCATAAAATGTCCAACTTACTTACATTCACTGTCACGTGATCCAATAACAATGACAGTAAATAGTGTCTTCAGATTCAGTGTAATACCCATAAATGGGTTCCTTGCATGTTACATATACTGGCATTTAAATAATTCATTTTACCCATCAACTCCAACAGTTTGAAAAGAAGACGTTACACAAATAATGACAGTAGACAGTAAATCAATTGGGAGCGAGTATACGTCCGGACGTAGTGCTTGGGGCGCAAGTGAACGCACGAAAGCAGAAGTCATACGTGCTGTCGTAAGGTTTAGTGCTAACGAGTGACTCAAATACTCTGAAAAATGCATTAATAAACTGTTTATAACAAATAGTAGGGAACTAAAAGCAAAGAACTGCGACTTCTCAACAATTGGTATTTTTTTAGTTAATGTTTTGTCATGACACCGCAGCACAGAGGGCGCATATTACAGGGCACATGCTGTAATACTCGCAGTAACTTACATTATGAAAACTTAACTAAGAGTAATGAAAATCTGAGCTTAAAATCCTATACCGCCTGATAAAATGAAGATATCTTAATAACATTAAAAAATGTAATTATTCAAGTTCTAATGATTTAAATATTAAAGGACGTTTTTCTGTTTAATGTAAATTCATCGTCCACGGAGCGCTATCAAGGATTTCGCTCTCATCGAATATGTAAATTGCAGGTAAAATTGAAAATACCTTTCCGACGACGATTAGTTTCTGAGCGCTATTCGGGGAATATAACCGTCTTTGCTCTTTAAACACTAGTATTATTGCTTTATTGTTTAATTTTAATAGTTTAGACAATAATTAATTTATGACTACCTGTAATTATACATAATTATAAAAAACTACAAGAAAGTACGTATCAATTGTTATTATCAACGCAACGCTTCGATCTAGTTGCATGGACCGTAGTCACAGATGGACTAAGGGCTACTGCGAGATGCGAAGTTGATAATATCAAGCGCAGAATCGATCTACCCTCTTTTGTTTTCTTTTTACAGCAACTTCGTACTATCTAGCAGACAGTAGGAAGGACCACCCATAATAATGTTATCACCATTATCAGCCTGTTTAATGATCCACTAAAGGAACAGACCTCCTTCCTTTTATGAAGCTTACACCCACCACGATGATCTCATGCGGGTTTCACCACCATTCATACTATATTAATTTATTTACATTTTTTTTAAGTAATAATAATGGTGAAGCCGTGATATCATCGTGGATATGACCTCTATCTCTGATTCTGGAGGGTGTGGGTTCGAATGCACTGCCATCTTTTCAGTTGTGTGCATTTTAAGAAATTAAATATCATCGTATCTCAAACGGTAAAGGAAAAACATCGTCAGGAAACCTGCATACCAGAGAACTTTCTTAAATATCTGCCAAAACGCATTGTACCAGCGTGGTGAACTATTGGCCTAACCCCTCTCATTCTGATAGAAGACTCGAGCTCAGTAGTGAGCTGAATATGAGTTGATAATGATGATTATTAATGCTTATACAGTGACTTTTTGAATTTCTGAGTGATTCTTAAATCTTAGTTACGTGATAAATCAGATTAAATTTTAATATTGTATTATATTAAGAACGGAGCCATCAAATCCTTAAGTTGATTAAGTAAATGAGCGAACCGATATTTCCAATCGGTTCCAACATTACCCAATCCCCAGTAATCAAACTAAACGTCTTACTAATCAATAGTTTCGGGTATCGCCTGGCTACCAGTTCGGAGTCCATTACACAAACATTTTGATACTTCTGACAAAACATTTTAATTAGATTTCCATACAAACGACCCACTTGCGTCCTAGGAGGGATATTCTAGGACGGGGTGCCACCGAAATTAAATTGGAGTCAAATAAATAGCAGAAATGTAATTATACGGAGCGAGTGAAATTTGAGAATAATTTAAGATTTCATTTATTTTGGGGGTGATTGATGATTACTTTGTTTTAAGGGTTTTTAATGTCTTCTTTGAATTGGTGGAAATTATATAAAACGGCTGACTCTTCCTGTTATTGGATTCTTATTATTTTTATCTATCTTTTTATTCTTTGGAATTTATTCGAAGAGATCATATCTACGTCTGTCAGGTCACCTACCTTTAGATACAATACAATCCTCTTCCGCATCTAGCTCATCATTAGCCTGTATCCGTCCACTGGCCTTTCCGAGAGCACTAACATAGCCCTCTCGCTTGTGACTACTAGTGACTTTAAATTTGTGACCACATCTATCTATTAAAATAAAAACTACCAGCTTTCACCAATAGATAAAGCAATTAATGTGGAAGGTTGAAGTATATAATTCGTCTACATTTTATCCCAATATATCCACGAGAATGAGATCTACGCGGGAGAAACTACAGGATAAACTTTTAAATAAATATTTTTTACAAATCGCGGGAACCACGATTTTTCCAGGATGAAATGTAGCCTATGTGGTAATCCAGACTAAATTCATTTACATTTCTAATTTCAGCCAAATCGCTTCAACATCAGCGTAAAAGTGAAACAAACATACACACTTACACACAGACTTTCGCTTTTATAATGTTAGTGTGATTAGTGAACAAGAACTCTCCTATTTTATACGACAAAAGAAAACCGTTGCATTTTCCATCGGGTTGTTATAATATATTGTGGTTATAGTCAGCGCCGACTTGTGTGAATCCACTAACACTACAGCCGCTACCTATTGTTGTGTACCCTCATAATAAAACACGCTGCAGTAACTCATACGTAATATCATATAATAAAAAAGCTGTAATTGTTTTCCGTGGCTCACAAAGAGGTGTAGCTATGAAACACGTTGTCAAGTCTACATTTTTATTGTGCACCTACTGTGGAGATCGTCGCGCGAATGGAGAACACATATACTTAATTACTGGAAGATACATTGCAAAAATAAAAACAAATAATAATAATAATGACTTTATTTCATGCTATACAACCATTTTAAAAATATACAGAGATATTGAGAAAAAAGTATGTGTTTATGTTTTTTTTAAATGTTTTTCTCATACCTATTCAAGGCCCGATCCAGGGCGGGATCAAGCGGACCGGCAAAAATGCTTCTAACAATATACTAATATAATTCTAGAAATAAAGTATTTTTGGTGTATATATTTTGGTATTTGCTGGATCGGAATATGTACCTACTATAAGTGAGTGCTGATTTTATCAAGCGATTTTTTTAAGATTGAGAAAAACGTATTTTGACGTTGGCTTCGACTGAACATTACGTCACGACTGACGTGAAGATTACCATGCACGATGCCTTAGAAGCATTGATCACATTTTTAGGCTATTAAGAAAAAGCAACAACCAGAAGGCTTCGTCCTATGCTGACGTTAACATTGACGGGCGCCAGCAACGCATAGTAAGACCAGGTAAGACCTATTTCTAACAAAGTGTTGCTTTGTAATAGTCATCATAATTAACTACTATATTCAGTAGTTAAAAAAAGCAACACTTTGTTAGAAATAGGTCTTACCTAGTATATTTAATTTCTTAATACCATACTATTGTATGGTAATAAGAAATTAAATATCACGTGTCTCAAACGATAGAGGAAAACCATTGTGAAGAAACCTGCATACCTGGGAATTTTCTTAATTGTTTAAGAGTGTGAAGTCTTCCAATCCGCATTGGGTCAGAGTAGTATATAAGCCTAACCCCTCTTATTCTGAGAGGAGACTCGTTCTCAACAGTGAGCCGAACATGGATAGTAATTATGATGATACTATGGTAAGAGCATGGGCTGTCAAACTTTTAACAAAATGAAGGAAGTCTCGCTATTGTAGGTACTTTAGCTCTTAAGCTCTCTCCCATAAGTATAATAAAACTAATTGCGTCACTTCCAGAAGTCACTATAAATGCATAAAACCACCAAGTGGAAATAATTAGGGAGGTCGCGAAAACAATTTGTGACCCGTAACGGATACAGCGGAGCAGAGGTCGCCGTATCCACCACAGCCACTTTGATACTTCCTACTCGGGAAATTATTTTCCGAATTTTCCCTCTTTCATGTGCAAATTTTCGTAATTATAAGTGGAGTTATGAAACAGAATTTCATAAAGTCTTGCTTACCTAGAACAGGTTATTAATTCGAGGTATATTTTTGGCGATGTACTCGGAGTATAGTCGTGATATCCCAGTGGATATGACCTTTGCCTCCGATTCCGGAGGGTGTGGGTTTGAATCCGATCCGGGGCATGCACCTCCAACTTTTCAGTTGTGTGCATTTTAAGAAATTAAACATCACGTGTCTCAAACGGTGAAGGAAAACATCGTGAGGACACCTGCATACCAGAGAATTTTCTTAATTCTCTGCGTGTGTGAAGTCTACCAATCCGCAAGAGATTAGGCCTTGACCATGGGCCAGCGTGGTGGACTATTGGCATAATCCCTCTCATTCTGAGAGGAGACTCGAGCTCAGCAGTGAGCCGAATATGGGTTGGTAACATCAACTCGGAGTATATTTTCCTGACTCAAATACGAGTGTTCCTAGGTTGGATCCCTGCTCACTGGGATATTAGCGTACTCACCCCTATCCACCGGTTTACCCTTAAGTCGGAGTAAAAAGGGATATTTTATATTGGTTTTTATATCTGTAAATTATTGCTAGCATTGTTTTTTAAAATACTCTACTTCGTCCGCCCTTAGGTTTCCTTCCCAGGTCGTCCGTCCTGTCGCAAAATCATAGTTCCTGTTCCCGTGGCAGTACGGGTATAAAATATGACACTTAAAATAACGTGGTTTTCTTTTTTCGAGGTAAATATATTTCTAAAATCGGTTTATTGGTCCACAACCACAGACTATCCAAAGTGGTTTACATTATAGAGATACATTTTGCAGAGATAAAAGATATGTATAGATCTCAACCACTTTTAAGCATATTATACTTCTCATCAAAAAATTCGAAACAGTCTGCCTTAACAGTAGGAACTTGCGGATTGTTTCGACTTTTTTGTTGAGAAGTATAATTTTACAAAATTTTCGCTGTCCGCGAAAAATATTGAATATTGCTTGTGTTTGCTTTGGATTTCATCACGTCTAAAGCTGCTCGAATATTTTCAGTACTATCTCAATAGAAATCTTAAAATACGAAACATCTCAGATAGTTGCGTCTGACGGTAAGTATGAGAAGGGTCAGGTCAATTTCTATTTGAGCTTCCCGCTTTTTGAATGCCTCGTCCATTTCTCTCGCACACTGTATACATTTTACAAGTGTAAAGGAGAAAGAAGATACTCAAAGTCAAGGGTTGCCGTCAGTAACATTCAGCATTCAAATAGTTGTATCCAAGTTCTTAGAAACGTGGAATTGCCGAATTATTTCGCACTTACTCCTTTTCGGTGGACTCTTTTATGTAAATGTAGGTTAGTGAGCGGCGGCAATGTAGGAAAATAAACGCTGTGAATTCATAGAACAGCCACAGCGTCTTTCTTTTGTTTTGTGTATAGCTGTATACGGCTTACCTTGTAACTTCACTAAGAAACTCTCATTTTTCAACGACTTCCTTAAAGTATGAGGTTTTATATTAGGCTTTATACATATGTTTTTCTTAATGTGAAATATTTTTATCTACAATATATTAAATAAGCAATCGTCACAGACAGACAGAGGTTATATTTCAATCAATTCATACAGTGGCTGTATGGATTGAGCTGAAATTTGGCACGCAGATAGTTACTATGACGTAGACATCCGCTAATAAAGAGTTTTCCGAAAACTCGCCCCTAAGCTCCCATGGGTTAGGGGCGAGTGAAGTCGCGGCCATCAGCTAAGAATTATTATAAATTTTACGCCTAGTCCTGTAGTGTGTCCTTAAAAATAGTTAATGATTGTTGGTGCATGGAGCCCGGAGGTAAAAGAAAAAGACTGTAAGGGCCAGGCTTAATAAAAACACAGTTTTACTTTGTGAAGACGGCTTAAATCGGGAACGTATATGGTGACGGTTAGGCACTTGGCGTAAAAATCGTTGATTTTATTTAAAAGGCTGTCAAAGTCATATTATCTATGACACCACAGACGTTCCGTTTTCGGCCCTTTATTGAAAGGCACAGATAATATATAATATATATATTTATAGGCATTTGCGTCGCTCACAAAGACATTCAGCACTGCTCAACTATACCATTTATTAATTAGTAAAATATAGTGAAGAGCAGATCACTTGAAAAGAACAGAGAATGCATATATTAATGATACTTGAGAGAGCCGTAATAGCCCAGTGGATATGACCTCTGTCTCCGATTCCGGAGGGTGTGGATTCGAATCCGGTCCGGGGCGTACACCTCCAACTTTTCAGATGTGTGCATTTTAAGACATTAAATATCACGTGTCACAAACGGTGATGGAAAACATCGTGAGGAAACCTGCATAACAAAGAATTTTCTTAATAATCTGCGTGTGTGAAGTCTGCCAATCCGGTTGGGTCAGCGTGGTGGACTATTGGCCTAACCCCTCTGAGAGCAGACTCGAGCCCAGCAGTGAGCCGAATATGGGTTGATAACGACGAATGATATTTGAATATATGAAAATGATAGGTTGAACAAACAATAACCACAGACAATAGACACCTTATCACAGGCTATCACTGTACCATAGACGTCTATTTTTCTATATTCCCACAATAATAAATAAATAAATAATACATATAGTTAACTCCATAACTGTACATACTTATCATCGAACCAACGAGGCAGCGAAGATATTTGAATCTCTATCGATTTTCTTTGTTACTCTCACTCAATTATATTGAATGTAAACAAATATTAGTCAATAGTATAGACAAAGATTTATCTAAGGATATCCGGAGGAAAATATTTACGAGGCCACTCCATTAGCACAAATGGATTGGCTAAGAAAATAATTCTGATAAATCTGAACTGATCGTAATTTTGTGGTTTTATGTTCAAAATAAGTGTCGATTTCACTGTGCCTACGAGTAAATCGTCTACGGTCAATAAAATTGTTGAATTACGTTAGTTTCCATGATCCATGTAAGTTATATTTAGAAATAATTACTATTATTGTTTTTTATTGTTATTATTACTTATTGTTTCTCACTAGTAAAACAACATATTTATAAATAAGAAAAATAAAAAAAATAATAGAAAGGGTACAGCGATATCGGTATATGGGATGTATGATTGACCGCAATTTAAAAATATCTCTGAGGATGAGAGTAGCGCGAAGTTACGTTTTCTCTGTGTTACTTTATGGGGTTGAAGCCTGGACACTAACACAAGCGATGTGTAGTAAGCTTGAGGCATTTGAGATGTGGATTTACAGGCGGATACTGCGAATATCATGGAGGGATCGTGTACGCAATACTACTGTCCTGCAAAAAATGGGAAAGCCAACAGGAGTTCTGCAACAAGTCCAAAGGAGGAAGCTCGAATACCTGGGTCATATAATGCAAAACTCTAAAATATCACCTGCTCCTGCTGTATATATTGCTCTTTCACTATCTTGCTAATAATAAAAATAACTACTTAAATCGGCTTATGATATCGATCAGTTCAGACAGAGAAAAATCCTTGCCATGAAAATAGCAAAGCACAAACGGGTAAAAGTACTTGTGATGCCACAATAACTACCCTGACCAATCCTGGATAAATCCAGGGTAGTGTTTCAATATTTCTGATCAAGCTATACATTTTTATACTTACTTAATGTAACCGAAATTCACACGTATTAAGGTCTCAAGTTTACGCAGAGGAAGCCAAGGGCAAAAGTTAGCGCGCCAGTAAATTGGCAATTTCCTACTCCATTGTTAAATATATCAAACTAAAGTGAGATCATGCATACAGCACAGCGTCGGCAAAACGTTATTACCGACAAGAGAAATGTCTTATAATACTGGCACTCTATATCTGATGTACACAGAGCTGTTGATACCACCTAGTAATCATTTGGCGTCCTTTGTAGAGCGAGAGTATGTTATAGCCAGATTTTGATCATTATAAAAGAGCTGAAAGTCTGTCAGCTCAACTTCCTATCAAAGCTAACGAGGGTAGACACTATGGAGCTTGATAATACTGGTGACTTTGGAAAGTAACAGGTTTCACAGGTCCATATCCATAACCGTCCATATTGTAATTGTGTATTCAGTTGCCGTACATTTTCTTGTGGCAACCTTTCCACGGACACCATTACTAATATTTATGTTAACATCGAATATTATTAAAATTATTTATTCAGAAAAACATAATTTCAGTTTTCCTTTTTTATCCTTTTTTTGGTTAGATTTTAATTTTGTAGTGAAATTAATGTGAAAAATTATAATTGTCTATGATATTAAGTTGTATTTTACATGTACATATTGATAACTAAATTAAAATTAATGAAAATTAAATTTATAGTATATTTAGTTGTATTTGGCAATAAAAAAACTAGTTTATTTCTCTATTAAAATTAATTAAAATTTACTTATTAATTAATCTATATTAAAAACGTTTCAAGCAAAGAAAAGTTACTTTCGCATTTACTTTATTATATATTTATTATAATTTAAAAAAAATGTATTTTGGTAGAAAATTAATGTAATTTGTCTCATTTACAACTCTATAAAGTTGCTATTTGTCGTTACTGTGCCGATGCAGTACTCGGATATTTTTCTCTTCCTTACCAAACGAAGCGCAAAGAAATGTTTCTTAAGACGACAATTTATTTCTACTTTAATTCATTTTGCTTTTATTTCTCTTTTAATCCTTTCCTTTTCCAAGTTATAATATTAAATAATTATGCTTTTAATGACGTACAAATTACGAGAAAGGGAGGTTGTTTCTCTGTTGACTCGAACTCAGAAGGCGTTTGTCGTTATTATTGTCAATGTCCACCAGTTTTGCAGTTAAATTGTTTGTTAATGAATATTAAAAAGTTAATAAAGCTTCGATGTAAGATGGAAGCTCTGTGCATTTTCTAAGACTAGATAAATTTTGTTGTTTATTGTATCGATTTCAATCAGTTTTTTTCAAACAAAAATTGTACATTAAATTTAGCTAGCCACTAGTAACTGTTTGTTTAGTTGTTTCTGGTTATGATTTCGAAACTCCATTAGAACTTGTAAAATTTCAACTTTAAGTACAGAAAATGAGAGAACACCTTTGTATGGCAATGTTTTAGAGTCAAAAGTTGGTCATGGTTTTCCACGCGTTCTAAGTTACGCGGTCAGTTAATGTTGGAAAAAGTTCCTAAAAGCATGATATCTAATACATACGAGTACTATACCTCAAACAAGATATTACAGCAACTGTAATGATACTCGTAAGCCTATATTCTCACAAGTAAAACCTTACCAGCTATAAGCAAACTTTTAAATCTTTATCTAAAATGTTTATCTTGTTACTGTTTGTTTATACTTGAATTAATAAAGTATGAAAATTGTTAAGAGCTTTCAACAAAATGGTTGTTATTATTTTCGTGTTAAGAAATGGAAAACCACAGATTTTTTTTGGAAAATAGAGAATATATTTTAGACGAGAGCAGTCAATTATCTTAAACACTCAATGGGGGTACAATAAATCATCCCCACACATAGTGAGGGCGAAACACAACAATAGCAACAACACTCGAGATTTATGACTCTCACTTCACTTGTCACGGCACTGAATCACATTCTCGTTTGTATATTGATTTGGCATTATAAAACCTACAAAAGGATTTTAAAGACAGTTACACACTATAACGTGGATTGCAGTTTGCAAAGACTTTTTTTTAAATTTCCTTATTGACAAAAAAATTACAGAAAAACTTCGAAATCGAACATTGAAAATCGGATCGTGGTTTTTTTATTTGTTCGCGTGGTATTCTGTTGTTATGATAAATAGCTACATTAACTATATACACCTAAATCTAATCAAATTTTAATAATAGCACCTTTCTATGTCTTTGCCTAATGTGATGTGAATAACCACACAACATGGAATGCTGAAGCTAACGCTTTAGCAATAGAAAGACCAAGGGGGCAAAGCCCGCGTATACTCATAAATGACGACGTATGCTAATGACGTCATTTATGAGTATAGTAGTATTGTAAGGAAATAGTCTTTATTAAGGGTTACATTAAAATCCATTTTGTTAAATTAGATTTTCACGACAAACAAAATTTCACCACACAAATGGATTTTTTTTTTGAAACAATTTTTATTCATATCTGCGTTAATAAAAAATAATAAGTAGTTGTAAAGAACTTTCAACACTAAATTAAGTTATTTTTTCAAACACTGGATAATAACTATTTAGTGTGCTATATTTTAACACTATAGATATATAGTCGTTTAGGACACGCACCCTTGTTCGAAGTTTTCAAAACTAAAAATCATATAAACAAATTCCAGAGATTCATAATTTTATGTGAATAACAGACATAAGTCAATGTGTACGAAGCTTAACACACTAGTTCAGAGTATCATTTCGACGCTGCCAAGTAGCTGTTGTTTTTAATTTTACGCAAGAAACCTAACTTTCGTTATAACATCCTTCCGACTTAACCTTTTATTAAAGTTTGCTTCATTTCCGTGGTCGTCGTGCATTTTATTAGTAAAGTTTGTTGGTTTACTTCATCATTATCAGTCTATTTTAACGGCCTACTAAAGGTACGTACGGCCTTCCTTTTTAGTTGCAGGAGAGGTGTTATGAAGCTGACTCCACCACGTTAGTTAAGATAGTTGGTTTTAACATTGGTCATGGACATTGTGACGACTCTAAGTCTTACAATACTATATAGGTATAATACAGCACTATATTACCTTCTGTGAGTTTGTTAGAACTACAGAACCAGCAATGAGAGTAATACTGACGTTCAGGGTAAACCTGAATGTTGTGTTGCCACTCGCTGTCAATGTGGTCTTATATGATTCACGAAGGCGTAACTATTTAAACGACCTTATCAACGTACTCATCGTTCGTGTTTTGATAAACCACGAAGAGTTCGTGTATCGATATACCACGAAGAGTTCGTGTATTGATAAACCACGAAGAGTTCGTGTATCAATTATATTTTAGGGAATCCGTGATACGAGAACTGTTACTTCTGAGACTTTAAAGTATTTGTGTTATTATGGACATAACGTTGATTAATGGGTTCTAATCAATAGACGATCACATGCCAATTAAAATATTTTAACCTTTGGAAGATCAACACTTGATAAAATGTATGTTTTATGCACTTATATTTATATGAGGCATTTTGAAACAGTTACAACATATATAGTAAACATTCATGGGTAGAAATCATTCAATCTACATTCTTCCGCATGCTTGCTTTTTGTTAAACTTTTTTTTTTATTTCAGTGTTCAACATACGGTTTGTTAGTTCCTTTCCTTCCTTCATTATCATGCTTGTCATTCACAATCCAATAAGTTCACGTTCCTGCAGCACTAACAATAAAACAGATCCTGTGTCGCGATTTGTACTGCATATTGGATGGTGAGTGGCTAGCATTAAAGTAGTAACAACTGCCCAGCGATACTCTGGGCGTACGATATATCGTTCGTAGGTACACTATACCATTTCGTAGTAGGTATGAGGTATCGCTGCACAGAGGTTTCGTTTTTAATTTCCCCGAAGAAACAAGCCTAAAGAGTGGGCTAAACTTTTATTATAACACTCTTCCGCATGCTTGCCTTTTGCTAAACTTTGCTTTATTCCAGTGTTGAACATGCGGTTTCCTTCGGGCTTAGCGAAGTTTAACGTACGAGTAAGCCGCCCGTTACTGTTCCCGCGTACTTGGGCCACCGGTATCGGTGGGTTTGAATTTGTTGCAAACTACTTTGAATTTAATCCGAGCGATAAGTCTGGCATGTATACGAGATATTCAACGGTTATGGTTATTAAATGTCAATTGAAAACTCCGTGGCGCAGTGGTATGTGCAGTGGATTTACAAGACGGAGGTCCTGGGTTCGATCCCCGGCTGGGCAGATTAAGATTTTCTTAATTTGTCCAGGTCTGGCTGGTGAAAGGATTCGGCCGTGGCTAGTTACCACCCTACCGGCAAAGACGCACCGCCAAGCGATTTAGCGTTCCGGTACGATGCCGTGTAGAAACCGAAAGGGGTGTGGATTTTCATCCTCCTCCAAACAAGTTAGCCCGCTTCCATCTTAGAATGCATCATCACTTACCATCAGGTAAGATTGTAAAGAATAAAAAAAAAAAAAATTTAACAGAGCTTCTGCATTCAGGTTCGATCGTGTATGGAAGTATTGCTCCCACTTGTTGGATGGTTCCGCCAAATACCAGCTTGCTGCTCTGGATTCAGTGGATAAACGTGCTAGAAAGCTCATTGGTAATGAGGCACTAACAAACTCTAAACAAAGTTTAGAGCTTTGTCAAAACCTGCCTGTCTATCGATGTTCTACAGAATATATTTCAGGGAGTGCGTTCAGAAACTGTTTGATCTTGTGCCACCTTCGCCGTTCTACCACAGGACTGCTAGGCATTGCAGAAATCTGCACCGCTACGTCGTCGATATTCCTGGGACGCGTACTAAGCGGTTTAGTTCCTCTTTCCTTATACGAACTGCAAAGATATGGAATGCTCTTCCAGCTTCCGTTTTCCCCACCTCCTACAACATGAGTATCTGTAAGTCAAGAGTGAATAGGCATCTTCTAGGCAAGCGCGTTCCACCATAGGCTGCATCAACCCTTACCATCAGGCATGATTATTAAAATAAAATAATATGATAAGCGCTTGCTTATTCAAAAAAAAGTCATGGTGATGACCGCCGCAAAGTTTTTGTTTTGTTTAAAACCTCAGATTAGTAAATTTCACTATTCTGAGTTTAAAACATATTTTTAGCTATAAAATATCATCTTCGATTCCGATTAAAAATAGTTTCATAATTATCTGGATTAAATAATTGATCTCTGACTAAAAGCCTTGCCAATTTATTTTCATGTAACTTCGTTGCTTTTATCGTCGGAGAAATACTTTTTTATTAATTACTATATTGTATTTTCGGACACGACAACTTTTCGAAATAATATTTCCAGAGTAATAATTGAATGTAGTATAATCCAAAAATACGAAATAATTCTTTTAATTAATGCGTACACGGCGAGCGGAAATGTTTTAATTAACGGGAGATTTTGAATTATCTTTTTATAATTTGTGTGCTTAAACGGAGATACAATTATTCATTATTAATGGTTTTTATCTGATGGAGTTAACATTTTTGGGGGAAATAACACCCCAGCGTAAAGAATGATTAATTTATGCGCTTAAATATTATATACCTACCTTGGTGTTTATAATTGAGGACGCATTGCTTTTCATTGAAAGGTAGAACGCTCTGGTGAAATTAATTAATTGATGCATTTCCTAGATAAAGCTTATACACCGTGCTAGTTTCACCGTATGTAAACCACCCTGACAGTTATTACAAGGAACCTCTTAACAATATTTAAAATTCACACTCTAGCGGAAAAAAAAATTAATTAATTAATAATTTTAAAATCCTATTAGTTCTGTTTCGAAAGTACGAGTAATCATGGAACTTAGACCCAGTTTGGGCTAAAATGACCTCAAAGGGACCGACGAGCGACATAGCGGCATCGCGGCGAATAGGTAGGTGTTTGAAAATACAGGATGTTTTAAAAAAATCGTTATTTGAAAGTTTGTTACAATCTTGACAACTCCTTAAGTTATACTTTGTTTTTTTAATAAAAACACTAATGGTTAATTTACATTGCGTACATTCCAATCTTCCTCCATCTGAGAATTTCGTGGTGTAGTGTGTGGTGCCAATTTTTTCTTCTGTAGCACTTTTATTTATTTGAGTGAGCTCACCCTGGGGTCATGCCTGAAAATCAGCACTACAGCTCTCAACTGTAGTATCGAGCTGAGGCAGCGCCCCATTCAGCTGAATTTCTTTATTAAATTGTTATACTAGTGTACAGACAGAGTAACTTTGTAATTTAAGTAGGTATCTTTAAGTAGCTTGTAAGCTCTGTTAGTATTAGTTTGTAATTTCTTCTTGTTTTTTAATTTGTTCTTTTTTTAGCTGAATAAAGGATTTTATTATTTTTATTATTATTATTTTGTTAGAATTTAATATTTCTAATATTATCTGTTATATACTAGTGTGACGCTAACAACGCATAGGTAGCCAGTAGCCACCAAAACACCGAAGTGCCCGCTAATTCCTAATTACCATTCATAGGTCAATAAAACGGTCGTTTGCAATCGGAGCGCTGGGCTACTGCCTGAGAGTGGGTTTGCGTTATCACTAAGGACGTTACGAGAAATTAATTCTATTACCTACTTATATACATTTTTTTTTATTATTTTTTTTTCTCTTTTGTAAAGTACCAATTTGGTACTTCATAAAATTACGATCTAGTCCACTTATGTGACTAATTAGTAATTTAACTTTATCCTAAACTAATAATATATTATTATTATACTAAGATAATGTCCAATAACTTAATCTTCTTTTACTAACTATTACGTCTTTAGGTCAGTTTGTTCACGTGATCTTCCAGCAGCACTTAACACAACACTATCACTAGTCAAAGTTACTTATATTAACTAAGTTATATTTTCATTATTTCTTCGTTATATTGAATAGAAGCAGGTTGGAAAATGGAATTTTATTGTATAGTAAATAATTGATTTGTTAAACCTGGACCAATTAAAAAAAATCTCAATTGGCCCAGCCAGGGATCGAACCCAGGACCTCCGTCATGTAAATCCACCGCGCATGTACAAAATTAAATTATAAGTCAACATTATCTGAGGATGATGGTTTTGGAACATCCCAACGTACGTAGAGGATTTTCTGACTGTGAGACCTTGTTGCTTGGATTCGTCGGTTTTTTTGGTTATTAGCAAATTGAATCAATTTACATCATAGTTACAGGACGAACGAGTTATTGGACCCAAGGCTTGAATGGCGACCACACCAATAAACGCTGTATTTGTCGATCCCCTTTAATTGGACTGATGACATGAAACTGATCCCTAAATACAGACAACTCAAGACCATGATGTTTGAAAGTCCCTACAAAAGTTTCCATCAATAGACTTTAATGAAAAGTCGGTCACTGTCAATGGAAACAAACTCTAATAAAATGTAATTAACTTAATTGGAATAGGCTTTGTTCTCTTTTTATGTGTTCTTAGTGTGCCGTGCCAAGAACTGTGAGAATGGTGCTTTTATAGTCCGTACACTGTTCGCTATAGTTTTAATGTTTTCGTATTAAAAGTAACACTTGATGCAAAATGTGCCTTTACTTGTATTTTTAACGACAATTTGGTAACAACAATGCATAGTGAAATATTTCTCTTTCATAGAACAACAAAAAACATCTTATCTTAGTACGTAACAAGGGCATGCTGTGGACGTGGACTTAAAAAAATATTTACTGTTTTTTTTTTTTCATTTTAATCCCCAAATTATGCGTTCGTGTTCATTTTATAAGTGTAAAAACACAAGACACAACATGAATAAAGAGAAATGTGTTACGAGTGATGACGTACTCAATGAGTGAAACCAATGACAATTCCGCGACGCATTGAGGCCCATCTAACGATCTACGATCGATGGTCTACAATGGCGTTTAACATCTTCTAAGGATACCCGTTTCATAGTCTGAAAGAAATAGTCATCTACAATGAAAGTATGCACCCATTTTTAGCAGACGAAGTCGGGGGGCGTCCACTAGTGTATTATTTATAGTCACAGTCGTAACAGTTAAAAATAAGCTGCATGTTAATTCAAATATTATTTTATAAGTCTTAGTTAAAGCATGAGGGTTTTCATAAAATCTCATTGCGATGTAGCAAAAGGAGCAAAAGTCACAACACTTTTCAGGAGAAATACCAAATTAGTAAAACTCGAACGACCTTCTTATTTGTTACAGCAACAAAAAGTTCTTACCACTTGAACTCGCTTGGTTCGTAAGAATCTCGCTGATTCGATTCTTTAAGATTTCGAAACAAGGGCGAAGCTGTTTACTATTTATATTGAAATGAATTGACACAATTTTGATATTATTAACAGAAAAAGGAAGTTATAAGTTTTATTTGATTTGGTTGATTCTCTTGTAGTAAATATTATTATTTCTGAACCCCGCCAAGATGTTGTTGACAATGCATGGCGACAATAGGCATACTGCTATGCCATGTCCACAGACATTTAGGTCACAACTACAACAGCTGAAGTAAATATAAATTTAATAATAGTGGATACCTATATACAAAAAGTCCCATCTGGAGGCCTCCAATTAAGACTTTACCTAGTCGTGTTGCGCCCTACATATTTGTCGACAAGGCTCTGGCAACAAAATAATTAGCGGTATAACCATTTTTATAAAGATAATACCAGCCTTTATAAATGGCCCAGCAGTAACGGCACCAATTGAAACGGGTTGACCAACGTGGTTTAACTCATCGATATAAATCGTTAGATGGGTCTCCCCATACTAAAGAACGCACAGTTTTATGAAATTACCCAAAGACGTACACGCACATCTTATCTTAGTACGTAACAAGCGCATGCTGTGGACGTGGACTTAAAAAAATATTTACTGTTTTTTTTTTATTTTAATCCCCTAATTATGCGTTCGTGTTCATTTTAGAAGTGTAAAAACACAAGCCACAAAATGAATAAAGAGAAATGTGCTACAAGTGATGACGTACTCAATGAGTGAAACCAATGACAATTCCGCGACGCATTGAGGCCCATCTTACGATCTACGATCGATGGTTTAACTGAGCAAAACCAAGTATCAAGCTTTATCGAGTTTCCGTAGTAGCGCGCTTAAGATTCTCAATTTTAAGAGCGGCCAACAACTTGATAAATTACATTACAGTATGACAGCTCGACTGAATGGGGCCGGCACAAAGACAAAAGTCACTACTGGCTGACCTGTTTTACAACTTTACTCGCTACTAACATTTTATTTAAGTAGATCGCGTAAATGTAGTTTAGTGATCTTAAAGAAACTTTACCCTTTATCGTTCGTAGATTTCTTGAATAAGTTTTCGTTTTCGATGTTTAAAGTTAAACAACTTTAAAGTCAACTTGTACCTATAATATTTTTTTTTTAAACTGACTGTAAAAATGTTGCAATCAGTGATTTAATGAGTTATTAATTATTAAGTCATAAATTATTAAGTCACTAGGTAGGTACAGGTGGTAGGTTTATGTAAATGGTAAATGTATGTTGAGGCATAATATGCAATCATTACTACCTTTTTTTATTAACTGTACCCAACAAGTTTGTTTGAGTTCGATATGTTTTATGAAATGGGGGAATATTTAAACACTATTAGCTAAATAAATGATAAATTTTTCATCGTAAAGTTTTATTCCCTATTTTTAATGCATTTCTTTTTTATTTTCACTTTAAAAAATTGCAATCTATCTCGTTACTAAACTTGATCAAAAATGGGTCAGCGGAGTTTTTACAACATGTTAATAAATTAATTAAAAATAACGTTTTTGTGAAAAAAAATATTATATTAATTGGTTTGATGATTGATGTGGTGTTGAACCATTTAATATTTAATTAAACACTAAAATAATTATTCCGTATAAAAATCATGTGACATTGAATTCCATAACGCAAAGATTTCCTCTTGTCATCAGTGGCGTGCACAAGGTTTTTAACTATGGGTATGCACAATATGTATAAATTGTATAAAATGGAAAATTCCTCCTCCAATACAGGTGCGTAATGAATCGTCAGGGTATGCATTGTATTTATGCATCTATGATGTGTACGCTACTGCCTGTCATTAAATCATAACACGACAAAAGCTGTACAATATGAGTAAAAAAAAGGTAAAGTAAAAATACCGCCAAGTTATAAAACATACTTACCAGTGAACAAAGCCTCACAGTACAATAACATCTCGAGGTTCATCCAACATTTGACTAAATACTCAAACAATAAGTGGCGCGTTCAGTTTTTTCCAACGCAATATGCGGTGGAGAGCACTCGCTGCCTTTTCATGGACGACTGTGAACCAGGGCGCACTTGCAAATTACAAACTCGTTATATGTAGCCATATCACTGTTTATAAAGAGTTTCTCTTCATCATCATCAACGTTTATTAACCCACTCTACGGCTACTCACAACTATGGATCGAGCACATAGATAGCTTTTTCATTAGTATATACAGTTGAGTAGGATTTTTCAGTAGATATTTTTGTTAAAGCATCCAAATGAAAAAAAAATAAGCCTAGTTATCCACTAGGCAAACTTTTTTGTTGTTGCCTTCGATTTGGCGGGTACACGCAAGTACTCAAAGCACATAAGACGCTTTTAGAAACATCTGTGTAAAAATAAGGATGTGTCAGATCGCTGGAATCTTACTCCTACATAATAACTAAATATTTTTATAATCATATATTATGTCAAAAAACTACGAAATAGTATAAAAAAAGAAACTTATACGCTGCATCTATAACACTATAGATGCCCTTGTGATTTCATCTGTATTGCTGTTTCTGTGGAAATAGAAAAATTCGTTACTGATAATGTAGCTACTCATTAGCGGTAGAATTTTCAAAATCAGTTTAGTTGCTTAAGCGTAACAAATAGACCAACTCACATTCACATTTATACCATTTTTAGAAAGTACGAATTATTAACGGAACTTGGCCTCTCTTCCACTTTAATGTTTTGTTGTGATAAGTGTTCCAATAAACAATGCGACCAACAGTACTCAAGCATCCTTCCTGCGGCAACTTTTCAAGTGGATATCAAATTAAATTTCAGTGAACAGTAGAACACTCCAACTGTAAGCGGGATTCAGGATTTTTCCAGTGCAATATGTGGCGAGGGATGAGTGTGGCCTTGTTATAAACTGAATAAATATTTAAAAAATATTGTTTTTTTTTAACAGAATTGACCAAGGGAGTTAGAAGCATGTTATCAGCTCGGCGTCTATGGTTGATATGACAGACATTAAAAGCTATAGTGCTATTTCATCCCGCCTTTTAATATGTAGGTATGACATAAAATTAAAATATAGTGACATGGTTGTGCGTTGTAGATGCAGACTAAATAAGGGTTCCGTTTTTGTACTACGTACGTTCGGAACCTTTAAAGCAAACATTTTAGTATAAGATCTGTATTAGAAACGACCATCTGTTAATTGGATAAAAACATAAACAGATGGGCAAAGGTCGTTTCTAACGGATCTGCCAAGTATTCTAATTTCATAGAAAAATAATCTTTTTTACATAAAAATGGAACTGACTTCAAAAACGGATTTCGGTTATTTTGATTTTAACACAAAATTTCTAAACTGATTTTCATGAAACTGAAATGGTATCGATCTGAAAATATACCCTTTTTAAACAAAAAAAGAATGTTCAAAATTGGTTGATAAATTACGAAGATAGGAGGTAACAAACATTAAAAAAACAACATACGAGTCGAATTGAAAACCTCCTCCTTTTTTGAAGACAGTTGATAAATCCAAGGGTCTTATGTCACAGATAAGACACATCATACGGCATTTCAATTGAATCATAAAGAATAATGTGTATTGCGAATCTACCTTTTTTCTTACATCGATGGTTTGAAACTCTCAAAAACCTGCATTTAAATGAGTTTCATTACAGTTTTTTTTTATTATGTAGTGCCAGATTTGCCCCTCTTACCTCTTGGTATTTTATAATGGACAATAACGTTTAAAATAACTTTAATATTACTTATTACCTAATCCTAAGTTAATAATGTCAGCGAACACGAGAATGTGAGAAAGATGACAGGCAGTTAAAGTGGTTAAACACACAATACCCCTTTTTTGTTCGGAGGTTAAAAAGTCTACGTTCATGAAGGCGTGCTGGTTTTGCTAATATTAACTCCGCCGCGAAACTAGCACTCAACAGTCTCGCCGCAAGATACTGCGAAATGCATGCTTACTGTACATTCGAATGTTGAATGTGCACTTATTCAATATTACTGACGATACGGTTAAGCCATGATAACCCTATGGATAGGACCACTGCATATAGCGTATACGTTCGAATCCGGTCAGGGGCTTGCCCTTCAAACATTTTACCTCCGTCTTGTAAATCCACCGCGCATACCACTGTGCCACGGAGGCCGTCAAAAAGTAGGCCGGCCTTGTAAGTGAGAAAAACACATGCGATTCTTTCCGATTCTGTAATTACCCCAGTTTTCTTAATGGATTCACAGCAGCGTCATCGGAGGTTTTAGGTGAGCGCAGAAGCTTTCAAAGGTGAGGCCCAAAGGCACGACTGATTGCTGCCATGAATCTTTGATTTTATTAAAACTTTTATTTTGATAAAAATTAGCTTACACTATAACTCAGCAATGTTATCACGGGAATCTGTATTAACATAATACTAGCTGTGCTGAGCCAAAAACAATGAGAGGTTAGTTGGGCTCTTACGGGCATATTGCAAGTCTTCGCTTGCATATTGCACGCTACTTAGCATCGGCTTTTGTACAAAACATCTCGCTGTGCGCCCCGGTATTCGAAACTTAACAATTTGCACGAATACCTTACAAAACGTTTTGGTTCCTCGTTTGATTAACATTGCGAAATTCTGCAATGTCCTTTATTTTCCGTACCGGTTGAGACGTCGATAAAGTGTATATCGTCACCAAAGAGTAAAAACATCTTTTATGTTTGAGTGTACTCTTCTATTACAAGATTTCTAAGACTGGACCTGCCAATGCATAGCTTTAAGCAATGTGTCAAAAAACATTTACTTAGTCGAGGTTACTACACCATTAATGAGTTCCTCAATGTTAAAGATGCTTGGGGGTCATTGGATCAGCTTCCACCTACACTCAGAAATAAACCTATAAGAAATTGTAATGTTGTTATCAATTGTAAATTATAATATTGTATGATTTTTTTAAGAGCAACTGTTGAGTTTCTTGCCGGTTTCATCTCAGCAGAACCAGCCTTCCGAACCGGTGGTAGAATATTTACAAATAGTCAACTGACGCATCAGAAGTGCTTGTAAACTGATCCTACTTGAAATAAATGAATTTTGAATTTTGTAAATATGCAAGTGAAAAGTACATAAAAGTACATGTTACCGCACACAGGCACACCGCCATGTTTAATTTTGCCACCAAACAGTATTGCTGGAGATTAATATGTCATTTTCTGGTGCAATTACAGGCACTGTGTAGTATGTAGGTGACAGCAGTTTGATGAACACACGGTGGTACTATGAAATGCGCAGCATATAAGTATTATATTATGTTCAATGAAAGACGACACTGGCGTGTTTCTTGCATGCCTTGTGATGTGCCTGTTTTTTATATAATACAAAAAAAAACAATTTCAAAATTAATTTAATTAAATTGGGCTTATAAAAAATATTGGTAAGTACCTAAAAAATAAAAAGTAACCTTACAAAACAAATGTATCTTTCTAACATTTTATTTTCACGTTAACACCCTTCACAGCCCTGAGGGGTCATCAGGTTGGCGGAAACGCCTCGTTAATTTGTGCATTATGTCATAAAAGGTAATTAAAAAATCCCTGGTTTCATTTAAAACCATTTGCCCGCCGGTTATTAATTAAAGGATTATTACGAAATTCGGACATTTACCCGGTTTTATTATTGCCTCGATGAAAATAATTATTTCGTATTTTCTGTAAATCTACAAACAGCATAATTATACTGAATTTATGGCATACCTTTTACCAGAGATTTTATATTAGTACATTTTACCCTCGCTTTGCTGGTGTGACTGACGAATCATATTGATCGACAACTAGATATTACAAATTATAATTATAAGATTTTTGGTATTATAAGCCCGCTGACCACTGATGATGACCACCACTCGACATATAAAATATTTTATCATCGCAGAAAAATGAACTTTATCTTCTCAATAAAATCTTGAATCCTCTATGAGGATGAACCCCTTTAAATGTTGTTTGTAAAACGTCAATCAGCCTAGGCTTTCCTACTACCTTTCAAACATTTACATCATCAGAAAATATTTTAAAGCAAAAAATAACCTTTGACTAAATTTAAAAAAATAACCTTTGATTAAATTTAAAGAATAGAGCGCGAATATATAAGCAATTCCAAACTAAAAGTGCTCAAAGGACGCCAACATTCCAGACCTCATTCACCCCCTACTGTGACGCCTGGCCCTGCCCGGTGATAACAAAGCATACTTGGCAATCCGACAGCGCAGAGCAAATAAAAATATTACCCCCTTCCCCAACGTATTGGCATATATTGGGGAACACGCTAGAGATGATAATACCTACGTTATTTTTTATATATAATATATATAAGTTTCTTTATTTATGGCTACAAAGGTCCATTGGTTAGTTACATTCTGAAAAATTATGTTAATAGATACACAACTACATTTAAGATAATAAAATAAATATATAAACTATCTCACCGTACCAAAACAGAAATAAATTTCTGCAGTATCGGCGAGTCAGTCTTGCTTGCTAACATGTTCAAGATCCTATTGGAGCTCGCCCGCAGTCTTGCTAGGAGGGATAACTTCCGTTTTCCGTTTTTATGTTATACTCGTATAATCAAATTCTTGTATACTAGTGGACCCGGTTAAACTTTGTCTTCACCACATTGGCTAGTCAGTTCACAAGCTATCGGCGGTAATAAAATACTTATTTCTGTGTACGTATATTTTTAATCGCTTATTTTGATATTTTGTATTCAAAGCTTTTGCTTGAATTTATATAAATAGATTTAGAACGTTGGACCACAGAATACATAGTTAAACAAGATTTTTTATTTATAGTGCATACCTTAGTTAAAAACCTTATGTTTGCCACTGTATATGTACATTATATGTACCTATACTCGTAACGCTGACTTTCTGAGGTAGATTAACGTTATCGGTTCATGATTTTTTTCAACTCCAAACTTTGTCTTGGTTTTATGAGGCGTTCGGTTATAGTATTTGGAGAGAGCACGTTAGTAAAGAGTGGAGTACTACGAAATTTAAAAAGCAGTATTAATTGCATAGATACGGATATCACCTGCTAAATTGCACATCTATAGCAATCAGATTAGTCATCTAGACCGATGATAAAGCAGGAAGACATTAGTTACTTTATTTTTTTGACTTTAACTACTCCATACACTTCTACTTCTTTATTGTTTCTTTGTAAGTTGTGGGGTGTTAGGCACACACATTAGATATAACGACTTAATATCACAAATGTAGTGTCTTCATATATTGTACGACTATATCAGTATCAGTAGTTATTTACTGTTAATAGTTTATGTAACTGAATATGGGTTGTAAAAGTTTGAAATAAAAGCGTTAAGTACTTAACGTATCATATTCAGACAAACCAAGGAAAGGTACAACTAGCACTTACAAATATTAGGTATAAGTGTTAGTATGTTAACCTAACCTAACCTAAATCTAGGAAGGAAAAGGTTTCCTCTCCAATTAAATGACAAACTAGTGCAACCAAAGCAATAAGTCAAACACCTAAAATAGCCTAGGTTTTTATCCCATCGGTATTGTATTAGGGACCCGATAAAATTCCTATTTTTGAACCGTATGAACTGAGCTTTAAAGATTTTATTTAACACGTTCAGCGTCCATGGCTTAATTATAGAATATAATTATAGTAGTTATTATAGTCATCTGAATGAAACATCTACACATCTATAGATAGGTACCTACTACCGGAAGCATGGGTAGCACTAACAGTCAAACTTGAGAACAACTTTTTGAAACACAAGAAAGGAATCTTTTCACAACGAAGTTCTAGAAAAAGTATGATAATGATGATGACGATGATGATGATGATGATGATGATGATGATGATGATGATGATGATGATGATGATGATGATGATGATGATGATGATGATGATGATGATATGTTAATAAAAGTTATGTTAATAAACCATATAGTAAGCCATATAATATCCATTGTCTATGTATATTGAACGTTGTCCGGTGTAGTAGGAACACGGCTGATCCTCTAGGGAGCCTACAGCAAATACACAAGCAGAAAAAACAGTAATATCTGTCTGTGTATACGGTATCATTTCACCTATTAATCACTTATATAGTGGTAGATATAAGAAAATCGTTTTAATTTCCCGCCGCTATTTGCCGGCTTGTTCAAATATTGACCGAGAGCATTGGACCGCGCTATCGTTCGGACAATCGCACTTCAAGCGATGGATGAGAGAGAAACTACATTTAAACGCACATTATCATCTTTTGAATTGTTGCGGGATGTTTTATCATCATCATTATTAACTGGATGGTCACTGTAGGACATAGAGCTCTTGTAAGGACTTCCAAACCATTGTTCTTGAATCACCAACATGCTGCGTCTCCCTGCAACCCGTTTAATATCGTCGGTGCGTCCAATGTGTTTGTTGGTGGAACCACATTGCACTTTTTATCGAGGAGTTGCCATTCTAGCATCCCAAAGTTCATTGGCTCATCGATATATGTGCCCCACCCATCGCCTCTAGCTTTACTACTCATTGAGCTACGTCAGTAATTTTTGGTCCTCGAATGACTTGTCATTTCTGATTTGATCACACAGAAAGGCTTGATTTTGTTCCTTCTTACGAGACTTAGTTAGGGACCATAATAGTAGAAATAATATTGCTATGTACTATACAGTATTATTAGCTTTCTACATAGCTAAGTGGCTGTTGCAATTGTTAGGTAACAAAAATTTTCGTCCATTCGTAAACCAAAAAAATCTGGTGCAGTTTTATTATGTACGTTGTTTAATGACAGGGAGTCAGTCAATGAAACGCTTCAGCATTCCACTGCGATGTCGCATAAAAACTAATTATAAAGTCCTTTCAAACAAACACGATACCTTATAGACCTCAAAGACCAATTGAAGAAAAATAGGTACGCCAAATACGGATGAGTGTATGTTGTACCCTGTAGAAGTAAATAGATGTGGTATCTCCCTTAAGCGTTTCTTATGTAGCATTCTGTATTGAATGAGGATTTCCCAAGATTTCGGTTCAAGAGATCCTTTGTTCCACGGGACGTGAATATGATATATTGATTCTTGTTGGTGCTAAGCTTTCCCCATTTTTCTTGTTTTATATTGAGCTTGTCCTTGTTAAGTTTGCGGCATCATCATCATCATCATCATCATCATCATCATCATCATCATCATCATCATCAGAGTATCCGTCCAGTGCTGGACATATGCCTTTCTGAGAGTGCGCCATCACACACGATCCTCCGCCTACCTCCTCCAGCCACTTCCCACTACCTCCTTAATGTCATCGGACCATCTAACTGAAGGGCGTCCTACACTGCGCTTGCTGGTACGTCGTCTCCACTCCAGAACACATCTGCCATACAACATACGAACACATGAGTTTCAGACATATTAAAAGTTTTAGGTTAAGCTAAGAACTAGATACGGAAACACTTTGCGATTGAGACTCTTAAAGTTAGAGACTTAAGATTAGAGGCTCATAAAAACTGTTTAACTCTTAGGACACAACAGCTGTCTGTTGTTAGTTGGTAGTTGCGTGAACAGGTAATCAACCAAGATAGGTATTAAATAAACAAAATATAGAAAATGAAAAATTACTTCTGCAGTTAATAAATTCTTAGGATAGGAAGATTATTTATGCACCAATGATGTTCTCGCCACTACTCGATATTAAACTGAGCGAGGTTCTTTTTATTTCTTTAAAACTATTGAGCCTTTCTTCACTCTATTACCACCTTTGACTATTACTAGTACTTAGTTACTAGTAGTACACAGCCTTATACTGGGTGCTCAGGAGTATATCCCATAACTCTATGGCTATATTATTTAAGGAAAATTAATAAAAAATGTCCAAGGAACGGAACATTTCTTCTAGATTTAATATTTCCGTAGTATAAAATATTTCTTTTGAAAATAGATTTCTTAAATTGTGTCCTTTTATTGTGACCTAGCCAAACTTATTCATTGATAAATATCATGAAGTTGCTTACTAGAGAAGTGCGGAGTGCGAGTTGCAATATCTCGTCGATATCGACAATATTACCACTACGATTACGTATTTTAAAATGCAAGGGTAGATAAAGGCCTATATTATATGGATAGTCGGAATGATTTGCATTACTTTGTATGAAAACATAAAAAATAGTTATGCAGTTCGGCTTCTATAAGTAGACTTATCAACACTTTGAAGTTATGGAAAATACTCGGCAACACCCTGTATAAAATTTTTGTTCTCTAAGGAATTTACCACACTTTCATCGTCATCAACCCATATTTGGCTCACTGCTGAGCTCGAGTCTCCTCTCAGAATGAGAGGGGTTAGGCCAATAGTCCACCACGCTGGCCCAATGCGGATTGGCAGACTTCACACACGCAGAGAATTAAGATAATTCTCTGGTATGCAGGTTTCCTCACGATGTTTTCCTTCACCGTTTGAGACACGTGATATTTTATTTTCTTAAAATGCACACAACTGAAAAGTTGGAGGTGCATGTCCCGGACCGGATTCGAACCCACACCCTCCGGAATCGGAGGCAGAGGTCATATCCACTGGGCTATCACGGCTCTACCACACTTTCATATTTACATTTAATTATTATTAAAGTTTCCGCACTACATTTGCACTGTAAAGAAAAAATATATCCCCATACAAAACGAGGTTAACATTCTACCTGAGTCAAGAACTGGAAACATTACTTTATTAGACTGAATATAGTAATAGTTCCATAAAACTTAACGGGTAATATTTGCTTAAGTACCAGTGAAGTCACAAGTACACCAGTTACATGAGGCCCTTCAAAATCTGTGCTAACGTTCTTAAAGTTCGCACTTTCTATGAGAGAGACTGAAAGAGAGAGGTCACTTTAATTTTGACGTGCCACTCTCAAGACACATTTTCAGACTCAGAACAAAAGTTTTACCGTTGCTTTAAAATGAGCTCTATGTGAACGGAATAAAATTCACTATTGCGAGCTGAAATTTTGAAATTTATAGTAATATTGGGTGACAAAATGAATATAGAACTATGTGGAGCAGACATATACTTAAAGTTTTTCTTTTTAAAAGTGAAAGAACTATATTATTGGTTTTACCACAGATATAAGAAGTAACTAGATTTATAAAGTGCCAATTCTTTGTATTGAAACCAGCGTACCCGGGGGCGTGGCCTTACAAACACATTTATAGTGTAATAATACTAATCACACTGATAAACTCTTCACTTAATTGGCTGTTTAATATTTAGTGAAAAAAGACATATGTTACCCTTATATTAGAGTTGAAATTTATTTATTACTGTTGTCTCAAAACAAATGAAAATTATTGAATGAAAAATCATGAATGAAATCTATAGTACCGCTACTCGTCACTTGTTGTCTCTATTTATAAGCTTTATTACCTTATAAATAAGATTCAAAATGATCCTAACTTTGTTTTATTAATATTGTCTAGGGATGTGGCATAACGATAGTCTTAAACATCGATAGTCATCGTTACTCGCAGTAAATAAAACGAACGTCTGTTGTTTAAAAAATTAAATTTCATAAAACTAAGAAAAACAACATAGGTCTATCAAAAATTTAAAATATATGAAGAAACACACACAAGAAACAAGCATTTTTTTTAATGTACCACTCTGAAAAAACATTAATACAACTGAAACTTTGCACGATTCGAGTTTACACAACAAAGAAGGTCAAACACAAATCCATAACTTGTGAACTTGAAAAATTAAGTACTTTCCACGAAACCTTAACAAATAGGGGCTAACCCTATTTCACACTTTCTATTTTTATATATGCAACATGAAGAATCTATAACCTTCTTCGTACTATTTGCTTTAATTTCATTTAATATTCATTTAATATGCTAAGTTTCATTTGATTTTATTAAGTAGTTTCGGAGTGATACATTTGGAAAAACCAATTTTAAACAATGTTTCACAATTTTCTCAGGACAATTTGACTTACAAATGAAAGTGATATAAAATCAAATAATAAAAAATAAAACCCGAGATAGTACAGTGTCGTCATATCTTTCTCAGACTATTCTTTTCCAACTATATTTATTTACAGAAGAAGATTTTTTATATTTTTTTCAGTATGTACTGTACAATATTTGCCAATACAAAATAGAGCAAATAGGAAATAGGCTAGTACAAACTGCAAGTATTGTTATGCCTATCTGTCAACTTTAGATAACATCAAAAAAACACCACAATGTCACATTATTGCAATATCTAAATTCGTTCGTTTAAGTTTTGAGAAACACGTGACCAGCTGCTCTAAGTATTTCGTAAACTTAATTCCTAAATATTTCAATGAAAAGATTCACTCTTTTCCACAAAGTAAAAATAGTTCCTAAATATATAAAAAAACACGATAGTATATTTTTTTTTAATTCGTCGGTTTTTGAAGAAAATAACTCAATTATTTCCTATTTAACTATAATGAGTTTCATGATGAATGTTACCAGTAGATTATTTTCCAACCCGTTAGTAGTCAATAGGTCAATTACAAATACTCAGACTTGACGTTCCTAACACTTTAAGTATGTCACTTTATTTGTATCCTAAAAGACACGAATACGACTTTTAGAAAAAAAAATCTTTTTGTTTGGCACTGCCGTGACTACTAAATATCTTCTATTTCCACTTTACATTAATGTGTCTGACTGCGTTAAATGTTTGGAACAAATTACAATGCGGTTTTGCATAAAACAAATTTTGCTTCCTAGTCGCCTCGATTATTTTTTTTTCTCTCCGGATTCCTAAAAAAAATTTCGAAAATTTCATCATTATCGTGTCATCATAATAGTAGTAGATATAAAATATCGATATATTATTATCGACATCCCTAAATGAATAGCCAAATGACATATGGCAGCTGCTTAAATTCAAAACTAACATAAATCAAAATTACACTTTTTTCAGGAGAACTAAAACAAGAAAAATAAAAATATTTTTTTGGTCTATTTTTTGTCTTATTTTATATAAAGCATAATATAATATATACATTGGAATCATATTTTTAAAATGTTTTGCAGTTTTCTGATAAACTGAATGCTAGAGGAGATATTAAAAGCATAAAATATGCTGCTTTTCAATTGAAACCTTTGGCTTTGAAATAAATAAAAAAATCGTATATTTATTTATTATTATATAAATATAAAATAACAAGGATTAATAATATTAATAATTAATACATTTAATTAGGAATAGAAGAATTATTGCAATAAAATCATTTTTGTATATTTTTGATTTATGATAGTTTTGTTGTTGTTGTTGACGCAGCAAATGTATGCCCACTGGTGTCAACAGAATCATCGAGAAAATCGAACTTGTATTAAAATAAAGTAAACTTTAGTACTATTCCCGTAAAGTTTATTTTAGTTTGTGACTTTGAGTAAAATTATTTTTTCATATTTTAATGAAAATATAATAAAATACGTCTTAACGATGGTACGAAACACCATAATTTGATACATGTTTGTGGCGGCTATCATTTTTGTATTCCAAAACGGCACAATACAGCATTTTTCTAATCGTTTTTAATTATTTTCAATTACCGAATTTGACAACCGCAGGACGTAACGTGTCAGTCAACGAAACAATACTGCTAGTACATGCGCGGATAGGCTTGCGAAGCTCCGCACACCCGGGTGTAAGCGGGCCACGCCCCTATGCTACTTCTATTGCTAAAAGCGTTAGCTTTTAGCGATCTCTGTTCTGTGGGTTTTACGTAAGTTAAGTAAGTAGTTAAGTAAGTTGGTTTTACTTAAGTTTATTAATATTGCAAATAATGAATAATCCCTATATCACTAATTCTAAATGAAAAAAGACTTATAAAGTACTAGCAGACAACCCGCGGGTTCACCAGCGTAGTTCCAGTTCCCGTGGGAGTACGGTGATGAAACCCCCAAGACAAGATACTCGCCAATAACATGGCTTTCTATTGAGAAAATAATTTCAAAAATCAGTTCAGTAGATCCAGATATTACCCCCTAAAACTTCACGAACTTTACCTCTTAATAGTATCAGTCCAGATACATACCTACATTGCCCTATCATCATCATCTACATACTTATATCAATGAACGTCACCGAAGACAATCCGCTTAGCAATTTCGGAGAGCAGAACAAAAAGAGACCCCAACAAATCGGGAATTACTGAATATCTCTATAAACATTTTGTCTCTATTTAACAGATGATCAAGTAGCTAACTAATTTTATTGATAGTAAACTTGAATTTCACTATAAAATTGCGATAGTAAAAATGCAAAAAAAATAAAGGCTTATAAAAATAAAATTACAATAGTGAAATCAATGGATTCGTTGTTCCGCAGTCGAGTAGTTTTATCACGCGTTTGGCAGTCGGCATGGCCGTTACATTTGCCGCGGTGCAACCGAGCTCCTGAAATATGAAAATTGAATCTTGTTACTCCTGTTTTTCTCCCGCAGCAACGAATATACATTCACTAATGAGTATTGAGCCAGAGTTTTCCCGGGCGACTGGAAATTACTGAACTTTTGTAACCTACGTAGCATTAAAATTGGTTTATTTTACAGTTTTTCGTATAGATGCCAAATGCAAACCAACTTGAATAATGAATAGGTTTTTTTGACTTAAGCTGGCACTGCACTCTCTACAAAATATTCTCAAAGAGTCAACTCTGTTGTACTGCTCTGATGATATGCTTCTGTTATTATAATCATTATCACATAAGCCGATGTATTACCACTGCTGGCCATAGGTCTCTTGTAAGAACTTATACAACAGTTTTGACTTCATGAGCAGCCAGCGGCTCTTTGCGACATTTTTAGTGTAACTACCTAGTGGGGGATACTCATTCACACCACTACTTTCTTGTGCAAGGTTGCTGACCATCTTCAGACATTATCCGGCATATAAATGTGTCAAATATTTTCTATCATTTATTTATTATCCCAAATAAATAACTGATGAGGGTATATATTCCTTGTGCTGGATCTTGGACCATTAGGCTCTTTCCGCACGTCATCCAATCTGAATCCGAGAGTTTTCAATCTGAAGTAACCAAATGCTTCCTGTGAGGGTTTCTGGAAACAAACAAATTGTCTTGGTCATGGCCGCATAGTGCGCGAGGTCCCTTACGGTGGCGGCTAGTGAACGTCATAGATGCAAAATGCATTGCCTATCCCAAGCACTCATTACCATCCTGTATTGAAAAACGAATTTACCATTCGTACAACTTGTACTACTCGTAATTATACGTATACGAGCTGTGAATAGCTTGGCATGTTTGTTAATGATACTCCCATGATATGCGGGCGACGGGAGGGGTGCGCGGGTATGAAGTCGTGCGCGCGCATCGCTACCCCCAGCCTCCGGAGACCATCAGGACTGATATGAACGAATTTGCCAAGCTTTAATTAGAAATTCATTGGTACAGGGCGTTTACATATTGTCACCGTCTATCAGTATAAATGACAAAAACGGCGATGAAATTAAAACAAGGAGTAAGTACTTGATCTAAGTAATTACAAAAGTTTTCGTGACAGCAACAATCGCAAATAAAATTGGGTCACTCAAAAACTTCCTTAACTTGTTGGGGGCTAGAAATTTGTAATTTCAAACAGTGAATAAGACAGGATTTCCTCTGGGGCCGAGACAGAAGTTCCACTTGTAAAATATACGCCTGTTCATTTTGAAACCGCTGAATTTTAAAATATTCAAAACAAATCCTACTCGCTGTGGTATTTTCATAAATATAACTTCCTTGCAGTGGAAACTAGGACATGTTATTCGTGACCGTTACATATTTACTCTATTTTTTAAAGCTTTTACTAACAACTTCATGTTCATGTTAGATTAGAAAGAAGCCTCAAAAAGCTGTCAAATCCATTTTTTGATACAATATTTATTTATTAGCCGAGGAGGTGCTATGTTCGACTGTATGTATGTTTTTTATGTATGTTCAGAGATATTTCCGTCTTTTGTAAACCGATTTTGAAAATTCTTTCTTTGTAAGGGTGGTCCCATTTTCTTTATGTCAAAATCTGAAGAATCCTGGAGAAATAGAGGGGAACTTTTTTTTTTTTTTATTCTTTACAAGTTAGCCCTTGACTACAATCTCACCTGACGGTAAGTGATGATGCAGTCTAAGATGGAAGCGGGCTAACTTGTTAGGAGGAGGATGAAAATCCACACACCTTTCGGTTTCTACACGGCATCGTACCGGAACGCTAAATCGCTTGGCGGTACGTCTTTGCCGGTAGGGTGGTAACTAGCCACGGTCGAAGCCTCCCACCAGCCAGACCTGGACAAATTAAGAAAATCTCAATCTGCCCAGCCGGGGATCGAACCCAGGACCTCAGTCTTGTAAATCCACCGCGCATACCACTGCGCCACGGAGGCCGTCAAAACTTTAGTGCGTTTGGTTATTTTTTCATTAGGTATTTTAAAGTACTACAATTCTATGAAGGTCTGGAGTCAGTTTGATGATGGAGCCAAAACCCAGACGATGGAACTCATCAACGAACTACTTCAGTTACCTTCTTTCAGAAACGGCTTTAATTAAAACACGACACCGGCTTGGTACCACCTTCAAACTGATCAGAATATAGCTCATACGATGTTATTTTTCGGTATATTGGAAGAAGAATATTGGAAGTGTATTGGAAGTCGGTTTAATTTTTTTATAAATAATAGTAATTAGTAGTTAAAGCTTCGTATCCACTCGGTAACAATTGATGCACAATACGTGACGCTCAACATTGCCAGGTGGTGGCTGACGCGCAGTTTTTTGTTTTTTGCAAACTTGCGCATACAATATATATTGTCAAGTGGAGACGTGACGCACAAAAATGTCCGTAGTGTAAAATGTAGTAGTAATGAAGGTATAAATGTGACATGTTGATGACTATAGATAGATAACGTTCCTAAACAAAGCCGGAGCTTTGTTAACGTATTAAAGTTATTATATGTGTATTAACGTTACATGTTTGGTTGCAGGTTGAGCAACAAAACATGTCACCCGTCAAATGTTGCATAGTGAATACGAGGCTTAAATGGTTTTGTAGAATCCTCTTACTTTTTATTAAATTAATTCTACGTAATCAACATAATGTAGATACTCTAAAAAAAATTGACTTGGGAGCTAAACACACTTTAATAATACTAAATGATATTACAAATTTTCAATGAATACAAAGATATACGCAATTTCATCAAAAGCACTTAATAAAACAGCATAATCACTGTGCCATCTCAGCTTATTAGAGGATCTTTGCTTTGTTATTTCATCAGTTCACCCCATGGCTCTTATTGCTTGCACGTTAAGGTTGTATAAACACACACACAGCTGAAACTGCAGCCCCTGTGTCCTTTATTGCAGTAACAAGTCCTCTTGTCCTAAAGGACTAGCTTCATATCGTGCTTTACAAGAGCTCTTCGGTTAGATAGATAATAGACTAGCTACGACCAGAGACTGTAAAGCCATGGGAAAAACGTTTTAATTATTTTATCTATTTAAATAAAATTATATTGAAAAATGAAATGAAAGCGCATAACCACCGAAAGGGTCAAAAGAATAGTTGAAAATGTAAGTTGGTAAATTTGTGTACTAAAATTATCACTTCGCATTATTTTTATACGTTCAACATTCGTGTTAGTATTAATATTTGGAGGTTGGAGGAAGCCTTTGCCGATTGGAAACCAGATCATCAAAAGTTAAACAAACTACAAATACTAGAATAAGCAAATACGAACTAGATAATATGTAAGAATAAATTTTAAATATTAAGTTTGCGTCGAAATATTGTTAATAGGCTAAGTTCTGATCTGAATAAAGGCAATTATTATTATTATAATTCTTATTTTTATTGTGTAGTATATATACTCTACTACTAAAGTACTAGTATGTATACTCTATTACTAAAGCGATTTTGATGAATTTGGTAGGTGCATAGATTAATGTAACATTGGAGAAGTTATGCTACTTTTTTGTCGCAACAATTAACCCTACGAGGGGGAACGCAAAGTTTCTCATATATATTACATGATATCTACATCATGTAAGTACTCGTAAGAATCAAAGGATTCATGTGCGACTATTTTATAAATTTCTATTGCACTCACGAAATCGTTGATTTGCCAAATATAAAATATAAGATCTATAAATGGTTCTTTGATCTTTGAACTATCTTCTCTGTGTGCAGAGTACCCTGTAATGAAAAGAACCGTTCTCAAAGACGCCCCTGCACGATATTGTCTTGACAGGAACTAGCGGCTATTCACTCATATTGCTCTATTAATTTATCTACGACTACGTGCTTGCGATAGTAGTTAATACCTTTAGATTGAATTTATATTATGGGCAAACAACTTGTAATCCGAAATTGTATTATACGAAAATAAGAAAAAGTCTATTTACTTAAAAATAGTAAGGGCAGTAAAAAGACCAAATTTTGAAATCATTTTGTGTCTCTCTGTCTGTCAGCGCTTATCTCCGGAATTATTCAATTTAAAATTAAAAAAATAAAATTAAAACCGTGATTAATAAAGCCGTGATCGTTTTTGTATATATCTAATTATTAAAATCAATTTTGGAAAAAAATCCAGAAAGTATATTTTTTGAGTATCAAAATTAAAATGTTTTCCACTTCCAAAATGGATGACTGATGGGGATAATAATACACGAAAAAATATGATTTTTGTTAGTTGGTCCATTCTATTCCCGTATTAACGAATTAAACGGTACGTTTAAGTTTCAAAGTTATCACAAATATACGACGAAATATTATCAAATGAGTCACCAAAAATTCAGTCTACTAAATTAGATATAATGTTAAGCACTGGTGCTGCACGTGAAATAATATAATATTAATGTGCAGAGTTTCTAAAATCACAAAATCTGAGGTCTAGAAACCGGAACAACCGGGGGTACGTTATAATAATAGTCGGCTGAAAATTGATTCAGTTTGGTTAACGCAACGGTATTTCGTAACCGCTGCGCAGAAAATACGACCCCTTCCGGCAACATGCCAAATGGATACGCGGCTTAACGCTATTATTTACTGTATCAATGATTGGCCAATCACACTATGGTAAGACCTCTAATAATTACCAGTTTTAATAAGCAGTATACAATGTACTACTTGTAGGAAGACATTGGAAGGACTTTTTTTTTTTATTCTTTACAAGTTAGCCCTTGACTACAATCTCACCTGATGGTAAGTGATGATGTAGTCTAAGATGGAAGCGGGCTAACTTGTTAGGAGGAGGATAAAAATCCACACCCCTTTCGGTTTCTACACGACATCTAACCGGAACGCTAAATTGCTTGGCGGTACGTCTTTGCCGGTAGGGTGGTAACTAGCCACGGCCGAAGCCTTCCACCAGCCAGACCTGGACTAATTAAGAAAATCTCAATATGCCCAGACGGGGATCGAACCCAGGACCTCCGTTTTGTAAATCCACCGCGCATACCACTGCGCCACGGAGGCCGTCAAATTATTTTATAAAGGTTTTATGTCAACCTATGCTTTTACCAGGGGTAGCTAATTATGGTGCAAATACCATTCCAAACCACTAGTCCAAAGACTGTGGTGATTTTGGAAGGTAGCATGTTTTAACGTGCAAGCCCTCAACGCGTATTTTTAATATTTTCCTAAAAATATATGTCCACAATAAATTGAATTAGAATACTTAAAGAAAGTAAAGTCAAGTTACTTGAGCCCCCATTATTTATACTGTGACTTTGTTTTTTGCTCTAAGTAGAATCCTCTGTTTGACAAGAAGAATCCAATTAACTTTGGATAAACAAAAAATATTATTAGTAACATCAAATAGCAGATTACCAAAACAACCACGGAGCTCAACAAACTTGAAAGCTGCGTAAGGGATTACTGAATAAATAAGCAGGAAACCCCACTCGGCATTCAATTAAACCATGCGATACGACTTATCGTATGGGTTAATGCACAATAATGAATATGAAAAACTGTTGGTTATGCATAATTGGTGTGCAACAGTTATGTCCAGGATTTAATTATTATATTTATTATTTTTAGCCTTCTAATAATAGTTCTATAGTAGTCACTCAGCGGACGATGGAGCGAGTTATACTTGGAGTTTCTCTGCGTGATCGAATCAGGAATGAGGAGATTCAAACGCAGACGAACCAAAGTCACTGACATAACTCAGCGAGTCGCGAAACTGAAGTGCTGGAATGACGACCCTGTACCGGAAAGCGCAGTGTTGGTCGAGTAGCTACTAGGTGGACCGAGGATATCAAGCGGGTTGCAGGGAGCCGCTGGATGCTGGCGGCTGGAGACCGTTGTGCTTGGAGGTCCATGCAGGTGGCCTGTATCCAGCAGTGGACGTATATCAGCTGATAAGGTAAGATTAATTATTTAGGACTTTATATCTAAGTATGCCAGTAGTGGCTAGTACCACCACCACTAGTAATTGCAGCAGTACCACCCTGCTGGCAAAAATGTACCGACCACCAAATTATATAGTGTTCCGGTTACCTGCATTGTCAGATTCAAACCAGTGTAATTTAAAACGTGTAATTTTTGACTTTGCTGTCTCTATAAATATCCTTATCGTATCGGATACTCTAAATGCGGTTAAGGTAATACGTTTTATTAGACAACCGTTGCAGACGTGACCTTGCATGATTTTACCTATATATAAATTTTACAAGATTTAATAGGCCTCTAAGTCCTTTAGGAGGCGGCTAAATATAATTTAAAATGATGCAAAGTTATATTTAGGTGCTTTGACAAATTTTATTATGCGGTAACTTTTTGAGAGGCTGGATAATGTAGACGAAAATAAAGGAAGTTAGATACTTCACTGATACTTTAGTACGATGAGATTATGAAGAAAATTTTAGAACGTAAAAAGTTTAACATTAAAAGTAAATAGTTACTCCTTCTTTTATTTTCGATTAAGTCTAACTTGTTGTACCTTTACCAATATTATTGAAAGTACCATAGGTACTTGTCAAAATACGTCAATAAAGTTATATAATATTCAAAAATATAATATATATAAAATCTGTTAATACAAATGCCTTTAATCAACAACTTTGTTTATTTTTTAATGTACCTACATGGACAAAGAAATGGTTATTCTTATCGATATAGAAAATGTCTCAAAAAATAATAATCTAGACTTATTCTATTATATTCAATAATTTATATCATTTGATTGGTGATTTCATCAGAATTAATCACGATTTTAAATTAGATTGCTTTCTCTCCAAGTCTCAAAGTAATCAAAGAATATTGATAGTTTCAAAGGAATTTTTAATAATCTTCACCTTTGAGCAATTTTCAATCGGGGTGCAAGAAAATGGTTTCTTCCGGTTGTTTACGAGTTTAATCAAGACATTCATTCCTGAATAAATTACAGTTTAAGGGCACTGGTTAAAATGAAGATCATTTTGAAGGTAGAACTATTTTGTGAAGTATTTTCAGTTTGCATTAGTTGAATCGACGCTTTCTAAAGATATTTCAGTCTTTTGAGAATATTATAGATGCACTAGTAAATTGTGAGAGTATTTTATAAGATTTTTGTTGGATTTGACGGTATTTCTTATAAAGTAGCTAAATTAAATGATAAATGGTCCAAAGAGGTATAAAACCAGGTTCCCAGATTCTGTCGGGACCAGATTATTATGGAACGCTACCAGTGGCAGAAGTTATTGTACATTTAAGATTAAGCTATTCACACGGCGAAAAGCTTTATATAACACTAGCTGACGCCACGCGGTTTTACCCGCGTGGTTCCCGTTCCCTTAGGAATGTAGGGGTAACATATAGCCTTCCTCGATAGAAGAGCTATCTAACACTGAAAGATTTTTTTTAATCGGACCAGTAGTTCCTGAGATTAGCGCGTTCAATAAAACAAACAAACAAACTCTTTATAATATTAGTATAGATATACTCATCTGAATTTAGTGACAGTTGTAACAAGGCAACAACAACCAAAAAGGATAAAATAAAGAAATAAAATGCAATTAATTTAACTTAAACTATATTAACCGTACTAAACTATGATATCACAAGTTTATTTTCTAATATTAACATTATTTGGTCTGTGAAAATTATCTAAACTATTAAAAACTATTTTCACAGGACTACGCGTAAAAACAGACTTTTTACTTCATGTCATAAAGCTGGTTTAATTACTACACAAAGGACAAGTAAGGAATTCAAACTTCATTCAGTTTCTGTGACTTCATAAATATGTGATAGGGCTGGGCTAATAGTCTGACAGTTGTTGATCTTCTATCTCTTTTTATAGTCCTCTTCAGTCTGTCAGGGGAAGCGCGGGGAGGAGGGTGTTGCCAATCTGGACACCTGGAAAAGTAGATAAATTTATTTATAACTAGCGGACGCCCGCGCCTTCGTCCGCGTGAAAGTAGATGTAAACTTTTAACTACCCCTACCTTACCCTACCCTATCCTACCGTACCCTATCCTACCGTACCCTACCCTACCCTACCCTACCCTGTCCCTACCCTACCCATTAAGGCTGCACACGCGACGGAAGCTTAAAAAATGGAGTAACTTCACCCGTTTTCCCATTTTCCTTCACTGCTCTGCTCCTATTGATCGTAGCGCAATGAAAAGTATACTATAACCTGCCCAGGAGTATGAAGAATATTTGTACCTAGTTTCGTTAAAATCCGTCGAGTAGTTTTTGTTTCTATAACGAACATACAGACAGACCGACAGAAAGACAGACAGACAGACAAAAATTTTACTGATTGCATTTGTGGCATCAGTATCGATCACTAATCACCCACATAGTTATTTTGAAAATATATTTCATGTACAGAATTGACCTCTCTACAGATTTATTATAAGTATAGATCTAGAATTATGGCAGATCTTTGTAAGCTTCTACAATCTGCAATCATAGTATTTCTACAGAAATAACATCGGGATCAGTATTTTTTTTTAGTTTTAGTTGTAGTTCTCGCAACATAATAATTATGTCTCATAAATAGTCTCGTGTATGTTTCGAGAACTACTACTTTTGTAACGTCACCATCGTTATTTTAGTCTTAATTTGATTGATAGATGGTGAAGCTAATACAAATACCTTGGGTTTGGCGGTCAAAGGGTAGAACATTGAAGGGTGTAGTTGTAGATACTATTTTTATAAGTACCTTCAAAATATGGTGCTCCCACATAGCCCATAGGCTCCCATAGCCTCATAGAGATATTGCTTTTTAACGGTACCCACGCTGACCCACAATAAATTGGGGCATTCGCGGCGGTATAAACAAAGTTCTAATTCATCTAGCTCCTAGTTTTACATTCGACCTTGAGTAAACTAGAGGATCACCCGTCGATTAATCCATGTATTCCTGGGGTGTAAAATATAGTCCGAGTTACACAATGCTAATGTAACTCTTTAGTGATGAAAGAATTTTAAAACGGGTTTAGTCGTGAAAGCGTAACTACATATTATTATGAATACTTACTTTTGAATATCTGGAAGTCTCTGGCCTTTACACCTTGCGTCCCATTTCGTCCAATACTTGAAACCTTCTTCCTCGAATATTTGATATGCGCACGCGCAGTCGTCCCTTATATCATCGTCCAAAAGAGCTGCAATAAGGAAAGAAAGAAAGAAAGATCTTTATTTTTAAGTAATGTCATATAATACATTCTTAATATTACATAGCTTAATTGTCCACGCAAACAGTGAAGCCATAAAAGAAGAAGAATACCCTGCAATATGTGGCATAACCTACTCAGCATTTTTCCACATACTTCCTATACACAAAAAAGGTTCAGCACTGATTTTCAGATAGGACCCAGTTTAGGTGCCGCCACATACACAGTTCAACATGTTAACTATTATAAAATAAGAACAAGGAATACATATGATAAGTAATTAATGACTGAATGATCTTGACCAGCACCTACTGAATCTTTGGACAGCAGTTTCCCTGTGTGACACAGAGACAGAGGAAAGGGTTTGTTTTATCTAAATTGCAGGCTGACATGCAAGCGTCACCTAGGGCTTCCTGAAATCCGTAGCGATTCCATAATTTTTCGACATTTTGAACCCTAAGAGCCATTAAGGTTATCGCCAGCCATTTGTTTTGAATAGCGATTTTGGATGTCATCGACCATTTCATTCACTCAATTCGTACTACTCATTGAGGTAACAGTATTGAGGTCACGCCATTAAAATATAAGATGGACAGATATCATGATGGTTTTGGTAAAAGATTATGTTAAGTCCCCTGATGTTACCCGATTACCCCGCCCGTGAACCATTGCACGGAATCATATATAAACATGACGAGAAATGTATTTGTTTCTGAGAACTTAAGTACCTACATAAGAAAACTAGGTACACAACACACAAAGTAGAAGGATTGAAAATAGGAATTGTTTTCTAGCTACCATGTACCGACGTTATATAAAGCCTTCAGTGCAAAAGCAATTATAAAATTAATCCATTTAAAAACTGTAAACATTGACGTACGTAGTTCCTAGAAAAATTGCAAAACGGAGAGTGGCAACACTAACGTTTCCACGGCTTTATAAAATTCGAAAAAATATTTACGTAAATAATTTTCCCTGACACTTTAACGCATTGTATTTGGGTAGTTTTTATTTAAATAGTAAAATTTGGAGTAGTAGTTATTTGGATGGTGGTAATTTGGGCGGAGACTATTCGGGTGGTGAGTATTTAGGCAGTAATGGCTTAGTGGTTATTTGTATACCTAATGAATATTTAGGCAAAGCCGCATAATTTAACCAGATCTTTTTAACTTTGATAGTTGTTGCTTGAAAGAGATCCATAATTTTTAGGGTTCTAGTAAGGAAAAGGAAGCTGATGACATGAGGTCTCGTAAAAAGGCTCAGTAGGCTATGTATTCAGCTGTGTGCAGTATTTCTGCGTGATCGAGTCAGAAATGTGGAATTTTGAAGAAGAACTGTTATCGACGTCAACGAGTTGCGACGATGAAGTGGCAAAGGATATAGTTGGAAGAGCCGCTGGACATTTGAGTCTCAAGGTCCTGGACTACGTGGACAGATGTTTTATCAGGTAAAAATAATTTAGAGTACATACTACATTTATATACGACATTGATAAAGGAAGTAAGACTTAAAACAAACCAGTGAGTTTAAAATTGTCCATGCCCATGATATTTGGTCGAAATAACTTACAATAAAATGTTTAAGTATTGCATTTTAAATGAATGAGAATGTTTATTTCTTCCTGGTATTTTATAAACGCCATATTTATATAAATCAAATCTCTGTGGGTGGCGAAAATCAAAGTTGACACGGGAACATAAATTTATGTTTTCTATTTAAGCCATAAAAACGGAATTTTCGGAACTCACATTCACAGGAGACGTTGCATTTTCCGCCTCGACGACCTTCCTTGCACCATTCATTGCCTATCTGTAAGAAAAATGATTGTTCAACTTTACTATTATATTTTGTAATTTTATACGTTTTTATTTCACCTATTACGAGTAGATAGTATTTTTACTGCAAATCTTGAAACTTAACTTAATTATTGCCATAAAACCACTTCTTGATGTTAAAATAAATATTTATAAGGCCTAAGGCCTAAGGCCGCGTGTTGTCGATGATAATTCAAATAATACGGTAGCGTCAGTAGCATAACTATAGGATGGCTGGACTAACAAAATACGCGTCCCTGGCTAGACATGACTCCGGCCCTAGAAGCCGAGAGCTCAGAAAAATATATTCGTAGATTTCTGGGCCGTAGATGGTAGTTACGCCACTGGGTGGCATGGAGCTTGTCTCATGATAAAGTCAAAAGGTGGTCTAACTAGCTAAAGTCTAAAGATAAGATAAACCCACTAAGTGAAGGGTCATTTTGTCTTTACAAACACTGATACTATATGTTAGATACATTTATTCCTTGTCATTTAAGGAGGGACTAATTGTCTCGTTGATTTTGTGGTTGATCCGTAGCTCTGGATACCTGATCTGTTCTTTCTTTTAAGAAATTGAAGTATAAATTCTCAGCGCGGAGTCGAAAAGTTGGTGGTGTTATAATTCGTTCCTGGGAGCACGGTTATCTTCAGTAATAACTGATAGTAGTCGTTTAAAATTTTACATTATCACCCCAAGTTCACTACCCCACACTAGAGCAGCGTGGTGGTTCTAAGCTCCATACCCCCTCTCCTATAAAGAGGGTGAACTAGCCCTATAGTGGGCCGTTAAAATTGCCTGATAAAAACAATAATTAGGGACACCTGACCCTGTAGTTATTTTATTAATAGGCTGATGATGTACCTAGTCTAAACATTGACCAGCAACTACCAACCCGCATTGTAGCATCATGGTCGGTCTTAGCTACAAACCCGTCTAAAGAAGGGGGACCTAACCCAGAAGTGAGCCGTTAAATTAGGCTGCTAATGATTAATGATGATGCTGAGTAACCAACTAACAGTGGAATTCATAAACGTAGTGTGGACGCCCCCAGGGGATCGTTCACCCGCTGAATGACGAATGGCTCTATGCGTTTGAGAATTGACACTCAGCGGGTGAATGGTGGTGAATGCCCCTGCAACGTCTATGAATTCCACTGTAAGACTTTTTAACGATATTCATCCAGTTGATTCTAGTTAATCCTCTTCAGCACATTCACAGCCGCAGACATTCCCAAGTTTTCCCATTAGCATAGCGCGTACTGAGCGATAGTTGAGCGTAACTCACAAACTTACTTGAAACAATCCATAATATTGCTTGCGAGACGACTTCACTATGTGCGCTGCTGTATTCCTATCACTCTCTTGTTCTATCAGGCATACCCCTGCAATTATACATACAATACTATAATATCTAAATATATAGAAGCAAAAGATAACATATCACAAAATATCGAAAACCGCTTGACGTAGAAAGATGAAATTTGCCACAGCACGTGCCTACACTGTGTTGGTCGACCCCCCACTAGGTGGACAGAGGATATCAAGCGGGTTGCAGGGAGCCGCTGGATGCTGGCGGCTCGAAACCGTTGTGCTTGGAGGTCCATGCAAGAGGCCTATGTCCAGCAGTGGACGTCTATTGGTTGATAAGGAAGGAATAATACCTGGTTTAGAGTCACTAGATATGTATGATTACATTAAACGGTTTTTAACCGACTTCAAAAAGCAGGAGGTTCTCAAGTTGAGCGATATGTTTTTTTTTAATAAGTACATCGATTACTCGAAAACACCTGAATCGATTCGAAAAATTATTTTTTTGTTTTAAAGGGTATACTCCCCATGGGGTCAAACTGATAAGCAGGCAGAACGTTATAATATTATGATGTTATTTTAGTTCAGTGGGTATGTTTTTAGGTTTTAAAGTCGGTCAATTTTTTTTTATTAATATTTTGTTATTAATTTACGATACTATAATCCGATCTATGCGATCCGTGCGATGTGGATCATTAGAATTTATTTATTTATTTATATGTAGAATCAAAGAATACTAAAATTCGTTCAATTCGATGCGTACGATACATATGATGCGAATCTATGGCCGCCTGCCATTACGCACGCCATTGACGATCAATTATTCTCACGTTTCTGCAGTTCACCCACGACTTTAATTGATCGTGTGTTGGTCGCTGCGTGCATGACGGCTCGACTTATTTTATTTATTTTACTTATAAAACGTCTTCGCTGCCGTAAGCGCTGCAGAAACGTGAGAATAATTGACCGTCAATGGCTGACTTTAGGCGTTGTCACAGTTGGGGAAAAAATGCTCCGAGTATCTATGACATTTATTTACGAGGCCTTGAAAATGATCTCTTTTCAGATAAAATGTTATCAATAAATAAATAATGGGTACAACCACATCTGGCATGCAACATTACTGAAACCATATTATATTACGAGATAAGAGCCGTGATAGCCCAGTGGATATGACCTCTGCCTCCGATTCCGGAGGGTGTGGGTTCGAATCCGGTCCGGGGCATGCACCTCTAACTTTTCAGTTGTGTGCATTTTAAGAAATTAAATATCACGTGTCTCAATCGGTGAAGGAAAACATCGTGAGGAAACCTGCATACCAGAGAATTATCTTAATTCTCTGCGTGTGTGAAGTCTGCCAATCCGCATTGGGCCAGCGTGGTGGACTATTGGCCTAACCCCTCTCATTCTGAGAGGAGACTCGAGCTCAGCAGTGAGCCGAATATGGGTTGATGACGACGATTATATTACGGCACTAGCGGTCGCCCGCGATTTTGTTCGCGTGAAAATCGATGTAAACTTTCTACCCCTGTTTCACCCCCTTCTATTAATATTTTCTCATGTTTAATATATAGGTAATGAATGGTCCACTTATAATTTTGCAATAATATAACTCAAAACATGAAGGACTTATATTTAAAAAAACTTCAACTCCTTTTTGAATCTTGAATTAGGTACATTATTTTTAGTATTTCTCTGATAGTACCTGCACATTATTACAAATGTAACTTGTAAAATTAAGGACTGTCCATACAAACTTTCAACCCCAATTTCGCCCCCTTTTTAGTGTGATGCCCGGTCAACAAAAAATGCGGATAGACAGACAGGCAAAATAGTATTTTTGGTTAAATTTTCAAAATATTTCCAGTATACAGAATTGGACCTGTTACAGTTTTATTATAAGTAAACATTATATTATAATGAATTTTAAAGAAATATACTTATTTCATTTTATTCTTTCCCAAAATCGTTTAAAAATTGTATTGCGAAAATGCAGTCTTGGACATTATCATTAACATCTGATAGTGGTCGTTAAGCCAATCACCCTTAGTCGGTCAACCCTCATTGTACCACCATCCCCTCTTTCATAAGAGAATGATAATAATGATGATGAAAGTAAAAAATCCCTCAGAGACTAATTCTAGGGTTTAACAATCAAAGAATGTTTACCAAAGAGGATATGACTAGTTCTAGATCCGTGAACTAAATATATAATTCGATAAAAAAAATACTATGAATAAGGCGGGAAATACCGCATGCAACAAATTGCAACTAAATTCAACCTTAATAACTCTAGGAACCCGATATGAACCAACTGTGAAAAGGATACATTTTTCCTCATTCAGTAATTACGAGCGAGACAAAAAAAACTGTATTGTTATAGAACTGCTTATCACCGAGTCGTAAATAAACAATGCCAAACTAATAGTTACACGTATACAAAGTAACAATAGTTATAGTCGTGCCTAAAAAGCCTAACAATATGCACATCATCGCACGTAAGCGTAATAGTAACAAAAACTCACAGTTACTAAGGAATGTCTTTTGGTGGAAATTGTTTTTTAACAGTTCCCGCGTCAGCTGACATCGCGTAAATACTTTGCCATCGATTAATTTGAACGCTAAAGAAGCGATGAGGAAAACACTGAACGCACGTCCACACGCCATGACGGTCAGCATACAACTAAACTGTAAACTAACCAATTTATGTGTTTTTGTATAATCATTTAAATGCGCCTGCCCACCTATTGACATTTGACATCAGCTATTTTGGGAAATCACTTGCCAAATCTCTCTATAAGGAAAAAGATGGCTAATATTACTTCGGTACTATCTACTTAAACTTTTTCTTTTTTTAAATTTAAACTTAACGAGAATAATTAATAGAATTCAAGAAATACGTGATATGAACACACAATATTACCTTATTATCCGGGCTATCTCTTTAATTCACTATCACAACAGAGTGAGTAAATGATGAGCTCCCGGATGAGCCAGTGATACGAGCCCCGAGGTTCTAGCCTTCTTACCCGGTTAAGGCGCGGAGGATCTTGCTCTGATCATGTTTTTCCAAACCCTTTCAAGTCATTTTGGCCTATGAGTCAGTCAAGACAGTTCCAGTGAGATGTCAGACGCGATGTTATCACTGTCCTTTAAATCCCTGCAAATCGAAGTGGAAACTCCCCAAATTGGGGAAAGAACATATCTTAATTCCCCAAAAAATTCCCGGCATTTGGGGAATTCCTCGCAAGTTGGCAATGTTGTTATAAATAAATTGTTCCTAGATCGTTCTTTCGCCATTCTCAATCGCTCGGTTTACAAACCAGAGTCGGAAAGCATCTGGTGAACAGGAAAAAAACGCTTCTTGTTTAAATTACGTTTAATATTTGACGGGCCGGTTCTGTAAATGCCGTTAAATGAAAGTCGGTGAACTCGGGTATAATTCGGCCATTTGTTGTTCGGAACAAATTGATGCTAAAAATGCAGCTATATTGGGAGTGCAGTAGATGATCGCAGGTAGGGGGCGTCTGTTCGAACTTCGGCGGTTCTTCGAAATTTGATCAATAATCACATTGTCCTTATGCTGAGTGACTATTCAAGTGTAATCTTCTGATGACGGCCTTACAAAACGAAGGTTCCTGGATTCGATGCTGGGCCGATTGAGGCCTTCTTAAATGATCCAGGTCCAGCTGGGGGCTTCGGTCGTAGTTAGTCACCTCCCTACTGACAAAGGCGTAGCGCCAAGCGATTTAGCGTTCTGGTACGATGTCGTGTAGAAACCGAAAAAGGGTGTCGATTTTCATCCTTCTCCCAAATTTGGTAAGATCCTATTAGAGCAGCTTTGGATACTCGTTCTAATATAGAACTAGCTGCACTTCACAAAGATGAATTAAAAATGTCGTAAAACGTTGTAGCAAACTTTTTTTGATAAAATAATGCTTTCATTATTAAAGTAAATTTATCAAGATATTTTTAGATATAAGTAAATTGCTGGATGGTTAAGATAGGCCTAGGCCGGCGATAGACTTTCCCCTTTACGTGGATGGCTTATTGTCGTATCTGGGTGGTGTTGCAGCAATATTCACAAATTCAACAACACCATGTTGTTGGATTTGTGAATATTTCAAATTATTTTAATCAATTCATTGATAAAATTTTCAATCAAACAACGGCAATTCGTTAATCATTTATTAAGAATCAAATGAAATCCATAAATTATTATTTACAAAATTAAATACTAATTAAAGCGGAACCAAAGTTCTTCGAACATTTACAAATGGCGGACATTGTTATAATAATTACAAGAAACCCATGAAAAAATACAAACATACTGTTTTTGTCTTATACTGAAAAATATATGAAAATAATAGCGGATGCCTGGCGTTTTTACTAACGCAGTGCCTATTCCAGTGATAAAATACTCTTTGTTATTAGATGATAACGTATTTTCCCTGGGTGAAAAAAAAGGTTTTTCGGGTTTAGGGTGAAAGCGTAATAAACAAACGAAATCACTTTCGCGTTAATTATAAAAGTATGCATTGTTATATTATAATCTATCTACCATAATAAATTTAAATTGTAAATGATAGCCTTTCTCAGCCTTCGATTCGGAAGGCTTAGGTTCGAATCCGGGCCGGGGCGTGGACCTACAACTTTTCAGTTGTAAAAACGGTGTAGGAAAAACATCGTGAGGTAACCTGCATACCTAAATTTTCTTAATTCTCTACATGTGTGAAGTCAAAATCCTCATTGGGCCAGCGTCGTAGGCTATTAACCTAACACCTCTCACTCTAAGAGGAGACTCGTGATCAACGATGAGCTGAATATGGGTTATACTAAACCAAAACTCAACTGCGTAAGTATTCTATTTAAAAATCCGGGAAACAAAATATAATATTACAACGACATTTAAATAACTGTTATCTGACAATCAACTCATCATTAATGTACTGCACAGTTAAATTATGTCTTTTGTTCTTAAGATAATATTATAGTTAACTGGTATATGGTTTTGTGAATTTATTGCGTTCTATTTATAAATTACACAATCATTATAACAAAGCATAATAATTATAGTAATACGAGTAAAGCATAAAATAAAGCATAATAATCAGTCTGTTTTTTCATCTGATTAAATCAGTTGTTTTAGTATTAATCGGATTGTTTATGTTTTGCAAGTTTACCAATTAATTTTGACGCAGAAAAGGCCCAATTAATTTACCTTATCAGTTCGACAAAAAATATTCGCCATCTGCTTAATAAACGTCCCTATACATACATAGATAATAAGGATTATACCCCACCGATTAAAGGATAGCGTGAATTATCATACTTATAGCAATGTTTGGTTCATTTAATATTATTTAAATTGTATCATCAGTTTTACTTAACTTAAACGCGTACAAGAGCCTCGTGTTAATATATTAGTATAAAATAATTATGTAGATATATATCTTCATAGAAGATATAGTTAGTTTAATTACAAAATACAATTATTTTGTAAATATTCACTATTTTTTCTAGAGCTGAATGCAACTTTATCAAAATAACATTGCTATATTTTTGTGAATTGAAGTTATTTTCTTGTGTTTCGTAGTTTGCGGGTATCATAAAATAAAAATCTTTATACAGTAATATAAAATCAACTAACACTCCCCTCCTTTCGTGTTGTTCTAGAGTTTTTGTTGGTAGTCCTCTCGCACCCACTTCTACTACTTCTCAAACTAACAACATAACCATCTCTTATAACATATAATGCCTCATAATTTTCTCTTTCCGCAAGAACCTTCTGTAAAATATTCTTGCCTTATACTTTGTATTAAAAAACATTGTACAAAAGATGAGTTTAGTTTATGTCGTTCTCTAATAAAAGTGTGACCAACAGAATTTGAGATTTATTTCATATGCACATATTTTGCATATATATCATATAATATATAGGTAAAACATTATTTTTAAACTATTCTCGGTATTAGGGTCGCTAAAGACGTTATATTATTATCAATATCCATTTTATAATCATTACTACGCGGAAACTTAGTACATTTAAATAAGCATATGATAACGTAATTACTTGCTCCTTATCAGCCGCTGTCTGGGTTTATAAACAAATTATAATCATGTGAAATTCTCGGAATTTAAATCATAATATTCTAGTAACTCCGATAGACTTTGGGGTCCTAAGGTGCTGGAATAGCGACCCCGAACCGGTAAGCGCAGCGTTGGTCAACCCCCCACTAGTGCTAGAGGCCTTTGTCCAGCAGTGGACGTCCATCGTCTGATAATGATGATGATGATGAACTCTTATAATCATTATATCAATGCATGTAATAAAATAAAGTTAATTTGTAACATTACCCGATCATCAATCAATTGTGATTTGATATTACATAGGTACTTATATAAATTTTACTTTACTACAGTTTTTATACAAAAAAAAGTTAACAAGAATAGAACAACTACGTAAATTATATATTAAAATGTTTTAGTATGTGTTATACACAAAATATTTAATTAACATAAATTAATATAGAGACTAGTGAAAAAACAATAACCAGAATAAACAACGAACACAATACATTTTGCTTTTGTTTATCCGTGATTACAAAATAGCCAAAGTGATTTAAATATACGACTAAAGTGGCCCAAAAAGATAACATTCTTAACAAAAAAGCTAAACAACTATACAATAGAAAATTACTCAATAAATTACAACACTATGTCACAAAGTGTTTTAGTCATGGCACTGATAAAAACTTTCAGTCATTTAACCTTAAACTCTGGTTCCAAAACCATTATTTTGTCAGACCATATTCCTCACTATAGGCAGTTTAGAAAAAGCCGTCGCCAGGACAACCATTTACGTTACATATCAAACTTTCGAGGTAGCGGTAAGCATTACGTAACTAGCCCTAGGATTTTCCTCTGGAACAGGATCGGGCCTAAAACATCTATGCGCCTGAAACTCTGCCGGCTTCTTCAGCATCTTCCTCACAAACCAAACCAGACCTATCACTATAACCATAAGCCCCAAAGCGATCCCAACTAACGCTGTATTCAGGCTTTTAAACCCAGACTTCATTTCCAAAGAACCAACAGAATCCAACAGCTGTGGTACAACACAAATTGGATGCATTTCATCGCTCTTAAACTTCGATACCCTCGCGCAGACTTCGTAAGGACCTTGTATGAATCCTTCCATGGATACTTCTAATGTCGATTGACACGGAGTATCCTTTTGCGCGACCAAGGATCCTTTTGACAAAACAGCAAGGATCACATAGCAGTTATGCAGTGTATATCTGGTGTCGGGCGAGGAGACTCTCTGAGATCTCGGCAGGACGTACTGCGGTTTCGGCGGCGGTATTCCCATGACAGATATTAGCACGGTTAATAGTCCGGCGCTAGTCACGTTCGACCGGACCTCGGAGACTCTGCAACAAATAGACTTCAATTGGAATTTCGAATTATAGCTATTTGTTATGTAATAGTACTTGAATATTCTACACTAATATTATAAAGAGGAAAGATTTGTATTTTTGTATGTAACGAATAAATTCAAAAACTACTGACCCATTTAAATATTCTTTTACCGAAAAGCTATATTATCAGTAACGTGGTTTATATTTTTTACGGGTAAAAATTTAACCTGTATGTGGGAATACGGGTAAAAATATAACCCGTATGTGGGAATACGGGTAAAAAATAAAACCCATGTCACTGATAATGTAGCTTTTTGGTGAAAGAATTAGAACCCTAGACGTTTGAAACCGCATGGTTCTGCTAGTATATTTATAATACGATGAGGAGTTTGCCTAGAAAAACCTGATTTTATGTAAAAAAAAATTAGATTATTTTTTTAATTACAACATAACCCTTGACGAGGTTACGTGATGAAGTCAAGTTGATGGTCGTATATCGCAATTAGTAATTCCCTCGATGTTTATCAACAAATAACATTAGTGAAAACCCAGTGGTGGCATTTAACCCGTTCATTTGGTAATTTAAATTTTTCGTCTTTATAACGTAAAAAAATTAAATGTACCTACATAGAACATATAATACGGCTACAGTCATTATCGTCCATTACTGGATAGTATGAATAAACCCAGTGGATATGAACTTCAAATATTCAGTTGTGTGCATTTTAAGAAATTAAATATCACATGTTTCCAACGATGAAGGAAAACATCGTGAGGAAACCTGCATACCAGAGAATTTTGTTAATACACTGCGTAAAGTCTCCCAATTCGCATTGGGCCAGTGTGGTCTCTCATACTGCAAGACCCTATGTACCATTACTATTTTTTAGCTCTCGCGACTCCGTAACCTATGTCGGTGACTTTGATTCTTCTGCGAATCTCATCGTTATTAATTTGATAACCCAGAGATACTCCGAGCATAGCTCATATCCTTTTTATAGTTAGCGACCAAATCTCGAATCCATATGTCCCATACTGGCAACACGCACTGTTCTGTTGATCTGAAGGTTATTGGCTACCAAGCCAAGCTGGACTTGACGGAAATTGGACCAACCGCGTTGGACCAAGTGTACATGATCCATTTATCTTCTCGTATCTATAATACCTTAAATCTTCTCGAACCGGCACAGTCATAGTAGAAGGTCTGATAGTGACGTAAGCCTCCCGCTCTCTAACTAGTTGTGAGGCGCCACATCCCAGAACCAAGGATATTGGAATGTCTTCTGTGTCCATTTCCTCTAGCGCTATACAGAATCTGTCGACATGTAAATATTTGTAAAAAAACTGGGCAACTGAAAATCATCAGACTCAGAGAATTCAAATTTGAAATTTTTAATTGAATAATATTATCCACATACCGAAATTTAAATAGATTAGGATAAATTTTATATTGCAGGTAAGTAAATATTATAATATCAGCTTAAAACCTGCCAAAAACGCTGTCATTTCTAATGCCTGGCAAAAAGAAGTTAGCAATATTGTTTAGGATAACTTTAATAATTTTCAAACTTGGATGGAATCCACCAAAACATTGTGATTTTTGTGATTTCTACTGATATTATTGACTGATGGGGTTTTTTTTATTATAGTATTTAATGACAACCACGGTTAATCAATAATTAGTTTAAATATGATAATTTTATTATATATTTTTAGAGGGTGATTTTTCAGTATCCGGGCTAAGGTTATGAATTACTTTTATTACAGTTCATTTCATGTAGGATGGTAAGGGTGACAGTTCATTTCACTCTTGAAAGTTTGCCGCGATTCACAATAATGGTACGTATTATGAACGTCACACAGACGACTGTCACCGTACCCATGCTATCTGAAAAACACTTTTACAAGCTATAAAGAAAGTATACGCTTACGTATATTTTTCCATAGGATCAATCTTCAGCCCCCTCAATATAATATTTGTTGGTGCAGCTCTGTGACACGCCACATGCTTGGGTAGGCCGCCGCTCTTGGACGCAGTGACCCCGGTACATCGGTACCTTCGAGTCGAAGGCGGCTCCAACACCCAGGATAGGTGCACTTCTTCATCATCAAACCAGGAGTCTACAAGACGAACCTGTGAAAAACCCCAATATCATAATTTATAGAACGCGTGACTTTGCAGAAGTGCCGTTCGTAAAATCATCTTGAAGTCACAGTCACAAACAGAGGAATCAATTGTATTTATTTGTAGGTATATGATAATATTGCTGCTGCCCTTCTTTCTTTTCCATTCCCACAACTGGTAAATATTTATAAGATGAGCATAAGTATTTTTCAGAGTCTTGGTCTTGAGTGTATCAGAAAAGGATTATATTATAAGTCATATTTAATGAACGCCTAATGTGAACGAGCTTTAACACCAAGAAAATTGAGTTGGACCCACGAACTAGCAATAAACAAAGGTAAATTCTATTAAGGACCCATAATGAACATTTCAGAATGTACTAAAGGAATTAGATTGATTGAACCTGAAGTTCCCAGCATTTATAGAATTAAAATGTTACAATACAAATCTGATCTGACGTACTAGCAGAACCTCGCAGTTTCACCCGCGTAGCTCCCATTGGGAACAAGGGGATAAAATATAGCATATGTCCTCCATTGGTTAAAGAATTTTTCAAATCAACCTACTAGTTTTTTACTTTATTCGTTTCAAATAAAAAAAAACAAATCTTGCCTCTTTGTAATATGAGTGTAGATATTTTATTATAGTGTTTAAAAGAATAGAAATCCTTTGTCTATACTTTAGATACAATTACCACAAATAAAATTTGCGCAAAAAAACCAAATCAAATTATTTTCTGATTAATCTCTCTAATCGTGTTAATAATTTTAATTAACCGATTTCATAGGTACTGTACCTACTCTACCTGTGAAAGTAAGCAAACATTTTCATCAATATAGCAGATAAGGAAGAAAGTTTTCCGGAATGAACAGAAAAAGGTGATAAATATAATTAGGTCAAACGACCAACAGTGTACCTACTCGTAAATCTATAAATTATACAAATTTGTTTCCACGAAGCTCAAACAACTTTTATTATTTATTTATCGAAAACGAGTATGGAATATTTTAATATTAAAACGCCGTCCACGTTGAATATACTTGAAGAATATTTAATGCCACATTTTAATATTATGAGGGCATCACCTAACCAATGAAGGAGAGCACTTTGCATGTTCGGGGAGAATTTCTCGGAAAGTAAAGATCGGGGCCAGTTTAATAAAATTCACGTTCTTCTTTCAAATATTTCATTTAATCAATTTGAGGCATCCCACGTTTACAATGTTGACAAACTCTTTGACGCAGGTGGCTTATAATCAAAAGCACCTGGGTTAAATTTCTAGTTTCAGTAAATTAAGAATTTTATAATTAAGTTTGTGTTCTATTTGTCTTATATTTATGTATGATGAGGCTTAAATTTTATACCTATGTAAGGCACACACAATAAAAAAAACAATTAAAACAAACATAAAAGAAACGTATGAAAATAACATTTCGTAAAGACACAAATGATAATTAATATTTCTTTTTTGTTAAGCTCGCTTCTTACGTAACGAGATTTTTTCTCGGACGAGATGAGATGACAAGTTATGAAAATTTACTCGTACAATATTTAAACAAAAGTGTATCTCATAAAGGCACGGACGGGGCGACGACAGAACGTGGTAAGCACCACCGCGTTCTGTCGTTGCCCCGTCCGTATATAATTTTATATATATATATTTCCACTTTGGTATATATTCTACGAGTATATTTTCATAACTTGTCCTAAATCCTTTCGTTGCCTGTGCAGCGAAATTATTTTGAACAAAGTAACGATGGTTGTACAATTTAATACACCTCAAAACTTACCTTTGATTTCGAGATCGGCAAGTCCTCTTCAGACGGCACTTCCAATTCGTCGTCATAAATGTCATCATCCAACCCGTCTTGCTTATCTTCATACAGAGCACTATCATCTTTATCCTCATCAATCGTGTTCTCAAGTACTCTATTGTAATCGTAATTGGGTCCATCAATAACCTTCGTATCAACGTGCTCGTCATCGCATAGTTTGTTTTTCGAGAGTCGGGATATCAACGCCCCTTCCAAATGTGGTGGTGTGGCGCAAACTGCCGCAGATTTATCTGATTGGGGCAGGTTTTTTGCCTCCCGCAACCACCTAGCGAAGCCGGCCATTAAGCAATCACAATTAAGAGGATTATCTGCGAAAGAGAACGAATTTATCTTTATGAGTTCGAGAGTATAAATGGGTTGGGATTAAAATTAACGACAATCAAACAATTGTTCTTCGTTACTTTCATTTCTTTTGTGTAACGCTGCGATTATCGGAGCATTTTACGGTTCAACTTTTTTTTTATTGGTAATTTATTTTCGATGGCTCAATTATTCATGAATTTCAAGTTTAATGATAACAGTTTTCTTAACTTTCTGTTTTGCAGTGGTTTTTATTGTCTGATGTTTTCATTAATTTAAACAACAATATCCGTTTTATATGTCAATCCACTGAAGAACAGTCTAATTCACTAGCTTTGACGTCTGCTAGTTGACATATACGAAATTGAGATTCTATGTCAAAATATCATCATGTGCTTACTGGTTATCACACAGTAGATATATTTGATGTTTGTTTTAATAGGTTGATAATAAAGATCATAATAGTGATTAGGCCAGTAGGTATCGCTGAAATTTTGCATTCAGATGTGAAATATTTTGTATTTATCAAGAAATAATTTTCCAAATTTTCCAAATTCATCCTCTATAACAAATTCAGGTGGAACGGCAAAAAGCCTAATCAAATACACGTGAACAAACTCGCAGGCATCAACTAGTTAAATTATAATGAAATAAAAATGAACAAAAGCGTTACACATAAAAATAAAAGACTCATCTCCCTAACTGTAAAGAAAATATACCCTTAAATGAGTTCACAGCCCTAACCAATTTCTCTTCCAACCGAAAAAGCAATTTCAACGTCAAAATATTTTGCTCGGCTGGGGAAGAAAGTATCATAAAATTATTTTCCCATAAAAGTCTCATAAAAGAACACCATGAACAGAGAAGCTTCGGACAATGGCGGGTGGCGTTTCGACAGCCGAACAAAGAGGTTACAACGACGCCCCATACAGAGCGGTTGATGCTAAACATAGCCGAACGATACACACGGACGACGAAAATGCTTAGCATCTGTGTTTGATAAAATAATATTTGTTATCGCCGCGTTAACTCGTAACTCGCGTGCTCGTGGTCTTGAGTGGAAAAGGGGAGTGTTAGATATCTGTCAAAGGCGCCTTTAACCCTACACATCGTTCACAAGTGCGTGATTCCACTCAAGGTCGTTCTCTGCCATTCTATTAATGCCAAACCTATAAATAAATGTATTTCTCTATCACTTAAGCAAAATGTTCAGAAACTACACTTACTAACAACAATAAAAATGTAGGTACTTATTTATTCGGATTGTGCACTTGTGATTGGTTAGTTTTTAAAATATCTATAACTGTACCTTTCCTTTCTTTAAATATTTCGTTGGATGAGATCGCTTTTAGCTATAAGGCCGCCTTTTGTATTTTACTTTTCTTTTATGTTTCATTCTGTCATACCTTTATTAATTTATATACAATGACAAAACTTATTCTATTCTATTCAACTCGGTTACTTTACTTTACTTAACAGCGCTACGTAAGCACAACAGCCAATTCACTGGAGTAAAATTTAAACACTCAAAACGTTAAAATCCATCTTGTGCTGGATGTCATGGTGAGGTGAAAACGTTAAGAACGAAGTTGCCAAGCCATACATTACCGCTATTAAACTGTACTCGTAAAATAACTCCTACGAAAGAATTAGAATGAAGTTGGCTATTCTATACGCCTGCGTGTGGAAGCAAAGCTGCACGTCATCTTATTGCCATTACCTTCAACAGTGAACCACTGCAGAGCCTTGTACTGTGTGCTTACCGTCTTCAATCATAGATACATCACTGTCACAGACAAGCATTGTGGGATGATGGAAGTCTCATAGCTTTATTGATAACAAAATGTGCTAAGATGGAACAAAATAAAAGTATAAAGGAAGAAATCTTAGTTTATAATATTTTTAAAGGTAAATTGTTGTTTTTAGAATTGCGACTAAATTTTCCTAATCCGTATGTCTCATTTTCAGAAAACTGAATTAATACATTTTTTTATTTCCATTATAAAATAAAAAGAAACCAAATGTAACTTTTTTACATTTTAGAAAGTCGGAGGTAATGAAAAAAAAAACTATAATAAAAAATACGTCGAAAGAATGTGTGATACAGAATAGGTAAAAGAACATTGAAATAAATTAAAGACAGCAAAAATCTTAGTAAATTAAATACCACCTAGAGCTAAATATTTTTTTTGTATCCCCGCTGTCATATACTAATGTTAGCAGACTCAGAAGTGATTACAAAAATGAAGAAAAAACTAATGTCGAACAAAGGTTTCTTCACAACATTTGTCAGGACAAATCAAACTGTAACCAAAATAAGACGCTAGATTGGCAGAGAATGTCCTTGAGTGAAGTTGCGCACTTGTGAACGTTGTGTGTAGGGTTAAAGGTATCTGTTACTGTTAACAAACACTCCCCTTTTCCACTCAAGTATCCCATAAAGAATTACACAACAAGAGATGTGGCCGGCTCGAACGCAACGAGCACACTGAAGCCAAAGATTACAATGTATTACTGAAGCCGTCCGTACCGCGAGTAGTTACAACGCGGCGATAACACTAAGTACAATAGAATGTCGTTTACCTTCAATAGTAAATCGTTGAAGGTCCATGTGTTGAGTGAGCGCTCCGTCGTCTATGATGGATATGTCGTTGTCGTGCAGCAGCAGCTCTGACAGATGGTGTAGAGGCTTCAGGGGGTCCGCTGAGAGAGACCTCAAGAAATTATGCGACAGATCCAAGTGCGCTAAGTTCACTAACTGGGCCAGAGATGCACCTGTTTATAAAACGTAAAAATAAAATTAAAAGCTTTAAATATTATGAAAATAAATTTAATTAATTTGAAAGACGTTTGAAAAGAAATTCCAAAACCAGTTCCCAATATAGCATCCAGTGGTATGCAAGTGTTTTGACTGGAATAGGTATTACACGTACAAATTGTTCAAAATGGAAAGTCGGCCACCCATATTCGGCTTACTGCTGAGCTCGAGTCTCCTCTCAGAATGAGAGGGGTTAGGCAAATAGTCCACCACGCAGGCCCAATGCGGATTGGCAGACTTTACACACGCAGAGAATTGAGAAAATTCTCTGGTATGCAGGTTTCCTCACGATGTTTTCCTTCACCGTTCACCGAGACACCTGATATTTAATTTTTTAAAATGCAAACTGAAAAGTTGGATGCCCCGGACCGGATTCGAACCCACACCCTCCAGTATCGGAGGCAGAGGTCATCTCCACTAGGCTATCATGGCTCTTAGGTACAGTACAGGTTTGCAATTGAGTTCTCAGGATAGGCAGTGCAGTTTCGCATATATGTATTGCATGCGACTGATAGTATCATAATTCATATATACAGGATGTATTTTTTTATTCTTTACAAGTTAGCCCTTGAACAAAACAGAAAGAGACGGATAAAAGTCATTGTTTTATACTAATTAGAGATAATTAGTTTATTTGCGGTGATTTTATAATTCTCGAAAATAAAATCCCAGCAAATGAGTTCGCATGCTGACGTCAAATTCCCGATATTTCCAGCACTTTTCTACCTTTTTTTGTGACGGAAATTGAAACGTCAGTGAGTTCGTTCGACAAAGAACTTTCACAATGGCCTCTATCTCGCTCCCGGATCTAATCAAATTTAGCACATCTAATTCAACATTACAATTTTCAAAGTCAATCCAAATTTTTTCGAGTTGATTGATCAATTCCTACAATTCAGAATGTTAGGTGCACGATTTGTTCTCATAAGAATCGTGTATTAGAACGGAAAATTTAATGAAACACATGGACAGAATTTTGCGAGCTTCGTTATTGAGTTCATCTTTCTCAATTTTCACATTCTATTGAGTCAAATATTTTTTCATCAATCATGTTCTTATTGAGTCTTTCTTGTGAAAGTACCTAAATCACCATCCATTCATCACTGCAACATCGCCATTTTCACTATTTCAATAAATCAGTAACAACATTGTTTTTTCCAGAAGCTTAAATATTAAATGAAATACTAGAAAAATCTTCAGCTACCTTTTCTTAACATCTATACAAATCGTGCCCACCAGGAATCGTGGCAAAAACTCTGGTTACATTTCCGCGTTATACAGTATATATATATTAAATTATATACTATTACTATTTACTATTTACTATAATATTATAAGCTGACGAGTTTGTTTGTTTGAACGCGCTAATATCAGGAACTACTGGTCCGATTTCAAAAATTATTTCAGTGTTAGATAGCCCATTTACCGAGGAAGGCTATAGGCTATATATTATCCCCGTATTCCTACGGAAAAGGGAACCACGCGGGTGAAACCGCGCGGCGTCAGCTAGTTGTATGTAAACGCGTTGTATAGCCAGCTCTCCTGTCACCAGTCGAAGCAATTATGGTTAATTTAGTTTTTTTTTATTACATTTGTACATACCTGAGACAGCGACAATTTCGTTATGTGATAAGTCTAGGTGGGACAGATTAGCGAGATGTTTGAAGGCGTAGTCCTCTAAAACATCTATTTGGTTGTTATGCAGGTTCAGTTGAGTCAGATTTGTAAGACCTGGAAATAATATCTTGTTAGAGAAATCCTCTGTGAAGTAAAATTATGATAAATTCATTATTATGAATAACATTTTATACTAATAGTAGAATGTTATTTGCTTATACATCAATGTAGGTAAAAGATTTGGCTGTTCAGTTCTCATTCTTCTGAAATCATTCTTCATAATTTATAAGACGAATTTCTTAGCTTTTCATGGATTCACCATGTGGTCCATCGTGTGGCAGAGACAAAAACTCCGACCAAATCCTGGGATGTGTGACCAGGGTGTAGGTTTATTATCAGAGAGACAAATATCTTAGCATTCCATGTATTCACCGTGTGGGTGCCGGGTCCATCGCGTGGTAGAGAGAAAATCTACGAGCAGAGTCCTGAACTTGTGACTACAGGATGTAGGGTTAAGGAATTCCTTGACGATCGATCAACACTCCCCGTTCTCTGCTCGTGTTGTTCTCCCTGCCTAGCCAAATTTGGTAAGATCCTATTATAGCGGCTTTGAATACTCGTTCTGATATATATAACTAGCTGCACCTCTAAAGAGGCCAAGGTCTTATAGGTCCTATCGAGAGATTTTGCTGGTAATCCTCTCGCACCTACTTCTACGGCGTACTGACTATGTAGTTAATAGCCATTTTTAGTTAGTTCATTTGTTAGGTCATAATGTTTATTCACTTTTATATTGTGGTCCATCGTAATGTTAGTCTCCCACGGCACAATAAGCTCTACAAGATATTCGCTTAGTTTGTTTGGACAAAAGGAAATAATATAATCAAAAGTTACCTGACAGAGCACCCCGTCGTATACTTGCAAAGGTATTGTCAGACAAATGCAACGTTTCTAAAAACGCAAGAGCCGGTACTGTGGATGGACCGACGGGACCTTCCAAAGCGTTGCTCGATACATCCAACTCTTTCAGAAGATGTGCCTCCTATAACAATTGTTTAATTAAATAACTTTTTACTTATACATCCAACTCTTTCAGAAGGTGTGCCTCCTATAAAAAATGTTTAATTAATTAATTTTTACTTATCAACCCATATTCGGCTCACTGCTGAGCTCGAGTCTCCTCTCAGAATGAGAGGGGTTAGGCCAATAGTCCGCCACGCTGGCCGAATGCGGATTGGCAGACTGCACACACGTAGAGAATTAAGAAAATTCTCTGGTGTGCAGGTTTCCTCACGATGTTTTTCCTTCACCGTTTGAGATATGTGATATTTAATTTCTTAAAATGCACACAACTGAAAAGTTGGAGGTGCATGCTACGCACCGGATTTGAACCCACACCCTCCAGAATCGGAGGCAGAGGTCATATCCACTGGGCTATCACGGCTCTCAACTTTTTACTTATACATGCAACAAAACTTTTAATTTTTTAATGTGATTTCGTATGAATACATTTACTGCAGCCAACTGAGGAATGCATGTAAATACATCTAAAAACATCAACGTAGTTTTAGATAGAGTAAACAAATTAAAACAAAAATTTTCAAATCGGCCTAGATTATTTTGTAGTATTAGAAAAACTCACGAAAAGCAACTAATGTTAATAACAATAATATTATGCTCATGTTGAAATTAACCCTAATATACACAGGAAATATTATAGTGCACAAGTGTGTGCGTAAGCACAGGGGCACTCTTTATTCCGTCACTCTCACAGTCCGATGGGATGGCAGACCGACATGAAGAGATCAGAAGCAGGACTGACTGCTTTACGTGCTCTCCGAGGTACAGGGGTGTACTAACACCGCCAACTTCCCAACTCCAGGCTGTTATTAAGATTTTTCTTGTAATATCCCAATTACATATTTGTTTTTGATGGACTGACCCGGGATTCAAACCCTCCACCTCATTGTCTGCTGTCGAACCAGCTTAACATGGGACGAATGAGAAGAATGTCTACAACAACTAGCTGACGCGCTGAAATCAACTATAATTTCCCAAAGTTCCCATAAAAAATACCAATATACATTAATAGCGGACGCCCGCGTTTTCGTCAACCCTTAGACCTCCTTAATCCGGCCCTATAGTAAAATCCGTTCTTAGCGGATGTCAACTAACTATAAAGTACCTCGAATTTCGGATAGAAGCAGGCGTTACTTTGCGGAAGTTCACCATGATTATATAATGATTTATTTATTTTGTTATCATCCGCGAAAAGCCGACGAACCCATGCGACAACGTCACCCAGGTCCGACAAAACACTCTCTACGTACGTTTCACCCCGAAACCGGAGCATCCTCAGGAGATGTTGACTCTACAACGTGCAATTGCACGTTGTAGAGTCAACATCTCAGAGAGTATTTTGTCGGACCTGGGTGACGTTGTCGCATGGGTTCGCCGAATTTTCGCGGATGATAGCAAAATAAATAAATCATTATATACCTCGAATTTCATTAACCGAGCAGTGATAGTCCAGTGGATATAACTTCTGCCTCCGATTCCGGAGGATGTGGGTTCGAATCTGGTCCGGGGCATGCACCTCCAATTTTCAGTTGTGTGCATTTTAATAAAATATATATCACGCGTCTCAAACGGCGAAGGAAAACATCGGAAGGAAAGGGTGTGTGTGAAGTCTGCCAATCCGCATTGGGTCAGCGTGGTGGACTATTGGCCTAACCCTTCTCATTCTTAGAGGAGACTCGAGCTCAGCAGTGAGCAAAATATAAGTTGATAACGACGACGGCGTCGTACGTCAGACGGTTTTATATATTTCGTGACCTTTCGCTTTTTTATTCTGTCGGAGGTTTCTCGCTACATTTTTTTTTCTTCAACTAGCCAGAAAAATATTTAAATAAACCAAAACATTCTCGAGTATATAAAGAAGAAAAATGTATATAAGATGTGATCCTTAATGAGCAAAAATGGAGCACAACAGCCCGTGTAGGGGAGAGGGGGGGTAAGGTGCACCATTCAGTGGCTATGGTGATGCTCATCCATTATTCAGCGGCGGCACATGCGGGGCATTAGCTTTGACCCACTGAAGACGCCGCTTTGATCACTTGCAGTGCAACTATGTGCTTACAGAACACTGACAACTATGCACATTATATCAATGTTAATATGTATTTTTGTTTACGATTCGAAGCACTGGTTAATTAGATTTTGAAATCTTTTAAATTGTTCTATTGGGTTTGCTTATTTGATGACATAATGAATAATAGTGGATTATTATAGTAGAAGGCTTTGTCTATAAATTATATCTACCTACCTACAGATTTAGCGTTCCAGTACAACACTGTTTAAGACCCTTCTAAGTTATCGCGATCACACTGAAGCTATTGAATTAATGAAACTTGGCATGAATTTAATACGAAAGAGGTTATATAAATAGGTTACTTTTTGTTGCAAAAATTAAATCTAAAGAGGGTGAAATAGGGGTGGAAAGTTTGTATGGAAAGTTCTTAATTTTTAAAATTTACGTTTGTAAAATTTGGTATTTGTACCAGAAAAATACTAACAATAATGTTATTCAAAATTGTCCAAAATTCTACCCCTAAAGTTTAATTAAGTAAATTCTACCCCCAAGTAGGTTGAAGTCTTTTTAATATAAATCTGTCATGTTTTGAGTTATAATTTTGTAAAATTATTAATGGAGTTTTAATTAAAAATAAAATATGTAAAAATATCAATAGAAGAGAGTGAAATAGGGGTTGAAAGTTTACATCGAGTTTCACGCGGACGAAGTCGCAGGCGTCCGTTAGTATTATCTATCATAATGTTTGATGATATTTCTATTTTCCTGAATAGCTGAGTTTTTATAATAAAATTTTATAATAAGCCGTGTCAAATTATACTGTAAAAGCACCAAATAAATGAATTTGTCACCAAATGTTACATTTCTGTTACACAATTCGATTTGACAACTCAATAATGTAAATACCAATTTGGTACAACAATTTACAATACAATATGTATTTATCGTCAGTTATCAATGTAATTGGCACAATAATGGGCCTATTTGTTAACATAAATTGAAATCTGACATATTCGTCAGCGGCATTGTGTTCAATTTATAATCACAGTATTATATTTGGAATTAATTTATGTAGGTAATAGTAACAGAGCAGTGATAGCCCAATGGATATGACCTTTGCCTCCAATTCCGGAGGGTGTGGGTTTAAATCCACCCCGGGGCATGTACCTCCAACTTTTTACTTGTGTGCATTTTAAGAAATTTAATATCACGTGTCTCAAACGGTGAAGGAAAACATCGTGAGGAAACCTGCATACCAGATAATTTTCTTAATTCTCTGCGTGTGTGAAGTCTTTCAATCCACATTGAGCCAGCGTGGGGGACTATTGCCTAACCCCTCTTATTGACTCGAGCTCAGCAGTGAGCCGAATATGGGTTGATAATGATGATGATGATGAGTAATAGCTTTGTTGGTACAGCTACAGTGGTCTTTGTATTTATAGATCTTTATGAATCTGAGAGTCCAGAGGTTATTGCTTTATGTTTTATTTTCCAAGAAATTCTCAGCAGTACCTGAATCCTACTAAGTGTTGTTCTATTCTATCCACATATATAAAAATACCGTGTCGACAAGCCGTGATAGCCCAGTGGCTATAACCCCTGCCTTCAATTCGGAGGGCGTAGGATCGAATCCGGTGCGGGACTTGCACCTCCAACTTTTCAGTTATGTGCATTTTAAGAAATTAAATATCACGTGTCTCAAACGGTGAAGGAAAACAGGATACCTGCATACCTGAGAATTTTCTTACATCTCTAAGTGTGTGCCAATCCGCATTGGGCCAGCGTGAGAGGAGTAATCTGAGAGGAGACTCGTGCTCAGCAGTGAGCCGAATATGAGTGGCTAATGATGATATAAAAATTATTCCCTATATGCTTTGGTCACGGCATCAGGCGTGAACAGCTTCGCTTATTATTTCTTTGTTATGTTTGTTATTGTCAGAAGTTCTTATGAAATGAAATATTAAGACAGTTGTCTGTTGAGTCAACTAGTCAATAATAAAAATAGCTGCAACTTTACCTTCAGTGCAGACAAAGCAGAGACTTTCAGCAAATTGCCCCTAAGCCGGAGCACGGCCAATTTGGCGAGCGGCTCGAACGCGCCCGCCGATATACTTGTGAGCTGATTATCGCTTATGTCCAAGTAAGACAAGTTCTGTATCCCCTGTCGAACAATTTCACAGTTAAATACTATCTGTACTATGGAATGATTTGTGGAAGACTAGATTTCTAGAATAGGTAAAAGGGAATGCCCCTGCCCAGGCCTACCCTAACCACCCGGCAATTTATATCTAAAATCTAAATCTTGATAATTCTACTTTAATAATAAAATTATTACTTTATCAAGAATGTTTGCTACAACGTTTTTACGACATTTTTTTGTCGAGTCAAAATTTCCTTCGAATATTTCCAAAGACGCAAAGAGGTGTAAGACATGCGTGAACGTTATATCGTTTGCATATAATAGCAAAATATTTATAATTTAAAATTGCAAAATAAATTTATAGAAAAATCTAAGTTGTATAACACCAAAGTCTTAAGTATTTTATTGATGTTAAACTGTTAACATATAACGTCAATATAACTTACTAATGATTAATTAATTTTTTTTCTAAGGATTCATTTCTTTGGTATGACCGTTTCAATCTCAGACTGAAATATGCTAAATTTATATTTCTTTGTAATTTACACAAAAATAAATAAACAACTTACACAACGGCAGCACAATAAAATGTTTTATATTAAAGGTGGTTGGATCATGGAAAATAAAAAACCTTTAGGAGCAATTCAAAACAAACTAAGGAAATAACGAAAAAAACATGAATAAACAGGGGATTTTTTACCTTGAAAGAGTTTGAATCTAAAGTGTGTATTTTATTATTGGAAAGATCTAAGCGGTCCAAATTGGCCAGGTGAACTAAGGCTTCCGTGGGAACCGACGGAAGTTGATTGTTTGGTAAACCTGAAAAAATAAATTGATTTAATTAATTAAGAATTCATAACGTAGACGAGCGAAGAGGTTTTTCAATATTTTATTCATAATATTTTATGCTAAAATACACTTGATTGAGTACAAAAAAATAGAAAATGCTTTTTATTGAGAGCAATATTAACTTGAGATTTTTTTTCTTTTTTGAGTTCCAGTTTATTTGCGCTCAATTTTAATTGGAAAATTTACTTGAAATTATTAGAATACTGTAACACAATGTAGAAAATAAAAGAGAACTACAGTGCACATCATTTATTGTTTAAGTGTCGCTATTGAGGTCTTGGTATATTACTTTAGGGACCCGTAAACTGTCAAACTTCTCGTCAAAGAAAACGTGTAGTCAAACAATCTGGGGTGTGATGTGTGATACCACTTTTCAATGTAATATTCGCCTATAAACTAGTTTTGTTACAATTTGAATGTAATTTCCATGGGATGCCAAAAATAAAATGTCACTAACAACGAATCCAATGATGTCACAGCGCTGTAATTTTACAAAGAAATCGACAAAGACGTACCGCCAAGCGATTTAGCGTTCCGGTACGATGTCGTGTAGAAACCGAAAAGGGGTGTGGATTTTCATCCTTCTTCCTCCAAGGGTCAACTTGTAAAGAATAAAAAAAAGTGTGTGGCAGCTCCGACGCACGAATGGAGTTTACTCTTTCAGATCGATTGCCTAATTAGGTACGTAATTAGGTACGTACGTAACGTAATTAGGAACGTACGTAACGTCTCAATACCTACGCCTGAAAAGTGAAAGGTGCGCAACCGAGGTGCAGCAGGCCGCGGCGTGCCTTACGCATGTGCACGCTGTTGGCGGCAGCGCACAGTGAAAGGTGCGCAGAATAGGTTGCGCACAAAAACGTAACGCTGACATTTGTTCATCGAATTTTATACTACTCATATTTTTTTCATACCGTGGGCTATATATGAAAAATCGATTCTTAAGGAGTAAACTCCAATAAACTCCAAAAAACGACATATTCTTACCGAGAGCCAGTAACGTAGAGGATATGCTATTAAAGGCTCCTTGCTGGACCCTCTTGATATCGCCCGACGATATCACCAAGCCGTGTAAGCCTACGCCGGCTAGCTCAGCCACTGAGGCCGACGGTAGTGACGTCACTCCACGCAGGGCCACGTCGAGCAGAGACACTGCTGTGTTCTTGTTCCGCGCCCTCTGCTCTCGGAGATGACGGCCAATGATCTGTTGGTTGGAAAAAATATTAATGTAAAACTTTATGAAAAGGAACCGTGATAGCCCAGTGGGTATGACCTCTGCCTCCGATTCTGGAGGGTGTGTGGCATGCACCTCCAACTTTTCAGTTATGTGCATTTTAACACGTTCACAGTCACCATACAAAGTTATCTTACCACCCCACAAGTGCCTACTAATTCCCAAGTAGGTACTATGAGCCCACTTTGGGCTCATGGGCTTGTGAGGAGAAACCTACGTAAGCCCACATTGGGCTCACGGACTTGTGAGGAGTAATATACGTGAGCCCACAATGCGCTCATTGACTTGTATCAAAAAACTGGCGTGAGCCCACGTTGGGCTCACTGGACTGGAAACGCGTTAAGAAATTAAATATCTCATGTCTCAAACGGTGAAACCGGTGAAACGGTGGGTTGATAACGAATCAGACTCCGAGCCTCCGAGGCAGCTTGACTAACCATAGTGTATATTATCAATGTATAGAATCTTTGTTCAGAAGCACAGTAAAACCAACGTTGGTCATTTTAATGTACCTAAGTGTTATAATACTAATAATAAACTGATAATTATAGGACAGCACGTTTGAATTATTTTTTTTTATAATTATGCATTAAGGAAACAGCCATCTAAAATATTGTTTGAGTATTTAATATTTTTCCCCTTCAAAACGTGCCTAAAGAAGATTTTCTTCAACAAAAGCATTATAAACACTCTGCGAATATGTATTTATGCATTTCTGACCTCAAAAGTATAATAAACGATTTCTACTAGGTAAACTGAAAATTCATGACATGGTTAACCTTCAGGAATTAGTTTAATTACTATAGTTTTAAACTGAAACGGCAAACCCAAACTTTTTACATCAGTTCTCCTTTTGTTAAGATAATTTTTGGCAAACAAAGTTTTATACAAATATCCAACAATAGCCGTTAGTGAAGCTCTGAACAAAATTCAAATTTATTATTGTTATGCAAAATTAAGTTACATTATTTTATTATGCAATTCAGGAACCTTCTGTTTTGAGGATGGTTTTATTGAGCCATAAGATTATCTATACTCATATAGAAGAAAGATTTGATTGTTTTTTTTTTGTTTGTTTGCAATACGGAACCGATTTGAAAAATTCTTTCACTGTGGGGAAGCTACAATATCCCAGAGTGTTGACGCTGCGAACTTTGAGCATTGAGCGGGCAACATTGTGGCGCGCGCTGCGGTCGCCATGTTTTTGTAGTTGTCTGTTGTCTATTGCTGTCAAATAATAAATTAAAAATGTGAATTAATAAATTTAAAAAAAAATAAATATATCTTGTATTTCATTTTATATTAAAATGTAAAAAACCTGCTACTTCTCTTGCGAACTTTTTATTATGACGATTCAAAATGAAAAAAAAAACTTTAATGTAAAAATTTTTAAAAATTTTAATGTAATTGTAATGATACTGATCAAAAGAAGTTTTCGCATGTCAATTGGATCAATGGTTGGATACAAAAGGCTAACCTTAGAAATTAATATAACAAAAGATAAAGTACAACGGCTTCACAATTATGATTATAAATGAAGAAAAAATGTATGGAAAAAGTTGTTTCTTTTCCATTGTCCGCGTTTCGTATCTTTGTAAATTCTTTGTCAATTTGTTCCAGATTTTGATCCATTGTTACGTTCTTTCTTCTTTTTTCTTTAATTATCCTTTGCTTCGTATTCGCCAGTGAGTACTATTTGGTACGTAATTACTCATATTAGAATTATAATCAAACTAGATATTGTTTACTTTACTTTTTACTTACTTTTTTTACTGTTTACTCGCTTTATTACCGAATTGATTTTTTTGTTGTTTTTTTGTCTACAACCGATTTGTGTGAAACAAATATAGTATATTGAACATTTATTAAAGCTAAGTAACTAAATAAACTAATAAGAAATCTCATTCAAATCTGTATAAGAAAATGTAATTTAAATTAAAATTAAGAATATGAGAAAAGAGATATTTTTTTAGCATTAGCTAAATATGATAAAGTATTGTTATCGCCGTTTAGTGTTGGAAATGGTAGTCTGTGACGGATATGACGTCGCTCGATCTCGTGTTGGCTTCAGTGTGCTCGTGGCGTTCGAGCCGTCCACATCTCTTGTTGTGTAATTCTTTATGGATTACTTGGGATAGTCGGGGAGAGTGACTTGAGTGGAAAAGGGGAGTGTTTGATATCAGTCAAAGGATCCTTTAACCCTACATACATCGTTCACAAGTGCGTGACTCCACTCAAGGTCATTTTCTGCCATTCTTATCTTCTTCTCTCTTCTTCTTCTTCTGGGTCTTATTTTGGTTACAGTTTTGATTTGTTAATTAAGTTGTCCTGACAAGTGTTGTGAATCATAACCTTTGTTCGACATTACTTTTATTATTTTTGTAATCACTTTTGAGTCCTATAATAGTATTTATATGCATATTATAATCTATTAAATTAATTAAATTAAATTTTTAATGGCATCTTGTGTAAATGTGTAAAGCAAATAATAAAAGAAAACCATTGTCTATGCATGCTTCTACAGTTCAGTTCAATGTTGTTCCGACAAACACGGACGCTAGGCATGTTATCAGAAATGCTAACCGAAAATGGACCTTTGCATTTTTAGGTCTGGCAAAAATTGCAGTCCAAAATGCGAATAGTTTCAAACTGCTAGACATATCGCTGTAGATTAAAACCAAGAAAAACCAAAGGGTGGGTTGTATTAGCATAGGAATAATCAGTCGATGTTAGTAAATATATTTGGTTAAAATATATCTTTTATTTAATTTTTTTATCCGTTGTCGTTGATCTAGGAAATTATTATTATCGACCTATATTCGGCTGACTGTTGAGCACGTCTCCTCTCAGAATGAGAGAAAGAGAGTTATTATGTTTCTTTGGCCGTAGTGAATCGAGTGACAATATGACACCCACTAACAGAAATAAAAGAAAAAGTAATAAACAGTGAATTTATCGAAAAAGTCTCGAGTTTGAATCGAAAACCAACTTTGCTCTCTTGTTGAATAAATAACTATTAAATTATTATTCATCATCATCATTATCAGCCGATGGACGTCCATTGCTGGACATAGGCCTCTTGCATGGACCTCCAAGCATAACGATCTCAAGCCGCCAGCATCCAGCGGATACCTGCAACCCGCTTGATGTCTTCGGTCGACTTAATGAGAGGTCGACCAACACTGCGCTTGCACCATTGCCATTCCAGCACCTTGGGACCCAACCAACGTCCATCGTATTAAAATTAAAAAATTTTTTTATTAGTTAAATTATTATTATATTTAAAAAAATTATGTAATACTATCGTTGTTAATACTACTCTATACTATTACCCTACTCGATATGAAAAAGAAAACCTAATAAGAAAAATAAGACTATAGTGACTTTCAAATTATCATGCATTTTGGGATCATACAAACTCCAAACCTTACCGTACAAACCTATTATCTGCTAAAGTCGTAGGAACACACAGCCGACGCAAGTATTACCACTACGTACTGCCAGTCTGACGCTTGCGCAAGACATCGAGTGTGAATCTTGGCCTCATATGAACTAGTACTAAATACACCTGTAGCGCAGTATGGTCGCCAGCGCAGCGCAGCGTGTGCGGCAGGTCGCAGGAACACTCGGCCGACGGGCGCGCGCTGAGCTCCGGGCACTGCCACTCCGACGATGCGCAATTGTAGCTCACCTGTAGCGCAGTATGGTCGCCAGCGCAGCGCAGCGTGTGCGGCAGGTCGCAGGAACACTCGGCCGACGGGCGCGCGCTGAGCTCCGGGCACTGCCACTCCGACGATGCGCAAGATATCACGCACAGTATTGATACCGCGCCCATGAGCCACATTCTGAAAATAAAATAAGATCCCTTGTTAGATAATTTCCAATGTTTGGTAGAATCAGTAGCTCCATGCCAAGAGAGTCGGACTTTAGCCCGAGAAGTTCGAGCCTTATCCACTCCTGGATTCTTGTCGAACCTACCAGCCAGCTGATAACCAGCTGATATCTTAATGTCCTCTTTGAGACACGGGGATATTAGACCACCGTCTTTCAAACTCCGGGCTGCTACAAAAGGCAGTTATTCTAGAGATGGAGCGTATTATGAGGAGATATCTCACTCTGGAGCCCTGATCACCGGTTGCTTGGGCATTCAAATGTCCCGCTGCGGGAGGGTTATATTTTTTTATTATTTTATTGATAGTGTTTCTTATAAATTTTTAGGAGTGTTATTTTATTAAAATTGTTAAAAAATAAAAACGGGCAAGTAAAATTAGGTACAGCTAATTCTAAGATTTGTGTCGATGTTTGTTCTTTTGTCTATTCAAGCTTCACTCAGAAACTAATGAACCAATTTTCAAGCGGTTTTGGCGGATATATTAAGTTGAAGAGTAAGCCTGCTTATGGCTTTCTTTCATCCTACATAAATCATACTCTACACGAACGCCGACGCGGCTATCCACTAGTCCTCCAATAAAACAGCAATAACTTCACTTTTACGAAGCACTCCTAACATTCGCAATATTATTTCCAAACAGCTACAAACTATTCCTTGTTGCACTTCCATTGCATTTTATTAGATATTCGAGAAAATTGTATTCTCGTTCGCCTATAACTTGCCGACTCAGTACGAGCGTCCGGTCGTCAATCAGAGGAAATGCGCCATTATGTCGCCGCCACACGCGTTGCAAGAGCAATTCTTAGCCGAGCACCTTGTACGGCCTGAATCGCCTTTTGATTTTCAACTCACACATCATACGCAGTACTGCCGATTTCAATTCAATTGCACATTAAATAAACAGAAGTTGAAACTATAATAATATGTTGGACCGGTTTCATCAACCTCTAAGTGTTGAATATCTTATTTACAAAGGAGATGGACCATTTTAGGTCCACTCTTGTACCCCATATCATTAAAATTTAAATAAAAAATACAAGGATTTTACTAAAATTAATTAAAGTGAATAAATCTAACTAAATAAAAAGAAATAAATAAAATAAAAACCCAAGTTTTTGAGTTATAACAAGATGGCGCCAATAGAGCAACTCTGACATGAAAATTGACAGCAAACGTCAAATCGATTACTGCATTGAAAACGTCATCTATCCGCCATTATTACCATTAATAGTGCAGCATTTCTTGGGAGATAATGAATATTATTTCGAAAGAATTAAAGTAAATTCGTAGATTTGTATAATCAAAAATAGTTAAAAAATATATCTTATTTTATTTCCGCTAGGGTGCAATGACTGATCCTGGGCTCCATACAATATCGGACCATCTCCTTTTGTGTTTGTCATTTAACACAAAGTAAGAAAGTGACAAAACTTACGGTGAGACTCTTCTTCGATCCGACATGTTTTATTAGAAGTTGTTTAAACCTTTAGACATCTACCTGTTACATAGTACATTAATTTTGACTTGTAACTCTACCACTGCTTTGTAACCAGATTCAAGTGAAAAGAAGCCAGAGCCTAACTGACCGAGAATTGGCCAGAAACTAATAAGTAGCTCCTCTCAATGAAAATAATGTAAAATTTTTAATAAATTTTTCATTTACGATCATTTACTACCATACTACCGTGAATCTTTGTCATTAAATAGTTTCATCATTCATCATTAGCAACCCATGTTCGGATTACTGTTGAGCTTGAGTCTCTATTAGGGGTTAGGCCAATAGTCTACCACGCTGGCAGATTTCACTTACGTTGAGAATTAAGAAAATTCTCAAATAGTTTATCCGATTGAATACACAGATCGTTATTTAATAGCAGCATTGCTAATGTCCGCAAAACCTAACATGAAATCATAATAACATTACAACAGAGCTCTTTAAAACTACTAGAGTTGCATTTTCTTCGTTGTAAAAGAAAATTGTTTTCCCTTTCGCGTGTAAGTTGTCGAATATGAGCACGGGTATGAGCTCGGTCGTCAGTCAGAGAAAATGCGCCATTATGTCGCTCCCACACGCGTTGCAATAGCAATTCTTACCAAGTACTTTCGAATACGACCTGAATTGCCTTTTGATTTCAGCCGCACTGAAATTCCCCAAGATTCTCGTTGTTTGGCTGTTTCAGATTTCGTCTACATATCAAATGTGAGACGAGAGATAAAGTAATTATATTAATAACTAGCGGACGCCTTTCCGTCCTTTTCCTTTTCCTTAGACCTCTTTAACCCAGCCCTTACAGTAGTATCGCTGTAAAATGAAGAAACTTCTCCCGTTTTCCCAACATTCCCCTTATAGTAGCGTGATGAACATTATACTATAACCTGCCCAGGAGTATGAAGAATAATTGTACCAAGTTTCGTTAAAATCCGTCAAGTAGTTTTTGTTTCTATAACGGACATACAGACAGACAGACAGACAAAAATGTGACTGATTGCATTTTTGGCATCTGTATCGATCACTAATCATCCCCTGATAGTTTTGAAAATAGTTTAGTATTTTGAAAATATATTTTATGTACAGAATCGACCTGTCTACAGATTTATTATAAGTATAGATATTTACGTTTTGTTTTGTATGTAGGAAAACGTTCGAAAAAAAATATATAAAAAGAACAGAAAGAGAACATTAAACATTATTGTTTCGGCTATAATTGATGAAATAAAGTTGTATTTCGCCTGTAACTTGTGGACGCAGTATAAGCGTCCGGTCGTCAGTCAGAGGAAACGCGCCATTATGTCGCCACCACACGCGCTGCAACAGCAATTCTTGTACAAGAACCTAAGTTGCCTTTTCTCTTTTATGTCTCTTTACTTCTACAGTTTTGTATCCGATTTGTTTCAGCGATTTGTGAGTTTCAGATATCGATGATTATATTATTCCTATACGGTACACAAGCTATCACTTTAAGTTATTATATTTAATATGATTATACTTATTTTATATATAGGAAAAGAAACCCATTTGTGATATTGATTTTGTTACTGTAAAATGTATTCATATCGTCTAAACAATAATCAACGGTAGATTGACTATTACTAAATATTTATACAAACTGCTTTAACTGCTAAAATGGCACTGTGAAATATATTCAAAAATGTTACATATCTAGATACGAAAGTAGACTAGCGAGACATCAAATAGTCATAGTAAAGTCATGAAACTGCTGAATCCATTTCAGCAGTTTCATGACGTTACTATGACTCTACACTCGCGCCGCAAACGGAATTTAGACGTTTTTCGCGAGAGTAGAGGCCTTTCTGGTTCCACGTTCTTCCCGCTATTGGTTTTTCGCGATTACTACTGGTTTCGCACAAAAAGTTCGCGCTTCGTTCACAGCACGCAAACGCTTGTTCATATTCACTCGCACTACGCAGTGAATTCGTGAATTCGCTCGCAAATGTAGAGCGAGCTTTAGGATCGTGTGGAGACACCTTTATTGGGTATGATAGGTAGCTAGTGCAGATCTATTGATAACAAAGGGTGACGGTCGGGCAATGGCCCACTGAGTCTCAGTACTTGAGTACTGAACCGAATACAATTACTTGGAACACCTTGAACAAATACTTATAGATCAGTTTTTGTACCTTTTATATTTTTACATTTAGACGACAGCTAATCCGTACATTTTTTGTGCTAATTAGTAAACGGGTGCCAACCCAACAACTGTTTTTTTATTCTCTACAATTTAGCCTTTGACTACTGTCTCACCTGATGGAAAGTAATGATGCAATCTAGGATGGAAGCGGACTAACTTATTAGGAGTATGGTGAAAATCCACACCCCTTTGGGATTATATACTACATCCTACTGGCACGCTACATCGCATGGCCTTACGTCTTTGTCGATAGGGTGGTAACTAGCCACGGCAGAAGCCTCCCACCAGCCAGACCTGGACCAATTAAGAAAACCTCAATCGGCCCAGACGGGGATCGAACCCAGGACCACCGTCTTGTAAATCCAACGCGCACACCACTGCGGAACAGAGGTCGTCAACTTTTTAAAGTCTGTTAGCTCTTACTGGAGCAGTAGATAGATTTTTAGGAAAAAGGCTTAAGTTATTTTTGCATTGGCCCAATTAAATCTAAATAAATAATTTATTAGTATTGCATTCTCCTCGCCTGACGCATACAAACAGAGAACTGTTGGACACTTCAGTGTTGTGTTTCAAGAGTCAAAACTCAATTTAAATTAGCCAAGTTTAAACGTGATACTTTTACGGGTTATATAATGGCAGAAATCATATCCGCGTCGCCAGACCCTTAGCTTCGTGGTTTTCGCTAGAAAACCTTAATAAAATTTTATACTACGGCGTACGGACGCGTGCTGCAAGGCTAAGTGACTAGCAACTAGAGACATTATTCCTCATGATATCCGAATTGCATTTTATACTTAGATAATTGAGTCTGGGCTTTTGAAACCTGCTGCCTTCCAAAGTTGGATTGATTTGGTTACATATTAACAGGAACATAGGCTGACATACACTCAGCCTTCATTTAATTGTGGGATATTACTGTTTGGATACTTCAAGAGAATAGCAAAAACAATCAATTTGTGTCCCGATCACAGCCCGCTAAGATAATTTGTACTATCAATTTATCTTGCTACTTGTCTAATATGTGTAAACGAGTAATTCTAGTTAACGTCCACTGCAGGACATGGGCTGTTTAAAAATCACGATTCGAAGCCGCCTGCATCCAGCAAATTCTTGCGACTCGCTTGTCTACAATCCACCTGGTGGGGGGTCGCCATTCTAGCACTATTGCTATTCTATTGCTGTTTGAATGGAGAGAGGAGAATAGCAAAAATAATCAATTATTTACTGTTCAATCGCACAAGTTTAAAGAAATGTTTTGTTCAGTAACAAAATGCACTTCATGCCATTTCCCAATATATTTCTCTTACCAGTAGAGTGCACAGTAGTCTCTAAAGAACGTTTGAGACAAAAATATATAGCGCGTTAGCGTACCTAACCCTCTGGACTCCGGATCATTTATGGCGGCGATTTGAACGTAAAGACCGTAGTTTTTTAAACGGTGTTAGGAGACTCGTTGCGCTCTATTGTTTCTATGGCAACACGTAGACGTTGTATTTATTTGGTTTAGAAGTGCCATTACGTTCGAAGCGGGGGAAAAATGTTCACGGATAAACGTTGAATCGATGCGGAAGTTTTTAAAAAAATGTGTATATTTAAAGAGTTACTCAAAAAAGGGTTAACTTATCGACTAAGCTTGAACGATGACCTATCTAGTCGCAAGAGGATATAATCAGCTACAAGCGATAGCTTCCAGTACATAATCAGCCAATTGTTTCCTAAGTTGCAGGTTTGACGGCCTCCGTGGCACGGTGGATTTAAAGGACGGAGGTCCTCGGTTCGATTTCACGCTGGGCCGATTTAGGTTTTCTTAAATGGTCCAGGTCTGGTGGGAGGCTTCGGCCGTGGCTAGTTAGCACTCTACCGCGATTTAGTGTTCCGGTACGATGTCGCTTAGAAACCAAAGGTGGTGTGGATTTTCAGTCGCCCCCTAACAAGTTAGCCCGCTTCCATCTTAGATTGCATCATCACTTACAATAAGGTGAAATTGTAGTCAGGGGCTAACTTGTAAAGGATGAATTTTTTTTTTTCTAAAGCTGTACTTTACTTACTATTTTGATAAAATTATGAATTTTGATTAAGTTATTTTAATTGTTATGTAAGTATTTCCTCAGAAAAATGACGAAAATAATGAAAAAAGTACAAAAACTTTAGTTTTAAAACGCCAGTCCAAGTCCGGATGATTGATTTGAAAGCTGGAAAAACAAGTAAAAGTCTACGCAATGTAGTTCAGAAGTCATAATCAATCAATCAATCAATTAATGTAATTGCATGCGTACATAATAATTAAATGGCTATTTTCTAATCGAAGTAGGTAATTTTGATTACGTATTAGTTCCACATAAATGGATAAACTTTTCAAAATCTTGACTTAGCTTGCAAAGTTTTTTTTTGCTAGGCCACAAAATAAAATGAACCAAAACAATTCACTCTTAAATTAATGTTTTCAAACCCCAACACTTCACAAACAATACCACACTCAAACAAAGGGTCCTACGTTTTTACAAAGCCTACAAGGGCTTGTGTTTCATTCAGGACAAAAATGAAAATTTAAATGTTCTTGAGATAAAAACAATGCTAAACGTACAACTATTATGAAGCTTCATAACTTTGCAAACAGTAAATGGTTTTTTATTTATTCGCTAACAATTGCTTATGTTTTATTTTTTGTCACATTCCCAAATGAAGACATTTATATCATTCAATACAACTGTAAGGTACAAAGCAAATATAAAAAAGAGTTTCTGATATTTACCCGGCTGCGTCAGAAGGAGGGTAACGTTATTCGAGCGTATGTAAGCATGTATGTGCATGTATAAGCATTTCTTTGCCACGCTCTACCCATACAATATGGGTATCAAAAGAAAGGTCGTGAAAAGACCATTACAAAAATATATTTATCATATCACGTTTATATTACTGTTTTAGCTTTTCAAATTGTCTGCTCTTGGTTATATTTCAGTCATATCAGGAGATGGACAGGAGATGCAGGCCATAGGCCTTTTGTAGGGACATCCAAACATCACGATTCTGAGCCAACTGCATCCAGCGAGTCCCTGCGACTTGCTTGATATCGTCAATCCACCTGGTGATAGGTCCACTAACACTGCGTCTTCTAGTTTGGGGTCGCCATTCTAGTACTTTGGGACCCCAATGTCCATCGGCTCTTGGAACTGCCCGTTGTCACGTGTCCCGCCCATTGTTACTTGGTAATAACAAACCAAAATTTAAAAAAAAAACATGTTAGGAATAATAAAACACGAATAGTGGAACTCCCCCTTAAGCCACGCAATGCGTAAATAGATAATGCGTGTGATCCTCTGCACAGAGGACGTCAGTTGCATTTGTGTCCCGGTCACAGCCCGCTAAGGTAATTTGTACTACCAATTTGTCTTGCTACTTGTCTAATATGTGTAAACGAATAATTCTTGATAAGCTTGAATAATTATCTCTAATGTATAAAATTCTCGTGTCGCGGTGCTTGTTCCAAAATGGGTGGACCGATTTTTATGACATTTTGTGTTCATATCCGGTAGATCTGAAAAATCGGCCAACATTTCATACCACTAAATGATCATGATGAAAGGGTGGTCCATCCCAAAATGTTTATAAGGCAAAACAACGTTTGTTGGGTTGGCTATTATTATAATAAGGCCTATTAGTAATCTACACTTCAATTTATTTCTGTGCTAAAATCCAGATACATGCCTAAATACCTAAACTAACTATAAAAAATTCTCCGATCAATCTTTCAGGGCGTAAGAAATAAAAAACTCTCATACAAACTTTACCGTTTATATTAGTATAGTTATAGAATTCTTAATATTTTTTGTATAAAATCTTCGAAGGATAATTTCTTAGAAAGCGAAACTTTACGAGATGTAGTTTCATGGTCGCCCAGATTATTTTATTTAGCTTAGATACTTTTTTTAGAATCACAATACCTACTGTTCGATTCTTTATAAATAGGAAGAACTTTTAATTTAATTTCTAATATGTTTAATATATCAACCAATCACCCAGACAATTTTGATGAACTATGTTAGTAAAATTTAATGAAAAGGTCAATGATGATGAAAATTTCGATTGGTACTTGTGCATCCAAAAAATCATTAAGAAATGTTATTGTGTACTTTTAAAAGATTATGTTTTTTTTTTATATAAGAATATTTGCCATATTTTTTTATAATATGACCAATATTCCCGTGCCCCTCTAACTAGTCGGGAAAGACTGTGCAAGGAGTGGGTACTACAGTAGACCAACGGGACGAGGATCGAACCACCACCCCTTGGTGATGAGTCCAACCGCACTTACCGTTTAGCTATTGAGGCTTTAAGTCTATTTAATAAACGAACCTAAAAAAGAAATTGTTATAACCGTTTGTGAATAAGTTGGTAACTGGTAGCTTTGTAAGTAGATGTAAACAATTACACTAAGTAACCGAATTCCCTGTTTCCACTTCGACGCCATTGTGCGAAATTATAATTACATAACATAATTGGGACTTGCTGAAATTTCCCTTATATAAATGCAAACCAAATAAATATACTAATTTGTTTTGTATAATTTCATACCTACAAAATTATTTGAATTCCGAATTTGAAATGTTTGTGTAGTATTGAATAACAAGTATTTTAATAATTTATTATTTATTAACCTTATTGATTTATTTTCTTACTAGCGGATGCCCGCGACTTCGCGTGGAATTCAGTTTTTCACAAATCCTGCGAGAATCATGGATTTTACCGGGATGAAAAGTAACCTATTCATAGCCAAAGTAGAATTTGCTGAAAACTGGCCTCATGAGATCTCCTTATATTTTCTAATTTTTGGCCAATTTTCAACTTTGAATCGTTTGAATTTTTTGGTCCCGAGTTTGTAAGGAGACTGGATATTTCCTTTAGAATAACTAAAATTTATATCAACTAAAAACATAACTAGTATTCAGAAGCTAAATTTCTAAAGCGAAAAAAGAAATGATTGAAAGCTTATCTGAATACGCTATTAGTGAAATATATTTGTTTATTTTAGCTTACGTGAGTTGATGGATCGACTACTTAATGTTGGTTGACATCGTTCTTAAAAACGTAATATTGCTTTGGTTAAAAGATTGATTCCTGATGGAATTTCGTTATATTTTCCTTACTGGGAAAACTTTTAGTAAGTAATTGCTTGTCAAATGCATCTCGACTTTCAATTAAGAATAATAATTGTTTAAGAGAGGCTGTTTGTGCGTCAGCTTTAACCTTTTTATTTTGTCTGGTTGTTTACATATAAAAAAAATATATGTAATCAACCACACAACATAGAAAAAGAATTTGTTGAGTTGGTTACACATATTTTTTTATATTAAGGGGTCTCATTTTTTCATTTGCACCAGGGGCCTTGGTTACCTAGCTACGGCTCTGTCGGGAGCTAATTTTACATTATAGTGGACTTCGACCGCCCTTAGACCTCTTTAATTACCGCGACTTCGTCCAGCCCTTACAGTAGTATCGTTGTAAAACTAAAGTAATTTCTCCTGTTTTCCCTCCCAATATTTCCCTTCACTGCTCTGCTCCTATTGGTTGTAGCGTGATGAAAAGTATACTATAAGCTGCTCCGGAGTATGAAGAATAATTTTACTAAGTTTCATTAAAGTCCGTCGAGTAGTTTTTGTTTCTATAACGAACATAAAGACACAAAAATTTTACTGATAACATTTTTGGCATCAGTATCTTTAATCTAATCTAAATCACTAATCACCCCCTGATGGTTATTTTGGAAATATACAGAATTGCAGATTCTCTTTTTTTTATTTACCTGATGGTATGTGATGATGCAGTCTAAGATGGAAGCGGGATAACTTGTTAGGAGGAGGATGAAAATCCCCACCCCTTTCGGTTTCTACACGGCATCGTACCGGAACGCTAAATCGCTTGGCGGTACGTCTTTGCCGGTAAGGTGGTAACTAGCCACGGCCGAAGCCTCCCACCAGCCAGACTTGGACAAATTAAGAAAATCTCAATCTGCCCAGCCAGGGATCGAACCCAGGACCTCTGTTCTGTAAATCCACCGCGCAAACCACTGCGCCACGGAGGCCGTCAAAACGGTCTACAGACCTCTGTACAGATTAATTATAAGTATAGAAGCTAATAAGAGCCGTGATAGCGGAGTGGATATGACCTTTGCCTCTGATTCCGGAGGGTGTGGGTTCGAATCCGGTCCGGGGCATGCACCTCCAACTTTTCAGTTGTGTGCATTTTAAGAAATTAAATATCACGTGTCTCTCAATCGGTGAAGGAAAACATCGTGAGGAACCTGCATACCAGAGAATTATCTTAATTCTCTGCGTGTGTGAAGTCTGCCAATCCGCATTGGGCCAGCGTGGTGGAGCTCAGCAGTGAGCCGAATATGGGTTGATGACGACGATAGAAGCTAATTGTAATCTTTTTCATAGAACATCTCCAACATGCGTTGCCAACTGTTTCTGCTGTGGCTCGCGCTGTCTCTGCTGCACAGCTCCCACGGTCACGCCAGAACGTTCACTCGCTGCCAGCTGATGCGGGAACTGCTTCGGTACAACTTCTCGAGAACAACTGTGCCTTACTGTAAGTATTGGTAAGGTAGAAAAGCAGGTGACAATCATTAATCATACATCCATTTGTCAGTTCATGATTCTACCATGATCATGATTATAATTTGACTAATATTCTAAAGGCGAAAGTTTATGTGTGTGTGTGTTTGTGTAAGTATGTTTGTTCCTTTTTTGCACTGCGGCTACTGAAGGTAATGGTAATAGATTTTACTCTGGATTAACACATAGGTTACTTTTTGTCCCGGAAAAATCCATGGTTCCCGCGGGATTTGCGAAAATTTTACTTCCACGCGCAGGAAGCCGCGGGCTTCCACTAGTCTATACTAATATTATAAAGAGGTAAAGTTTGTAAGTTTGTAACAATTTTTTGAAATGGGGTAATCTTCGGAACTACTGGACGGATTTTAAAAATTCTTTCACCAGTAGAATGCTACGTTATCGGGGAGTGCTATAGGCTATATTTTATATTTCTATCATATATAACTACTGAGATATCGCGGGTTTTCTCTTACAGGTCAGACCGAAATACTTACTTATTCGCATGCGCTGCCTCAACCATTGCGCATAACTGAAATAAATGTATGGAGGCTTTTTGAACCTTTAAAAGTTCTACAAAAAAGTCCGCGACACCATATATCTATCTTTTATATTTTAGCAGATATAGTACCTTTAGTACTTTAATAAATTATTTAAATTTTAAACTAAGGTTTACGTCATTATTTACACAACTAAACTTAAATCCTTATCAAAATAAATGATTTAATAATCACAAGGATATTATAGAGATAAGATTTGCCCTTTACAGTATGTTAATTAGTTATATAGTTTCGGAGATAATACAAAATTTCTGAAAGTCGCAGAAATGCCGCTATATGACGCCCCGCGGTTTCAATTACGTGGTTCCCGTTCCCGTATGAATATGAGAACCAAACATAGCCTATGACACTCGCAAATAATGTAGCTTTCTATTGATAAAAGAATTTTCCAAATCGGTCCAGTAGATCCAGAGATTACCCCCGACAACCATACAAACTTTACCTCTTTATAGTATTAGCATAGAAGTCGCTTGGGAAATTATAGTCTTTTGGTCATTGCACCACGCACAAAAGGCTGGACCAATTTTGCTGAGGGTAGGGATAGGATAGAGGTAGGGAAGGGGTAGGATAGAGGTAGGGTAGGGGTAATTTAGGGAAAGTGTAGGGTAGGGTAGGGTAGGGTACGGATAAGGTAGGGGTAGTGTAGGGTAGGGGCAAGGTAGAGGTAGGGGAAGGATATGGAACGTATAGGGTAGGGGAGGAGTAGGATAGGAGTAGGGTACGGGTAGGGTAGGGCTAGGGTAGGGATAAGGTAGGGCTAGGGAAGGGTTAGGGTTAGCGGTACGGTCGGAGTAAGGTAGGGGTAGGGTAGGGGTAGATTAGTTGTAGGGTAGGATAGGGTATGGATAGAATACGGGTAGGGTTAGGGTAGGGTAAGGTGGGGGGAAGGAAGGGTAAGCATTAGCGGTAGGGTAGGAGTAAGGTAGGGGTGGGGTAGGGTAGGGTAGGGTAGGGTTGGGTAGGTTTACGAGCAGGGTAAGGTAGAGGTAGAGAAGTTTACATCAATTTTTACGCGGACGAAGTCGCGGGCGTCCGCTAGTCTTTTATAAAAGGACGAAGGTAATAATGGATAGCTAGTGAGCTATCACAATAATAAACTTTTATTTTAAACTAGCTGACGCCGCGTGGTTTCACCCGCGTGGTTCCCGTTCCCGTAGGAATACCGGAATAATATATAACCTATAGCCTTTCTCGATAAATGGGCTTTCTAACACTGAAAGATTTTTCCAAATCGGACCAGTAGTTTTTGAGATTAGCATTAGTAGCGTTCAACCAAGCATACAAACAAACTCTTCAGCTCTATAATATTAGTATAGATGAGAATAATATTTCACTAAACTCATAGGAATTCTTTTGGTTCAACTTTACTTTACTTTACTTTACATTTGGTGACATAAAAACATGAAAAACAATGCATGGTTATTGAAATAGAAATCCAAATAAGAAAAGAAATCACAGAAAAAAGCACAAGAAAAAGTATCCAATTTTCATTTACAAATCCGGAGAAAGCAAAATGGATGTCGTCAGACGTTCAGGTAAAGAAAACAACGTAGTTAAAGTGAAATGGTGCCTGACCGAGCTAACCGCGGCGAATGGCCAAATTTAAGGGACTTAATTCTCATTAGAACTTATGGCCCGAAGAAAAAGAAGGTCAAATAAAGAATCCTGAAAAACATTGGCGGGGACAATATCGTTTGGAAAGAATTGCTTAGTTAAATGATGGTATTACTTCGAATATTTTATTCGCCTGCAAGATACGATAAATATAGTGTTGATTCACTGATTTATCTTGATTTCATTGAGTCTGATGCTGATAAAGCTACAGTTGTTAACTAGCCAAGGCTGAAGCCTTCCTCCTAGGTACTCCTACTACCTAAGTCAGGCTATGAAGTAATGACCTTCTGTTTCATCTAAGAAATTTTCTTAAACAGTCTGTGCCTCAGTGGATTCCAGTCATTATCATTACCATCATCATCAAGGTGCTCATTAATGAGATTAAAATATTATCACCCTAAGCCCGCCAACCCTCAGGAAGAAGGTCTCGCCTCAAACTTTTAAAATACGCTGACAATAATGATGATGACGTAACGCTACCAATGGTGTAAGTACTCGAACTACTCAAAATACTATTCCAAACTAAAACATTTAAAGAACATTTAAAGTCTTATTTCATCATCATAATCATTAACAGCCGATGGACATCGACTGCTGGACATAAGCCTCTTGCATAGACTTCCAAAGACCGCTACCCTACCATCCGGCTGTTATCTGCAACCCGCTTGATGTTTTAATACTTTCGTATCGTCCATGGCACTTTTACTGCCTCTTGTATTTCAGTACAACACAGAAATTATTAACTACTAGCGGACGCCTGCGACTTCGTCCGCGTGGATTTCTGTTTTTCACACATCCCGCGGGGACCATGGATTTTTGCGGGATGAAAAGTATGGCTATGTAATAATCCAGAGTAAAATCTATTTTCATTCCAAATTTCAGCCAAATCGCTTCAATAGCCGCAGCGTAAAAGAGGAACAAACATACTTACACACAAACTTTCGCCTTTATAATATTAGTGTGATTAAATCCCAAGCTATTGAGAATTGCCAGTTTCACACTTACGAGGCGTCATGGATACGCTTTCTACTAACAAGGCTCAGATCCCCGAAGTGCAAGCGGTGCCAACGGAAGCTGTCTGTTACGACAGAAGCATTAGCGATCTCAGAGCTAATACCTAGAGAGCGTATCAGCTTAATTAGGTGCATGATAAATGCATATCAAGTTACACTTCATAGATACTGTTTAGCTATACAATCAATAGATTTTAGACGCGTTAGGCTTAGTGCACTGCGATTAAACGCGCGTTTAGTTGTATATCTGGAAACACCTAATCTAATTCTTCTTTAATTAACCCCGGACGCAAAAAGAGGGATGTCTGTCTGTCTGTCATGGCACCCGAACAGATGAAGTGATTTCAATTTAATTTTTTTTTATTAAAGGTGACTTATTTACGAGTGTTGTTAGACATGTTTGATGAAAATCGGCTGAGCCGTTTAAAAGTTGCGGGGGGTGAAAGTGGGGAAGAATAACCGAATGTCTGCAAATATACATTTCAAAAGAAAGCGCACTGAAAGAGCATATTGATGACTTGATCGAGAGTGTAGTTAACAATTTCATGACCTTCGTCTCGTCGTGTCTTCCAAAATTTTCAATTTTAGAGGTAAAGAATGTTGTGTTGTAGGGTAATCTCTAGATCTGCATAATCTTATTTTAAAAAATTCTTTTACTGCTAGAAAGCTATGTTATTTGTTAGTGTCATAGGCTATATTTTATCGCCGTTAAACTACGTGGGTGAAACCGTGGGGCGTCAGCTTGTATACAATAAAAGCGCACGCAAACCGTAATATGCTACGTTTATATCGTATTTTGTCTCACATAATATTCCATAGTAGGTAATATATTATTTTAATCATATTTTAAAGATATTTTTTTTTAATTTCGTTATTGAAGTTTTTTAAATATGAGAGTAGATAAAAGTAATAATGATTATTTTACCTAAAATATGCCTTTTAATGCCTTTTGCCTAAAAATATATGTGTTCTTTTGTTATTTTCTTTTTTGTGCAATAAAGTTATTATAAATAAAATAAAATATACATATGTACATTAATAATATGTACAGTATAACTTAGCAAATTGGAGAAACTTGGAACTTAACTTCACTGGGTAAATGTGGTGTGACCCGAAATCAAGTGGGCGGAGCTAGGATTGTTAGTATATCATATCTTAAAATTAATGATCCCAGAAATGTTATAGCGAAACTAAATGTGCTGTAAGGCAATACTATACGTACTTCGAACATTTAACATGATTTAATTAGAAATACGTCTATTCTCTCCTCAAACTAAGTTTAGATGTAAATTGGAGCTAATTTAGCCTAATATGATGTATAAGTTATTGATGAGTATTTGAAATTAAAGTTCGATTTTAACACGTGATGACGGCACCTAGAGCACTATACAGCAGCAGCAAGAGTATGAACCATGAAAGCAAATATGAAAATGAAAAAATCTTAAAAAGACTGCATAATTTTAAAATACGGTCAAGTTTCGGAGTATATTGGCAACAAACAAAGAACCACAACAAAAAACATTTTTCTTCAATAATGGACAATGGTATAAAATTATTTCAAGAAAACAAACCATCAAATATTGTTTACAGCTTAGCTTTACTTGTGAAAATTATAAGGAAAATATATATAAGCCCTTCTTTTCAACCGTAGAAAAACGGAGAGAAAGTGTACATTTTTTTCATTCAACGTGTACATTTTTTTGTTATGTATGAACATGCTTAACTTTTTACTAAGTTGTCCGATTTGGATATTTTGTTTTTAATTAAAAAAGATATATTTCGAATTAGGTCCCATATACATTTGGAAAAAGAATTCTATGAAAGGGTAGGAAAACAGAGGATGATTGATTGTATACCCATTAATTGTAAAGTAAAACAACGCATAACTGTTTAAAGTTTAGTCCAATTTTGATAATTCTTGTCATTAGTTGTTAAATAATAATTAGTCGCAAAGACTACGTTAGCCATGAGTTCGTCGACAGCCCAACGGTAATTAAACCGATACCCTTTTTGTGTTGAGTCCGGCCCTTAGCCTTTGAGCTATTGACGCTTAAAAGCATCCAAAGGAATATGAACTATCAATCAATACTCCTGCCAGGGGCGTAGCTACCGCCGTATCAGCCGTATCAGCCGCCGAGACTTACCACTCGTATATAGCCCCCCCCCCTCCCCCCCCCCCAACTCATTTTGATACAAGGCCTCTCCAAGGAAAGCTACGCCACTGACTCCTGCCATCTTCGATCACCTGGCGCCCATTCATAATATCATTGAACTGAGCAGATCTAAAACATCGAGACCCGCTTTTGATTTAGGGCCGTATCAATTTGAATTAATTCGGATTAGAGCCGCGTCCCTTTACAGTGTCAATTAAACCCGAGCGCTAACAATTTTAAACTTAAATGGAAGAGGCTCTCAAAATGTTTTGTCATTTGAATCATGCCCCTTTTTATGCAAATTAGAGATCTCTAAGTTCGCCGTGAACGCTTATTAAGGTCGACAATTCATTCGGTTTCCTCTCTTAATATTGTTATAAGAATTAGGTATTTTAAAGTCTCTGAATTAAATTTGCCTTAACAAGGAGAACTTATTTCGTTTATACTTTGCGAAGTCTTTACAGAACAAATTTAGGAAGCCGCGTGAACGAATAGTTAACTTAAAATAATTGTTAATACCAAGAAGGTTGCCAGAGATCTTATTTTTTTAATTAATTGAGTAACTAAGAAGTTTTCCCACCAGATGGTAAGTGGAAACCTTCTCTTCACAACACAGGAACTACAAGGAGCACATCCTACCAGTGACACCCAGTGACAATCAATCATACAATGTCGAGGCTAAGAAAGGTCTAAACAAATCACTCTTTAATAAAGATTACTTGGACGTCATATTATTTAGTTATTCATTATTCGGTTCGAGATATACGAGTAGCTTATTTTAATTACATCTTACACATTTAATACATTCGTGTAGTTTAAACCTAAACAGTATGTAATTTTTCATCCCACAATCCTTTCCCAAGCTTTTCTTTTTCTCCGCACCATAAATTCTAATGAGAATGAAATCCCCTGTTTCACAATTCGCTGCGGTAAGCGGTAGCCGGTCAGGCTCGATTTCACTTTAACTACGCTGTTTTCTTTACCTAAACGTCTGCCAACCATCTATTTAGTCGTCTTCCGAATTTGTCGACGAAAATTGGATCGCTTCTCAGCCCTCCATGTTTGCCTATTAATTAAATTCAAAGGTTATTCATAAGATAATGTTGTCGTCTGAGATAGGGTTACGTACGAGTACTCTGATTTTAATTAACACTTGATTAAAACAAAACAGGACTCAGCCTCAAATTACGAGTATTGTAGCCCCCGGCCTAGTTCGCCGAATGATTGAATATTATGATTCCGAGAAAACAGGCGAACATCCCGCTTTATTAGCATTTCTTATTTGTTCCACAAAACTCTCTCTATCTATCTATCCTTTTCGTGTTTTCTACATTTTCTTATTATCGTCGATTTCCGTTGCTGTATTAGTATAAGAGGATATAGATGACAGAAAACGCCTGGAAGTACTGCTGCAAAGCTCATTACTGCCTCTAAATGGTTTTGATATGTGCCGGTCTGTTGGATATGATTGGGAATGAAATTAAAGGCAAGATGTCTTAGATTAACGGGAGAGATTGCATTGTATTGTATTGTAAATTGCCTTGCATGCCTTGCACTGAACTTACATACAACTTACAAGTATAAAACAACATATAAGGTACAAATTTATTAAAGTTTAACTTCACTAAAGACCTACTTAACTTTATAAGCATTCGTAACTTGTCCATGTAGATAAATAGCCATACAGAATATTTCCGGTTCATCGTCATCTCCTTTCCCTTATCCCACTTAAGTGGGGTCGGAAAAATATGTCAATCTTTTCCATTCGTCTCAATTACTCGTCAACTCATTATCCACTTTCTTTACACATATGTCCTTTTTCACACACTATTATATTACTCGTTTGTTTAAATTATTTTGTAGTATATTCTAAAGAAATATCTAGGTGTTAACCTTGAGTGTTTGTTGTAGGGGTTTGTCTGATCGAGCATGCCAGCGGAAGAACAACGGAGAAAGTAACCAATCATAACAACTCGTACACCAGCTTCGGTCTTTTCCAGGTATTATTTGAATAATATTATTTAAATTTCGAATGCTCAAGTTTTAAAAAGGTCTAATTAAGACCGCAGTCTCGTGATAATCATAATCATAAAAATAGGATTACAGGATCATTGCATTTTTGTTCATTTCCAAAAGAGGATCCCTGTACGTGATTCCTAGGATGATCCTAGTGGGTAAGATACCCGGAAAACATGCACCAAGAAGACAGCGGAAATAAATAATTATAGACAATGTCGAGAAGTGGACTTAGCTGACACATAACTTGAAATATTTCAAAAGACTGGAAAAGCTTTATCCACCCGATGTTAATGGTTATTTGAAATATGCCTAATTTTATAGGTTTCTTTGTTATTAGTTATTATTATTATTTATTATTTATTAAACATTGATGTAGTATAATCCTCTCTGATTCTACATCATTGTTATTAAGATTTCTTCTACCATAAACAACAGTACAACGATAAAGGAAACAAACGATATCGAACTTCTACAAACATAACGCAATCTTTTTCACAATTTTCTTCATAAAATTAATAATATATATTTGAATATTAACATTCTAATTCCATAACTGGTACCCTCAAAATAAATTAGCTTTTGTTGTAGAATTTTCCTCATTTCCTTATACGTTGAAAATTAATATAAATACCCAAGCTACGCGACATTTTAAAATAATATGTCGTTATTAAAATATGAGAACATGCCGCAGTTTATAAAACATTGCAGTCTCCCAGCGGGCCTAATTACGCTTTCGTAAACATAATTTTATTATTATGTTATGCTTGTAGGATATCGCTTACCAAATTTGTTACCCTTATATTAATAACCTTAAAATGTTGAATAACTTCCATATTAAGGATTGCTTTACATTTTTCTGTAGAGTTATTACGAACTTTGTCCTTTATCGTCTTTTTGTGTAATTTTTTCTGTCTTTATATTGAGTTTTTACGCATAAAGATTTGAAAAAAAATGTTAATAATTTTTTTCAAATATTTATGCGTGGCTTTTAGTGGAGATAAACTTTCGCTAAAATATGTACCTTGGAGGTACCTATGTGCTTTCAACTGATTAGTCTAAAGGCGATGCCAACATAATAAAGCTTAAATAGAGCTTATTTCGCTTGGCACCCACTTCAATCTATTTTTCGTTATTAAGTCTATGTATTGTTGACGTGATTATTGATTTCTTTAAAAAAAAACATTTTTCTAAAATATTCCGATATCATCATCATCATCATATCAGCCGATGGACGTCCACTGCAGGACATAGGCCTTTTGTAGGGACGTCCAAACATCACGATACTGATCCGCCTGCATCCAGCGCATACCTGCGACTCGTTTGATGTCGTCAGTCCACCTGGTGGGGTTCGACCAACACTGCGCTTTCTAGTGCGGGGTCGCCATTCCAGCACCTTGGGACCCCAAAGACCATCGGCTCATCGAACTATGCCGCCCAATGCCACTTCGCGACTCCTTGAGCTATGTCAGTGACTTTAGTTCTTCTGCGGATCACCTCATTTCTGATTGGATCACGCTGATATACTCCTAAGTTCATAATAAAAATAGAATTAATTTTATCTTTCTCTTTTCTTTTCTAATTGGAAAGACAGCTTAATTTTATTATTATTATCATGTAAGTATATGAATATTATCTATGTTTATATATGTATATTAAAAAACCGATAACCTCAGAGCTATTATATATTCTCGCAATTTGAAATAAACAGAAAGCTTCATACGTGCCTAGGAATGAAGACAAGAGATCCACGACACTTTTGTAGGACGAATTCGCTACAGAAATCAGAATATTATATTACATCCGCAGACTTGAAAGCGTTACACACGTAGGTATTTCAGGGTACTTCAAGATTCTCGGAACGATCTGATGATATCAACATTGATATGATCAGTGTGATCCATAGAGAGACTTGTGGTGCAAGGAAAGGTGGAGGGCACAAGAGCACGTGGCAGGTCACCAATGCGCTGGACTGATCAAGTAAAAACCGCTCTCCATGGATCGCTCCACGAATGTTCTAGGAGAGCCACACTGCGGGAGGAATGGCGACGGATAGTGAGGCTTGCCACCGACCACGACCACGACCACTCTGTCAAGAGTGTAACGACGAAGAAGAAGACTATCGCGTCAACGTAAACGCGAATTTATATGGAATTGAAACAGTTGTAGAGTAATGATGACGCTGTTTCAATTCCTTAGGAATTCGCGTTTACGTTTACGCGATAGTAGCAGTATCAAACTGCCACTAGGCCCTCTGTTCCTAGCTGTTTATGCTAACTGACTGACTGACTTAGTGATCTATCAACGCACCGTCCAAACCATTGGGCGGATCGAGCTGAAATTTGGCATGCAACTAGATGTTATGACGTAGGCATCCGCTATGAAAGGACTTTAATCAATTCTACATCCAAGGGGTAAAATAGGGGTTGAAAGTTTGTATGAAACATTGTCAATTTCCCGGCGATTTGGCTGAAATTTGGAATGAAAATAGATTTTACTCTGGATTAACACATAGGTAACTTTTCATCCCGGAAAAATCCATGGTTCCCGCGGGATTTGTGAAAAACTGAATTCCACGCGGACGACGGAACGCGGAGTTATATCTATAAAAGGAGTTGATCATAAGTTGACGGATGATAGAAGCAAATGGAGTATATTAATATATTTTACCACTTTACTATGTGCGCTGTAGCATGATTCGGGTGACCATTACCTTATGACGTTCATAATACGTACTATTATAGTGAATAGCGACAAACTTTCAAGAGTGAAACAAACTGTCACCCGCACCATGCTATAACGCACGAACTGTAAAGTGTAAGATAAGGATAAGAAAATGATGTGTATTATTTTGTGATGCCGAGAAATTGCAGCGAAACTACCCAAAACATAGGTAGCTACCCGCCCTTAAAATCAATTAATATGAAGTATTGTTGAAATTGATTGGATATCCGTTTCATTGCGTCAGCTATTTGTATCAGTTGCGCTGACGTAGAGTGAGTGAGTGAGTGAACGGAACGCAGTTGACGAGGGTCCTTCGTTACACTACACAGTGTCTACAATGTCGTCACAGTCCTGGAATAACAGTTTTATTTACACCACTCAACAGAAATATTGAGAGTTTGATTGCAAACACTCGTAACTATCGGAAGTACTCTTATTTTAATGTTTTTATTCAATACTATGGTCTTAAACCGTACCAAGTTTTATTTGAATTCATTCAATAGTTTCAGCGTGATGCCCGAATAACAAAAAAACACGGACAGACAGACAGACAAAAAATATATTTTTAGCTTCAGTATCGATTATATAATGCCCCCAACCAAAATGTTCAAAATATGTTCAATGTACAGAATGTAGAAAATGTACAGAATTCGTATTATAAGTATAGATTCTAGATGGCGCTAGTAGTACTCTAGGCCACGGTAACGTTTGTTATTACAAATGGTATGAGTAAAATCTCAAATTGCGAATTGTTATTGAATCAAATTCGACCAGTTTTAACTTTTATATAATTATAGATTATAGATTATATACTCTTATTTTTACATTTTTATTTAATACTCCGCCGTTTCTCCCGCGTACTTTCCGTTCACTTTGGAATACTCAGATAAAATAATATATAATAAGTAACTCAATATTAATGTAGCTTACTAATGACAAAATATTATTGGGTTCTGAGTGGTTGCTAAAGAACAGGTTATTGATAAAGTGGTTTCGATATACGTAATTACGTACCTATGCCTCCCCTAGTACTTCTTATAATATACTAGCGGACGCCGCCGTCGTCGTTCGTCCGCGTGAAACTCGATGTAAACTTTCAACTACCTCTACCCTGCCCTTACCCTACCCCTACCGTACCCCTAATCTACCCTACCCTACCCGTAAAAAAAAGTATCCTATGTCCTTCTCCTGGCTCTAAACTACCTCCCTGCCAATTTTCAGCTATATCGGTTCAGCCGTTCTTGAGTTATAAGAGGAGTAACTAACACGACTTTCTTTTATATATGTATATAGATTTAATTTACAATCAACTTCTAAACTCCTTCAATTTACACACATGCATGTGTATGTCCTGTTACTTTACTACTACAACCATAATCATAAATTTAAAGAATGTATATAGCTCACTTTCATCATCATATCAGCCTATGGACATCCACTGCAGGACATAAATATTTTGTAGGGAAATCATCACGTTCCCGAGACGCTTGCATCCAGCGAATCCCTGCGATTCGCTTGATGTCGTCAGTCCAGATGAGGGGTCAACCAACACTGCGCTTTCTAGTACAGGGTTGCCATTCCAGCACATTGGGACCCCAACATCCATCGGCTCTACGAACTATATGCCACGTCCATTGCCACATAGCGACTCGATGAGCTATGTCTGTGACTTTTCATTCTGCGGATGTCCTCATTTCTGATTTGATCACAGAGAGATACCCCATAGCTCGTTCCATCGCTCGCTGTGTGAGAGCCTTCTTATTAGGCCCATACTTAGCGACCAAGTCTCGGAACATAGGCGAGGACTCCATTAGTTCACACTAATGCAACACCGAATAAATGCACTCACACAACAGCCGCAAGGCCAACATAGAGCCAAGAGCGTGTAAAAGCTTCAGGACAAATATTCACCTGTCCTCTCGCCCCACTGAACCATATACGATTTCAACAGACCGACTGTTTCAACCGAATTTAACCTTGTTGTGTGAGAAATGGCACGGGAAATTGACGAAATTGAATCCTTTGTCTGTTTTAGAGTGGTGAAACGATTGAACAGTAACCAGTTGTTGCCACTGCGAATGTGAAAAGAAAATCCGTTTGGTTTTCTTTGAAGCGACATAATTTCAGATACTGCAACAGTTTGGGTTTTAATTGATTTATTGCTGCAAATTTCTGTCAGGACTATATTTTGTTGAGATTACAACTCTAACTACCGGCAAAAACGTACCGACAAGCAATATAGCGTTCCAGTAGGATAAGGCGAAACAGTCAGAGGTATGGGTAGAAACAACCTGCTTCCATCTTGACTGCATCGTCACTTAACATCAGCTTCCCTAGCCAAATATCACGTCGATTTTATTTCTGCGATCGCTAACGCTTCGAAAACTAGAACGATGTATGGGGATGACTGTTAAAAAAGCTATGATTTAATTTTATAGTGAAAAACACAAAACTTATCTGTTTTAAAATATCACAATCAACATGTATGAAAACGTATAATTATAAATAATCACACAAATGTGTGCGTTAATGTCAAATGCCCTTATTAACTGTGATGTATGTAATTACCGGCGCTTTAATTAAGTTTTCACATGACGAGCTTATCTCGTGCTAACCAAACGCGACTGCAGTTTGTTTTGATTAAATTTCGCTACTGTTTTTTGTCTATAAAGCTTCTGTTATCAATCTATGTGTAATACGTCATTCGTGATACTCAATTCACAGTTTACGCCCTCCGAATCGATGGTAGGCGTCATGTTATCACTATATTTATCTCTCAAAATAGCCTTGCATAATTCAATTGCGCTGAATTTACCTCAACAGCCAAATTATAACGGTATTAACTGTAAAAGAAAACATCGCGCGGAAACATGCATACCAGAGAATTTTCTTAATTTTCTGCGTGTGTGAAGTCTGCCAATCCGCGTTGGGCCAGCGTGGTGGACTATTAACCCAACCCCTCTCATTCTGAGAGGAGACTCGAGCTCAGCAGTGAGCCGAATATGGGTTGATAATGATGAATGATGATGAGGCAAATTATATTTTACCAAACTTTTCAGTTATTAAATATCTATGTGCGCGTATCTATACTATATAACATGACACGCAGTTCAATGTAATACGAATAAAGCTACGTACTACAAAGGTATTCATTCACAAGCCAACTTCACATTCCACGCCTACGAAGTGCTACGCTGGTTCGATTCTTTTACGGAATAATCTCAGGAATGATGATGTGTGGGATTCTAATATATTTATTTACCTCATCACATATTGAGATATCTATATATCATATAAATATGTAGTGGAGAACTTTGTCAGTTTGTAGATAGGTTTTCTTGGGATTACTTTTTACGTCCGATATCAATGAAGTAAAAGCTTAAAACTACTACAAGCTTTGCTTACAAACATACAAACATTTTAAAATAACTTCAGCATCATCATCATTAACAACTCATATTCAACTCACTGCTGAGTTCGAGTCTCCTCTCAAAATGAAAGGGGTTAGATCAATAGTCCACCACGCTGGCCCAATGTAGCTTGGCAGACCTCACACACGCCGAGAATTAATAAAATTCTCTGGTATGCAGGTTTCTTCACGATGTTTTTCTTTCGCCGTTTGGGCGTGACATGATATTTAATTTCTTAAAATACACACAACTGAAAAGTTGAAGGTGCATGCCCGGATTCGAACCCACACCCTCAGGAATCGGAGGTAGAGGTCGCCATCACAGACTTTTAAATAAAAATAACTTTACCCTAACCTAACTATTTAAATAAAAAAAACCGTTGGGTAAATCACTAAGTCTTTACTATGTTCCATGTGCATTTTAAAATCTGATTTTACTCCTATCTTTCCACACTCATGAATCAGTCAGTGAATCAGACGATTTTTATAAATTTAGGAATTTAACATTTGTTTTTCATTTACTTCTAAATGTTAAACCAATGCTTATTTTTGGCAACTCTAATAATGTACTTTTAAGCCACTGTCTGCTGCTTAGTACGCAATCAGTGGCCTTGTCCCCAGTTTCTGGAAGAATTATTAAATCATCGGTTTGTTAAAATAAGGATTGGAAATTGCGAGCACATAAGATCATTTGCAATAATATTTCTAATGTTAACGCTATTTCCTTTAAAACTTAATGTTTAAGTACTCGTATTTATTAAAAAAGTTCAGAATTCCATTTACAAGTATATAAATACTTTTCGTAGATCGGTTTTTGTGTACCTAGACTTTACTGTTAGTACATAAGAAGGATTCATATTAATACATATTATCATAATATCGGTGCTGAGCAGTATGGATAGAGCTTTTTAAATTTCATTTTGTCTTTAGTACCGCCTTCCACCCAATCAATAAAGAGAAAAAGGCACGATTTGAACGAGAAATTTCAAATTATTTGGTTTGTCTTTTTTAGAAATCTAGTAATGACATGCGACCAGACATAATTCTCGTGAAGACACATACTCGTAGATTTCATTAAGCAATAGCTGCTCAACAGAAAACACCGCACAATCTTTTTCATTGCAATGGGAGATGGGACTGGGACAACACCGCCGCAATTGGTCAATATTTGTATATTTTTCTTCATTTGGTCGTTTTCACGTGGTTCGCAACATCATTGGGAATCAACAAAATAACATATGTAATAACTTATCATCTAAAATTAAAAAAACGTAATCAGCGATCAGCTTTTCAGAAACTGGCCACTTTAATCGATAATGTATGTAAATAGTGGGCGGACTATTTGTTTGTACGTAATAGCACTCTCTATATTGGCTCTATAGTAATGTTTAGTTTAGTTAGTGCCCGTAACGGTTACATTAGGTTCAGGCGAGCTAGAGTGACCAGGATCAAAAATTTTCCGATTTTGTTACTAATGCTAAATTAGATATCCTGAGTTAGGAATATTCCACAATTGCTTCCAAGCACAAGATGGTAACAAAGCAGAGGGTTCCGTAGGTCGCTGCACTGGCCCACTTCCATCTAAATTAACATTGGTACTGTCCATAATTCGCTCCATCCGTTTGCGTAGCGACAGCAAAAAAAGATATTGCTAAATATATTGTAAAGCGTGTTTATATAATAAAAATTAAAGCCTTTTATTTATTTACTAAGAATAAATAATACGTTAATTTAGGATCATCGATAGATTTGTGTTTATTTTTTACATTGTTATAAAACTATGGTAATAGGTTAAATTGCACGTATAATTCGTGGAAGGCTTACAAATTCAAAACCCATCAATTAAATTTAGCCAGGATAATGTACTTGTTTGTCTGTACCAGTATCCTTCCTCTATCATCCTTTTAAATACCTCATTGGGTCAGTGGTTAGCCTATGTGGCTTCGAATCACGAGGTCCTGGGTTCGAGTCGTCAAGCTGTGTAATACTGAGGCTATTATTCCATTAGAATATCGTGTTATGAATAAATAAATTATTTAGTTAAATAGTTATGGTGTACACTAATTATGGCTTGATTGATTGAATACAATATGAATACTGCTTTATTGTGCAACATAAAATTTACAAATATTGAGAAAAAGCTATTATTTTTAATTTCTCTATCATTTATTTGTCTTTTTTTTTAATTTTTTAACAATGTTAATATAAAATATAATACAAAACACTATTAAATATTTATAAAAAAAATAAAACATTTTTTTAATATCATTATGATTTCATTTTTGTTGACGGTACACAGAGAATATTAGCTGGATGTTCTGATTGTTATATCTATTTTATTGCTGTGCTGCGGTCGAAATGGGACAGGTTCAACTAGAAATTGTCGACAATTCTATTTGGAATTAACAAATAGAGTCACTGTTGCAAAGCAAATGGTATTCGGGTAATAGTTAGGTGTAATCTCATTTACCGCGTGTTTCACAAGTACTTTCGATGCGTGAAAGGAGAGCCCATTTTACGTACAATAATGGCCTAGATTTATTTGATAATGAACCATTACAATGTCTAAATTAGTGTATATTATTGTTTGCTTGAAAGCGCTAATCTCAAGAACTACTGGTCCGATTTAAAAATTATTTCAGTGTTAGATAGCCCATTTATCGAGGAAGGCTATAGACTATATTATCCCCGTATATACGGGAACGGGAACCACGCGGGTGAAACCGCGCGCCGTCAGCTAGTTCATTAATATACCTGTCTATCCCCGGTTTCTTGGCGGAATTTACTGGAACTTAAGTAAATTTTTACGGGAACTTAAGTTTAGCAATACTTAGTTATACCTACTTAAACTAAAATTTACTATAAATAATTATTAATTAATAATATCAGATAAAAACTCGCTTACACAGTTGCATAAACAAGATATGTCAATTAGATACATTATAAAAATGCTCAATTTTAACAAAAAAAAAAATCTAATAATTTATGGTAATTTGGATTTATAAAGGAGTTTTCGTATTTTTTTTGTAGAACGCTGGGCCAGAAGTGGTAGCTCTCCTTTATCTGTTTATTATTACTACTATTACTTTTGGCACTCAGATTTTACTGAGAAAAACCAGCTTAAAAACTTCATAATCATCTTAATCAATTAATCAACATTGATTCGTCGTCGTCGTTATTAACCCATATTCAGTTCACTGCTGAACTCGAGTCTCCTCTCAGAATGAGAGGGGTTAGGCCAATAGTCCACCACGATGGCCCAAAGTGGATTGGCAGACTTCACACACGCAGAGAATTAAGAAAATTCTCTGGTATGCAGGTTTCCTCACGATGTTTTTCCTTCTCCGTTAGAGACACGTGATATTTAAAATGCACACAACTGAAAAGTGGGAGGTACCCCGGGCATACCCCGGGCCGGATTCTAACCCACACCTTCCGGTATCGGAGGCAGAGGTCATATCCACTGGGCTATCACGATCATCACTAATATCATGATCAACATTAATTAGTATGCTAAAAATCCTTACAATGATATTGATATATCCAAAACTCGTTCATAACAATCGCTGGTACCGCACTGGCACCGCCAAACCAGTGTCTGTGGTTTTTTCTCGCGCGCCAAACCGACGTGGGTTGGTGTTTTGTCTGGCAGTACTCTAGTGTCTAGATAAACATATTCAAATATTGAATACGTGTAATAAATATTATAATTTGCAATATGTTACTCAACATGTTTTATTAATTACTAGCGGAAGCCCGCGTGGGCCCCGAATTTAGTTTTTCACAAATCCCTCAGGAACCATGGATTTTTCCGGGATAAAAAGTAACCTATGAGTTTATCCATACTATAATATATCTCAATACCAAATTTCAGCTAATTCGGTTTAGTAGTCGAGGCGCGATAGAGTAACAAACATATCATATCATCAAACTCATCAGTTTCGCAAATCTCGGGACACCATGGATTTTTCGGCATAAATATGTTAATCTAGTGGAAAATCTATTTTTATTCTAAATTTCAGCCAAATCGCTTCAGAAGTAGTAAAGAGTAACGAACATCCAAACAAACATCCAAACATCCATACAAACTTTCGCGTTTATAATATTAGTAGGATTTATTTATTTTACGAATCCTTCACAAAACCTTTCAGTAACGTCTATTTAACCAATTTACAGATCATATAGATTTTATTTACATATCTTAGAAAAACATAAATGTAAAAATGGGAGTCAAATTCAACAGAAATGAAATATCTAAATGTATGCCAAATTCTATAGATTATAGAACGTAGGATACATTAAAGCTTTCATTAACTCTTTGTGGTATTTGTTTCAGTTTTGAAACTAGGTTTGAAATTTGGTATTCTAGATAAATTTACGGGATTTAATGCGTAAACCAAATTTCATGTTTTCATGTTATATAGATATTGAGTTATTAAATTGACAAAAGTGGCCTTAAATGGTTCGTGTAAAGCTCCCTTGTCGCGTCATCCGTTCTCTCTATTTGGCTGACGCACTTCCGTGCGTCTCGATATACAGGAAGAAATTTTTTTTAGTGCGGATATTTTTATAATTTGTACATAAACAAAATTTAATGATCACGTATTTTTTCTTTTTTTTTTTAACTCAAAAATAACAAAATTATCGTTAGCTAAAGTTATTTACTTTTGAACAGAATTTTAGGGTCACCCTATTGTGCGTTTATTTTATTTTCGTTTGATACCTAAAGAACGTCACCAGATCACTTTTAAGCTGAATATATCTTGTTTAGTAATAATATGTACATTATTTTGTTATTTTAGAGACATAAATTAAAAAAAAAATTACATAAAATGTATCGAACTGTTTGTAGATTTATATTCTATAAATGATACAGAACCACGAAAAAAAATATCCGCACTAAAGACCGAATCACCCTGTATGTACATGCAGTTCTTAACTTTTTTTTAATAAGTGCGAAAACGCTAAGTTTTAAATTATTTCAGAACTTAATATATAATGAGTAAATTTTTAGCTCTCATGAGTGATTGAATGAAATAAGCGAAAGCTCTTGGAGGTGTAGATCTAATATTTTTGATTCTGCTAATTTAATTCATGCTGTGCACTGTCACAAATCGCAGGCGTTAGGCACTAGCCTTAAAAATTAGGCTCAAAGAAAATTATTCCCCAATTTCACTACGCATTAGAAATTAATCGATAAAATATAAATAACGCTTAGTCGGGCTTAGCTGCTATCGCGATATATATACGGGATTAAATTTTGAATGGGCAGCAACGGATCAATAGCGCGCTGTAATCTAGCGAGTGCGCGCCATTTGTCGGAGCCATCACATTCCGGCGAGTGATTAGCGCGCTAAATCATGAGAATATTTCACGGGCAGCTTAGCTATGCTGCGTTTACATGTCTAACTCATTAGAATAGAGGATATTTATTTACCAGCAAAACATTTATTGATGAAATGAAAAGAACCTATAATATAATCAATCATCAATGGATCAATAGCGCGCTATAATCTAGCGAGTGCGCGCCATTTGTCGGAGCCATCACATTCCGGGGAGTGATCAGCGCGCTAAATCATGAGAATATTTCACGGGCAGCTTAGCTGTGCTGCGTTTGCATGTCTAACTCATTAGAATAGAGGATATTTATTTACCAGCAAAACATTTATTGATGAATTAAAAAGAACCTATTATATAATCAAGCATGAATGGATCAATGCAGCGCTGTAATCTGGCACCATTTTTCGGAACCATCACATTCCGGCGAGTGATTATTTACTATCAAAACAGAAATTCAAAATCTTAACCTTTAAAATAAAGCAGATCAATACAGCTCTGTAATTTGCCGGAGTTATAGAACTAAAGCCAAAAAACAGAGCAGAACTAAAGCCAATCTCTTCAATGGGGATGATGACTAGGTTTGAATAAATTGATTTTAATGATACATTCGGGTAAATAAGGTCAATGTTAACTAATTTATACAATAAAAGCAAAGAATGTTTGGATATTTGCAAAATAAATAAGATTATAAAATTTCAAAATCTATCAAATTTTTTTTATCGTAATTAGATAAAAATTCATACAGTTTTAGCTTCCTTACATTAAATGTGACATTTTTTAATAAATGAACTATAAACATAAACGCACAAATAACAAAGATATTAGTGATTTTGTTTGAACGCCCATACAAATCTAACGATCAGCGAGCCAACTACGTCACTAGCTCGTGCCATTTTGTATGGAGCGTTTTCCAGGGATCCGCGGCAACGCCGCAAATCTGACTCTTTAAATCCCTGTAGCTCCGAAAGTAATGATCGCAGATATCCTGTTACTTTTAGAAAATTGCTTTACTATTAGCATACTCTTAATTTATATACAATTAAAAAAAAAATCTGTCATCATCCCTATTCTATGTCCATATCCCCTCTCCTATATGTAGGAAGACCTGGCCCTGGAAATATTCCCTGGAACCAAATAAATTGCCCTGACAACCAAAAATATCTTTAAAATATCATTATGCGTGTTCTGATATTTTTTAAAATATACTTCGCGCTAATTCAAAATTCAGGTGGCCACAATTAACTTAATACCACAGAACAAGACCTCAAAACGTATACGTAACTACGTATAAAATTTATATTCTAACCACGCGTTGGCTTTGAAGTTAGTTTTTATAATATTTTTCCATGTTTAGTTAGTCACAGAAGGCTTGTTTGCTGACAACACAATCAATGTTTGGAATTGAAATTCAAAGGACGGAAACTGTAAACTAATCAAAACGCTTGCATTCATGAACGTTTTGAATATTTATGCTCATACGATGGTGAAAAAGTGCAAATAACCAAGTGATATGATAGTTTTTTGTTTATTATTTTACTATGATCAATACTGCCACTCTTATTGGTCGGAAAAGACTGTATGACTAAGAACATTAGCTTTGTGATTAAACTAAATTAAATTACGTCCTAATTGGTTCATATTCGTTAGGGATTCAGATGCTCCTATGCCATATTCAGAAACATTTATTATAAACTAAAATTAACTTTACACAATTAAACGCCATTTTGTAGCCATCGACTAAAATTTGATGATACGATAATATAAGTCATAATATTAGCTTTTTTCTATTTATTTATTTTTTCCTTTTCCTTACTAAACAAATTCTATGATCCTTAAAATCTAGCAACTATAAGTTCATTGAATACTGTGGTTGAATTGACAGAAGCATTATGTACCTCAATTCTTTGAAATAGCAACTAGCGAGTGTACTTGCCCAAGCTGTGTATTGTGTGCAAACACATCACAATGCGTAATATGTTAATGACATTTTAATTTGGCTGCGATATTCCAGTTGTGACGTCACAATATATTACGTCATACAGATATACCATTATGAATATGTGTTTTGTATCTCTCCTAATATTGCAATCAGTCATTCTTCATGCAAATTTCAGAGCACATTATCCTAAGTTATGTTTGGAATGCTGTAGATTATTTAGAATTATAGTGGAAATCTGAATTAATTAATCTATATCAAATAATTATACTTTTAACGAAAAGCTTAGCTTTAGCGTTTTCTGTGTGCCTAATCTTGATGTACCTAACAATTTATTTAGACAGAAAGCTCAATCAATACTAATATTATAAAGCTGACGAGTTTGTTTGTTTGTTTGGTTCAGGAACTACTAGTCCGATTTAAAAAATTCTTTCAGTCTTAGATAGCCCATATATTATCCCCGTATTCCTACGGGAACGGGAACCACGCGGGTGAAACCACGTGGTGTCTGCTAGTATTTCATAATCTGACACAAGACATAAACTCAAGATTTCGTGATTCGAAGCCAAGTACACTAATGATTGGATCAACGAGTCAATTACTTCATCATTAATAGCCAATGGACGTCTACTGCTGGACAGAGACCTCAGTCTCGAGCTGCCAGCAGACCAGCGTTGGACAGCAGCGACACCAACGTTGGAAACTAGCCCTGCGATTTTTTTTTTTATTGAAAAGACTTACCAATTATTTATCTTAATCTATTCTCTTGCCAGTACAGGCAGTTTGAAAATAGAATGACCAATATGCCAAGCCTGGTCATTTACGGATATTAGCTTTTTTGACGTGACAACGTCTTATAATTCGATAGAGCTGGCTGCACATTCGAATTGTTTTTTTTATTCTTTACAAGTTAGCCCTTGACTACAATCTCACCTGATGGTAAGTGATGATGCAGTCTAAGATTGAAGCGGGCTAACTTGTTAGGAGGAGGTTGAAAATCCACACCCTTTCGGTTTCTACACGGCATCGTACCGGAACGCTAAATCGCTTGGCGGTACGTCTTTGCCGGTAGAGTGGTAACTAGCCACGGCCGAAGCCTCCCACCAGCCAGACCTGGACAAATTAAGAAAATTACCAGCCGGGGATCGAACCCAGGACCTCCGTCTTGTAAATCCACAGCGCATACCACTGCGCCACGGAGACCGTCAAAAAGATAATATCATGCGCCGTTCCCTCGCTCTAGGGTTGCCAACTTTATTTACAAGAAATTAAGTTTATTCTATGAAGATTATTATTAAACAGTATTTTAGAAAAACGAACATTTTCTTTTGAAAAATGCAACCATTCCATTAGTATTTTCTTATGACGTTGTCACGTTCAACTATCGTTAGTAAACCGACTTTACAGACAACCGATTTTTTTTAACAACAAAAGGTAGTTACTTAAGTATCCTTATATAAATGAATCTACAGAAACACTTATTATATTACTTCCATTAGTTTAAATAAACACTACGGCAGAAACGGAACGGCGAACCGTACATACTGAACATAAATTGATACGGATCATTCAAATAAGGTGTGATTCGCATTGTAAGTAACGAGACTCCCACCGATCAATTCACTACCATTCGTCTAAGTTGCTTGTCTGTTAGTGATGCCAACAGTTTTGCGGATGTCGATAAACTTCTAAATAACTTTTGCTCCTCCTTTTTATATTCGCATGCCAATATTACATTAAATCAATTTATTTGATTTTGTTCGTACATACGTATTGTTCCATGATTCTTTCCTTTTACTCTTGCATTTTTTATATTAGCGCTCATTATAAAGATTATAAAGCAATAAGACTGATGTTATTTTTATTGTTTACAATTTTGACACATATTGTAGAGACATTCGGTTTTGGGTTTTCACGGAGGAAAATAAATCGATTTTACAGTATTTATTATTATTTTCGCTCGATACACATTTCAGAAACTTAAAAACGTTTAAGTTATACCTACTTTACCTACACATCTCTTTCTTCTATAGGTACACTTTATATTCAGTATGCATTACTCTAAACACCATTGGATTTTCACTGGGATTTTGCGATGAAATGCATTGATATTAAAATTGCTAAGTTTCTTGTCGATTATTTTTTAAAGTATCTTTTACTACTCTGACAGTCTAGACTTTTTAAAAATGCGTTTACTATCTACTAACTATTTGAAATAGATTAATCTGTGCTTAAAATACAAACGCGTTTACATTTTGTGTAATAATTTCAAAGTATCGATAACATTCAACGAAGTGATGGGGCAACACTAGCTGCAAACTAAACCCGCATCGATATAGAGAACAGACACGTACTTACGTTTTCAATCACCAAGGAAATCTCAATTGCGGTTCTGCAGAGAACTTGAATAAGTTATTTATACCTCCATTTTTGGTATCGAGAGCAAAAGAAATACTGAAAATACACTTTATTACAAGGCAAACGTAAATAATACATATTTGTTATATCTATTTACTTAACAAATTAAATAATACGCATATAAAATAACGTCACATTACAGAAATCTAGGTATACTAATATTATAAAAGCAAAAGTAAGTATGTCTGTCTGTCACCTTTTCACGACTAAATCACTAAATTTGGTATAGAGACAAAGTGAACCTTGGAGAACATTGTCTACTTATTTCCCGGAATAATCCCCAGATCACTGCCAGCCTATTTTAACGGCCCTCTACAAGGCCAGGGAGGACCTCTGGATATGGAAGTAAAGCCCACTATGCTGCTGCAATACGGGTTGGCGGGCTTTTTTATTTTATTTTATCTAAACCACTTGCAGCACACAGGACATGTTATAGATAAATGATTTTAGTATTTTTTTGGTAGTTCTCACACCAATTTCCATACAATCTTTCAACCCCCTTCTGATTTACATTTCGCAACAAAAATAATATAAAACCTTCGACGTATTATAGTCTCAAATCGTGCTAAGTTTCATTTGAATTCATTCAGTAGTTTCAGCGGTTTCCTGGTCAGCAAAAAACACATACAGACAGACAGACAGGCAAAAAAAATGTATCTTTGGCTTCAGTATCGATTATTTATTGCCCTCCAATAGGCAAGAATTTTCAAAATATATTCAATATTATTGGAGTTTCTGGAAGGATTCCTAATTTTTTTGAAAATATAATATAGCCTTCCTCGATAAATGGGCTATATATCACTGAAAGTATTTTTTAAATCGGACCAGTAGTTCCTGAGATTAGCGCGTTCAATCAAACAAACAAACAAACAAACTCTTCAGCTTTATAATATTAGTATAGATATAGATACAGAATTTGACCTGTTACAGTATTTACTTATTTAAGTATTTATTATAAGTAAAGATTACAAATAAGCATTATAAATGCCTTTAAATAGATATAATAACTTCAGAAGTATCCGCATTATCGTATTCCTCTAATATTTAGTTTCAATTTATTTTCGCCGCCACAGTTCAATACGATACATACTAAATACGCTCTGTGTGCAAATCGAAGCGATCGGAATCAGTCGAGACGGTCGGTAAATAACGTCTTGCGATCTAATACTTTCCGATATTGCTAATCTCGGTTCCCGGGAGTCTGTTCCACCTAATGTTTGCAATCCATTGCAACCCGGGATTATGTTATTGGATGTTTTAAAAGCTTCCTTTGAGAAGTACTGAGGAAACTTTACGACGACGGCAAGCTTTGAAAGGACATTTTTAATTGAAATATTTGCGCATGGAAGCTGATATAAATTTTATAACTAAAGGCCACCAAGGTTTCGTAAAACGTTTTATTTGCTAATTGCTATTGCTTGCTCATTCTAAGAATGTGGTGATTTTTAACAACTATTACTTTTTTTTTGTTTTCCTATAGCTTAGAAAATTAACATACGCTTCAAGTAGTTGTGAAATTTACATTTTATTAGTGACAGTTATACTAATTATAATTATCACACAAACAAACTAAGAATTACTAATTTTAGAATAATACGGTGTATACTAGACTTCCACGATTCCATTTCTGTACAGATTAGATTAGAAGTAAAGAAAGAAAGAAAGAAAATTATTTTATTTGGACACACACACACATAATACACAAAAGACAACAAATACTTAAAACGAAAGAAAGTAATTTTAAAAATATAGTGAACTAATAATTTAAAGATATTAACCTAATAAAATTAAATTAAATTGATAAAAAAAAAAAATTATGTGTGTGGTACCAAAATGGTCACCACTCAGCATATGCTACGCTAGTGATGGATGCACCAGCGCAGCGCTGGTCTTCCATGGAGCCATGTGCTTTATGTGGAGATTAGCTTTTATTTTTTAATTTCATATAAAGTTTTATTAAGAATTAAGCAATATTTTTTTTAGTACTTAAATATATTAAATTAGAAGTTTAATTTTCATGACTGAAACTTTATTTAACTTTATTTCTACAATTCTACAATATGAAATTGTAGAATTGTGTGTTGTTCGTCTCTGTGGGAATCAAGCGGAATTAGTCATTAATAATTTACGAGTAACTAAACGTTTTATTTTTAACTAGCGGACGGTCGCGACTTCGTCCACCGTTTGACCTCCTTAATCCGGCACTCTTGCAAAATCCGTTCTTAGCGGACGTCTATTAACTATAAGCTACCTCCCTGCCAAATTTCATCTTTGCACGTCCAGTGGTTTTTGAGATTTCGTGATGAATGAATGACCTTTCGCATTTATATATCAAGATTAAGAGTGTCCAGTATTTCTAGGACCAGTTTAATATATTTACCAGCGTAGTCAGAATCATAAATCATAAATCATTTATTGCCAGAATGTGGTCATATACAGATATTGTTACATTTTAATGTTCATACACAATCTGCCTCATAGGCTTGCAAGCGATTACATTATAATATTTTTTATTTACTAATATTAGAATTGTCAATTATTTACAATGTCATTTCATAAGTATACATTTACATTTCATTGATATAAAATAATTTGTCATTAAGGAACTCTGCTACTGTGTAATATCCTTTATCTAAGAGTAAGACAGAAGTTAGAATACTTCAATTTCCAATTGATCAAAGTACAATTTTACAACAAAGAATTCTCATTTCCAACTTACTACTATCCAGCATTATCCTCGCGGCGCAGGTCAAGAATCTGCAATGTCGAGTGCTGTTATAACTACATACTTGTAGAACAAAGTTGAGAACTCCTATGTTGTATCTACAAAGACTTGGACCAATATCTGTATTCGAACTCTGTAGTGGCATTTACAATATGTTACTCATACTCGTAGAAGTATTAAGTATTACGAGCAAAAACTCACGATTTTCCTCAGAAGAAAGAGGACCATGCTGCTCCAATGTTTACAGTCTCAATCAATCAATCAATCAATCAATCAATCAATCAATCAAACAATCAATCAATCAATCAATCAATCAATCAATCAATCAATCAATCAATCAAACAAACAATCAATCAATCAAACAATCAATCCATCAATCAATCAATCAATCAATCAATCAATCAATCAATCAATCAATCAATCAATCAATCAATCAATCAATCAATCAATCAATCAATCAATCAATCAATCAATCAATCAATCAATCAATCAATCAATCAATCAATCAATCAATCAATCAATCAATCAATCAATTTATTTATTTGTAGATACAAGTGTAGACAGGTATTGAGGCAAATGGTAAAAAGTATCTTGCCCTTTTGGGATGCAAAATACTTAATACTATGTTTTTCTTTAATAATTAATTTGAATAATAATCATCATTATCAATAGATCATCATTATCAACCCATAGTCAGCTCACTGCTGAGTCGAGTCTCCTCTCAGAATGAGAGATGTGAAGAGATGGGAATAGTTGAGAATAATTTAGATACCATTTAAATTTTACACCTTCACAATTTTATTAGTAAACAGTTAGTGGGTAGGTAAGGGTAAAGATTTCTTACAAAAGTAACAAAAATGATTGCTTAAAATAAATATGACAGTGATTTAACCTACGAGTACGTACCTAGGATATTTACAATTTTTGGGGGCACGAACCCAGAAAAAAATATTGCCTTTTTCGACTTTTGTCAATTTCTTGTCTGGCAGTTTTTTATTTTTTTTTGTCCCAGGGCCACTAGATTAAGTGAGATTGTGGATTACATTTTACTAATTTTTGCTTTCACACACTGCCCCTGTTGACCAGGGGTTCCGTATCATTGATACGGCTAATATGGCGGTAGCTACGCCACTGAGAACCAATTAACCAACCAACGCGACAATTATTAAGTTTAACATAAATTACATTAACAACTACAACAATTAAGTGGTTCCATGATCTACTAATCTTTAGTTTCAATCTGTCTCGCGTAATGTTTACAATCCATTGCGAAGAGATTGTTTTACTAAAAGCTTCGTTTGTACCGTCGACTCGAAGACAAAGGAAATATTATTCAATTTCAATTTGTAGTTCACGACTGAAATTTTAGACACAAACAATTTCTATGACGAATTTTTATTTGACTATTCAGTTGAATCGGAGTTTTATTGCTTTAAGGTCAAAATTGTACGTCAGTCAAGTTTGTCTTTCGTAACAGCAAATTTTGATCCTTTCAGTTCATGTTTCGTAATTATTATGAGTTTCAGGGGAGTTTTACTAACCGACTTCAAAAAAGAAGATTCAATATTAGACCTTATCATAATCATATCAGCCGATGGACGTCCATTGCAGGACAAAGGCCTTTTGTAAGGACTTCCAAACATCACGATACTGAGCCGCTTGCATCCAGCGAATCCCTGCGACTCGCTTGATGTCGTCAGTCTACTTGGTCGACCAACGCTGCGCTTTGTATTGCAGGGTCGCCATTCCAGCACCTTGGGACCCCAACGCCCATCGGCTTTTCGAACTTTGTGCCCCGCCCATTGCCACTTCAGCTTCGCGACTCGTTGAGCTATGTCTATGACTTTGGTTCTTCTGCGGATGTCCTCATTTCTGATTCGAGCACGCAGAGATACTCCGAGCATAACTCGTTCCATCGCCCGCTGTGTGACTCTAAGCCTTCTTATGAGGCCCATATAGATGACATATTCGACATATGTCATCACATACACAATACATAATAATATACATACACATAACACACATAACAAACACATAATACTACGCCAGGCCTTCCGTCTAATATACGTATAGTTACCAGTCGACGCCCTGCAGTTTCACCCGCGGAGATCCCGTTACACAACAACAAACAACGTAGCTTTCTAGTGGTAAAAGAATTTTCAAAATCAGTTCAGTAGATTCATAAATTACCCCTACAACAACCCAAACCCCTCCTCAATATAATGTAAATATAGATTTACACGATAGTAAAACACAAAAAAAAATGTTTGTCGGTCTGTCTATCTATTCGCCTGAACTAATTAATCTCTAAAACCGCTCAACTGTGAAAATTTCAATGGAAGATAGAAGAAATTATTAACCACCGTAATTAATTACGACTTTTCATCACAGAAAAATCCATAAATCCCAGGGGATTTGTAAAAAACTGAAATTCACGAAAGAAGTCGCGGACATCCGCAATGTATGTCATTGGCAGCCACACAATAATTAAACTATGATCAAATTAAAATAATAACACATTAAATATTTGGCGTGCAACGCGAACACGCTGACCATAACAACTCAATCAAGAGAACTAACACGGTAATGGGTAATTCCGCCCACAGCGGCGTCAATACGCAAAAATAAATAAACGAATTAATTAAAAACGTGTTTGCCGACTACATGCAAAATGCAGCGTGCGGTGTGTCGCAGGAATTTGCATTTTTATAGCGATCCTAATGGAGAAATGCGTATCGGACACTTTTGTGCGGCTAAATGAAATATTACGGCTAATTGCCTTTTATTTTAATGCAGACGTGACTGCAGCCGCACATTTTCATGTAATGCTGTTAAAAATAGTATTACAATAATAATAATAATTGCCTTCATTCAGATCAATATTTCAACGCACAACTTAATATTTAAAACTTATTCTTACATATTATATAGTTAGTATTTGCTTATTCTAGTATTTGTAGTTTGTTCAATTTTTGATGATCTGGTTGCTAATCAGCAAAGGCCTCCTCCAACCGTTTCCATTCAGATCTATTGTGAGCCACTCTATTCCACGTTACTCCAGCTACTTCCCTGATGTCGACATCCCATCTCTTCTCCGTTTACCATCTCTGGGATACCTTCCTGATACTTTCCGACTCCATTTGTCATGACCCCGTATCATATATGCCCATTTCCATTTTCTTCTAATTATCAGTGTTACACTTATTATTTTTGTTTTATTTCTAATAAAACTGTTTTTTTAGTTAGATCTCTTGACATACTTGACATACTTCTCTCCATAGCGTGTTGGCAAGTTGCGAGTTTTCCTGTCATTTCTTAAGTCAAGGTCCATGATTAAAGTTAGACAGACGTTAAAGTTCTCGTGTGAATGAGGGCTAAGTCTCGGAACCATAAGTCATCAATCTGTAGTGATCACCTATAAAATACGTAAATATAATTTAATCTATATCTATATTAATATTATAAAGCTGAAGAGTTTGTTTGTTTGTTTGTTTGTTTGAACCCGCTAATCTCAGGAACTACTGGTCCGATTTGAAAAATTCTTTCTGTGTTAAATAGCCCATTAATCGAATCGAGAGGAAGGCTACAGGCTATATATTATTCCTATATTCCTACGGGAACGAGAACCATGCGGGTAAAACCACGCGACGTCAGCTAGTCAACAAATAAAAATGTTATCGACTCGACACAATGCTTTTATCGAAAGGAGATCTTGCAGCATTGCGCTCTGTATTGTCCATAAATCTTTTTATTAATTTTTGGATAAATTTCATTTGCGTGGTTATCTCTCACAACTGTCACAAAAATGAAATAATTCGTGCTTTTGTGGTCACGCGATTAATATCGCGGTTACGAGATTTAATGAGCGACAATCATTTTTACAAAAAGCAATGTTCTGCAAAGAATATTATCGGTGCCCGTGTTAATATCTCGTAATGTGCCATTTGTGTTAATTTATTAATTATTGCAAATTTTCATGCCGTTTCAGAGAAATATATTGTTATGTTAAAATTTGCAGTTTATGAAACGGTTGGAAAATAGGGGTTTTTTAAAACTCGTGGTCCAAGAGTTCAAATATAAAGTTGTGCTGCTCTTCATCCTACTAATATTATAAACGCAAAAGTTTGTATGGATGTTTGTTACTCTTTAACTCCGCAACTACAGAACTCATTTGGCTGAAATTTGGAATGGGAATAGATTTTATTCTGGATTAACATATAGGCTACTTTTTATCCCGGAAAAACACCTTAAAGAAATCTGCATACAAGAGAATTTTCTTAATTCTCTGCGTGTGTGAAGTGTGCCAATCCACATTGGGCCATTGGTGGACTATTGGCCTAATTCTTCTCATTCTGAGAGGAGACTCGAGCTCAGCAGTGAGCTGAATATGGGTTGATAATGATGATGATAAAATTGTTTAATATCTTCAAATAATAAAAGACATAGACTCGATGCTTATTACATTTCATTCCATTTCCGCAGTTGTCAATATTTTTCCTTGACTCGATCAAGTACAAAGATAGTTTCGACGGGAGCACTGTCTAACGGCGAGACAGTTTCAATGCGACGACGGAAACAGGGCTCCTGTGTCGAATAACTGTCACTTGATCGTAGCTTGAAGATCTTTTGCACTACGGTGCTTTGAAGTTGCGAGTAGATGGAATTTCTTCGTGACGCTTACGTGCAGTGTACTCCGATGGCTTATAACTTTATACAACCTTGCAGACGGGATTCAAAAGTGGAACGATGTTTGTACTAATACCAATTTAAATAGTATATATATGCTTGGTTGCTAGCAGTCTTCAGACTATGAGGTCTTGTGGTCAAATACGTTCTCGGACTAAGTGAATCTCAGTTTTTCAATCTTAAAATAAATTTTAAAGTTCAAAGTGTTTATTAAATGCACGCATAAAGAAAAGTCATAACGTAGTGTTAATCCTACTAATAATAATATTACAAACGCAAAAGTTTGTATGGATGTTTGTACATACCAATGAAGGTTATTGGTTTTTTTTTTAAGTTTAAACAGCTGCAACTACCAGCCAACACTAGCAACTACGTTCGCGAAAATTTTAGTATGTACACTAACAAAGATTTCACGTATTTGCCAAAGGCATTTGCCACATTTGTCACAGATGCTTCGCTCCTATACTTCGCAGTGCCATATTATTAAACTATAGCCTTCCTAGATAAGTGGACTAAACAACTAAAGAACCAAACTCTACAGCATATCTTTAATATTACATCTACGAATAAATTGTGCTTGAGATATATCTGTCAGTGGTCCAATATTACCATAGGGGACCACCCTCGAAGTCTCAAAGCAGTAATAAATAAATACGCAAAAAGAAATGCAACATATAGGACGAATTAAAAACTCGCTTTCTGACATCATCAAAGGCGGTGGAAAACTAAAAGGAAAGACTCATAACAGCAAGACGCCACGACTGCGCCCCGCTAAGAACTGTACCTCCTCTTTTTATTTGAGCCCGCGGATGGTCCGTCGCCTTTCCAATGCCAGTTTGTAGGGTTCCGTACCCAAATGGTAAAACGGGACTAAGACTTCGCTGCCCGTCCGAGGCTGTATCTCATGAACGGTGATGGTTACAGTTACAATATTCAAAGATGATGTATTTATGTTGCCGCTGTCAACAATATTTAATACTATAGATATTTTACGTGCCAACATCCGATTTTCAGTACCTCGGATCGCTTTTTCAAAACGATGGCAATGTGGACCGAGACGTAAAAAGTAGAATGAATGCGGGATGGATGAAATGGCGACAGGTCTCAGGTGTACTATGTGACCCGCGAATGCCTCTTAGAGTTAAGGGTAAAATATACAAAACGGTTGTAAGACCTGTCGTCCTGTATGGATCAGAATGTTGGGCGGTGAAAGGGATGGATAGTAAACGAATGCATGTGAACGAAATGCGTATGTTGAGATGGATGTGTGGTGTGACAAGAATAGATAAAATAAGGAATGAGTATATAAGAGGAAGTCTGAAGGTGGCACCAGTGACAGAAAAATTGAGGAGTAGAAGGTTAGCTTGGTATGGACATGTAATGTGTAGAGAGGAAAGTCATATTACTAGAAAAATGTTGAATGTGCAAGTGGAAGGCCATAAGAGGAGAGGAAGGCCAAAGAAGAGATGGTTGGATTGTGTGAAAGAGGACATGTGTGTAAAAGGAGTGGATGATGAGTTGACGAGTAATAGAGACGAATGAAAAAGATTGACATATTTTTCCGACCCCACTTAAGTGGGATAAGGGTAAGGAGATGATGATGTTACGTGCCTACAAAATCACCGCAAAAAGTGATCCAAATTTAGCGACTCCAATGAGCATGATGGCACACATGCATGGTTTTGTATTTACTTACATTATATAGTTTTTACACTTCCTAAACACACAACTCGACATTGTAGACAATATTTAGGTAGGTATTATGTGTTTTAATAACTTTCATTGTTTAATAAGCGACTAAGACAATTACCTATGCATATTTGTCCGCCTGTTTTGATGTGCTAGTGCCCTATCTCTTATATAAAATATCGGCTGCTGTATAACAAAAAAATACTATGAAATAGAATTACATAAATATTTAAGGCGGTTCCCATTCAAACGTGTTTATTTGCCGTTTATAAATATAACGGGAACCCTTCGTGCGTAAGTTCGACTCGCACTTGGCCGGTTTTTTCCTCACTTCCCTTTCCCGTAAGACTCTTATACGTGACAATTTATTAAAGAGCTCCTCTATAATTTTAAAAGAGGATTTCGCAGGACTCCTCAATGACGGGTTATTTTTTTTATTTATTTACTCGTGCATTTTCTAGTTTTCAATGAAGTTCAATAGATCTTTAATGAATGGAAAACTATAAAATCACGTAAAAGTTTTGCGTGACTACATCTTTGACGTGGTCTTGATTCAAATCCTGTCGATCTGCTGATAATGTTGTTGGATATAAGATAGGTAATCCTAGGTTATGCGTATTGTGTTGAGCTTGTAGGGTGGAGAAATAATTCCTTATGTTCGCGACAAGATTTACGTAATGGTGGCTTGATAACTGAATTATAAGAAGAGAATTAAGGTTGAAATTTTCCAAAATTACTCCGAACATTGAATCCATTTGCGACAAGAAACAAGTACACCCATCACATTAATATTACAAGGACATTACTTTTGGTACTTTATGTGTTACCTTTTATTCAAATAAATGGGTTCGATCGCTGGCTGAGTCGATTGAAGTTTTCCTAATTGGTCGAGGTCTGGCTGGTGGGAGGCTTCGGCCGTGGTTAGTTACTACCCTAATACCGACAAAGACGTACCGTCAAGCAATTTAGCGTTCCAGCACGATGTCGTCTAGAAACCGAAAGGGATGTGGATTTTCATCCTCCTCCTAACAAGTTAGCCCGCTTCCATCTTAGATTGCATCATCACTTACAATCAGGTGAGATTGTAGTCAAGGGCTAACTTGTAAAGAATAAAAATAAAATCTCTGAATCTACTGAACCGAACCGATGAATGATAGGTGCCACAATGAAGCCACATATTTTTAAATGTCCTAAGCTATATTTTATCCCCGTATTCTCACGGGAACGGGAACTACGAGGATGTAACCGCGAGGCGTCGGCTAGTTTTAACTTAATTGTAAGAAATATCTTTTGCGAACAAAGCTAAGTGTTAGTTGTTACTCGGAAGTTAGTTAAGCTTACCTTGCGAGCTGAACTAAGATTAGTACCTAGCTACTTAGAACAAATTCTTACACAAGATTGTTTGGCGAAACCACTTTCAGCTATAAGAGCGCCTTTGCATTAGCATTTTTATATCAATGATATTTTATTTATTTATTTATTAGAGCAACCAACAAAATCATATGTAAATAGAATTAAATTACCTTGAAAACTAGGATACTAAAAATATATTTTTTACTTAAAGGCAGCCTTAAAGTAGGTAAAGTACATCATGCACACAGGATATAAGGATATTTATTTTTAATTTTGAAAATTTTACCGATAGTAAGTCACGTTATTTGTGAGAGTCACTGACTATATTTTTCCCTGTATTCCCATGTAAACGGGATCTACGCGAATGAAACCGCGGGGCATCTGCTAGTCCCTTTCAGTTTAGCGTGCTAGAGTACGCGCAAGATAAGTCTGCGCAATTTTGATTTCCACACTGTTTTGTCTTAATAACCTAATCGTTTCTATAGTAAATTAAATGAAAGTGATAGAAATTGTTGAAATAATTTTATCTAGTAACCTAAAGCAGCGATTCCCAAAGTGGTCTATATCGACCCCTAAGGGTCTATGACAAACTGTAAGGGGTCTATGTCAGCGAAAAAAAATTTGGGGGTCCATTAAAAGAAAATGGTTTCCACGATAGTGGATCATATCACATACACAGATAGTACCTATTTTTTACATCATATTATCTTATAATATCAAAATATATACATTATTTTAAAAGTAACTATGAAGTAAAAAAAAATATTATATATGCATATAAAATTGTGTAAGTTGTAGGATACAGAAAATCAATATCAAATAAGTAGGGGGTCTACCCAACACGGGAAAACATGGCAAGGGGTCTACGACACAAAAAAGTGTGGGAAACTCTGACCTAAAGCCTCAACAAAATATTGTCTGCGCGTTAGCAACCGAGTCGTGATCGTGAAGACAAGTCAATAGATAGACATAGGAAAATGGTTGATGGCCCGACGACTCAGTTGCCAATGCGCTTATTTAACTATGTTTGATGAAGAAATAAGTACAAATCGTATATTTGTTTCACAGATAAACAACAAAGAATGGTGCAAGAAGGGGAGGAAAGGAGGCCGCTGTCATATTAAGTGCGAAGGTACGCTAATTATATTACGAGCGCTAACTAATTACCAGTTCGTTATGGACTAAGAGCATGCGATGGTAAGACATGTCTCAATTTAGGAAGTCTAAGAATTTGTCATATTCTTCTACCAACCAAGTCTAAGTCCAATTATGGTTTGGACTATGGTGGCTTTGGCAGGTAGCAGGTTTCAAGGATTATTTTTGAAGTGATCATTTCTTAAATTTCTTAGGGCCGCTTGGTAATGTAACGCTTTTCGGCGCCACTCTGTCTGGCTTCTCTTTCTCTGATACATAGGGCAGCAGGTTTAAGTTCTCACTTCTGTCGGGTGACCCGAGACGCACACGTTTAATTTTTTTTTTCTTATTGAGTAAAAAATACAATAAGAAGCTTAAGCTGTGCCATGCCATGAGCATCATGTCAAAAAAAAAGTCATAATTCATTTATTTCAAATAGGCTTATTTTTCAAGCTCTTTCAAAACGTCAGGTAATAATATTAAACTTAAGATAATGGTGATAATAATTATTCGAAAACTTAAAATTAAAGTTACGAGGGTTCCATGAATAAGAAACTTAAGCCCATGTGGAATGGTGGCAAGAATACTGGCTGCATTTCCGCGCTCGACAGCCAGGCTGATCTTTTGCGCTAAAAATGAGCCACGCTGTCAAAATTGTGGTGGTTCAATTTCCACAACTGGAAAATATTCGTGTGTTTTCCAATTTCTGGGTGTGTTTATAATTAGTATTTATATGTAGTGTAACGCAGAAAATACGCAGTGTTGGTCGACATCCTATCAGATAGACTGACGACATCAAGCGAGTCGCAGGGATTCGCTGGATGCAGGCGGCTCAGGATCTTGATGTTTGGAAGTCCCTACAAAAGACCTATGTCTTACAGTGGACGTCCATCGGCTGATATGATGATAATGATATAAATTAATATAAAAATTAGCTGTATAGTACCCATAACTCAAACTAGGCTTACTTTGGGGCTGGATATTTTTGTGTGTATTGTTTCATTATATTTATTATTTATCTGAACCCTTAAAACCAGCTACCTTCCAAAGCAACCACAGTCCAAACTCCATAATCGGCTACTGTAATTACCTAAGGTAGGAACATGGACTGACAAAGTATCAACCTGCATAAAGTTAGGTCTGGTCGCCACAGGCACTCATTCTATTAGCGTGCGCTAAATGTAGATTTCCTTTTGCTATTATCTCAAGAGTTGCTTGAGTAAATATTGTAAGTAGGTTAAAATGTAATACTGCTTAGATTCATATAATTTACATAATTAGGAGAAGGTAGTGTGCTCAAGGAAATCAAAATCAGTTTATAATTTTATTTTATTTTGGTGAAATATTACTTACATTTATTAAGACTAAAAGTTGTGCGTCTGTTCTTGCTGACTCTATAACTACTGAACGGATTTTCATACTGTTTTCACAGATTAAACTTTTTTCCAAAACACACAACGAAAACTTATTGGCAATTCAAAATAATAATGTATTACAAATTTTACTAAATAAATATCTTAGACTTTGACTTTATGAGCTACTGCGGACTTTGTGAGACATCTATAATTAAGAAAATTTACTGTACCCACTCATTACTATACTATACTATAGGTACAATGTAAAATAAATATTTAGTCTACTCTGTTTGTCGCAGAAGCCTTTATAATAACTAACTGTTAAGTTAGTCCCAGGCAATTGCCTCGCCGAGCCCTAAGTCTCTACAGAAGCCTGTACCTGTACCTACCTGCTTGCCTATTTGTACCAGGAGAATTACCGCGTCATTTTAATACCTTATAATCGCTTGACACTTTATTTCTCGCACTGCGCGTAAATTAGCCATGAAAAAACACGTGGCCTGGTACTTAGTGGAGTCACTAATAGGTACTTTTGTAGGATTGTCATAACACCAGAGTCCTCAACCGCCTATAGCTCATAGAACACATTTATTGTGCGTATTAAAACATCGTGCTAATTTTCCAGATCTCCTCAATGAGGACCTCGCGGATGACGTGCGCTGCGCCAAAAACATCTACGGCAGAGTCGGTTTCAAGGCCTGGCCCGCCTCCTTCGCCTACTGCAAAGAAAAAAGCCTACCCGATTTGTCTAGATGTTAGATATACTAGTAGGTTATTAGTTAAGTATTAAGTTTTACATTTTTATAAAGAACCCAATTATGTTTTCTTCTCAGTGATCTTTTAGGTATTTTTACATACATTCATACATTTTGTTTATTTTATGTCTTTATGAGTTTGCGTTGCACAATACGATCATCAGGCTAAAAATATAGGCTCTGTTTCACGCAAATAGGCTTATTTACAAAACAGAATATAGACTAAATTCAATTCCATTGAAATCTTTATTAATATCTATATTAGAACTCTGTGAAGCAGATTTAAATCATGCTACACTTTTATTAGCATTATTAGTTTAAACACAGGAATATAAGTTAATTTACAAAAAGTACATTTCTCATTAGGTAGGTACTTTTAGAGATTTTTAAATAAGAACAAAATAATTCTAATTATTATTTTTAAAATCCTCGAAATGAGTAATAACCCTTGAATTAGGACCCGAAGAAGTGACTCTTTGGGTCCCTCCAAATATTCGCAAACTGAGCTCTCGCTAAGCGAAATAATCAGTATGAATTGATAAGGTATTTAGTAGGTACATACCTAGGTGTTTTCTCTCTATATGTGTAACCTCTGTATCTCAAACATAATGTAAGAATATGCTGCTACTTTGTCGATTTTAAAATCTAAAAAGCTCTAAGAAAAATAATTGAAACCATCCATTCAGAAACTATAGCCGAAAATGTATGTTTTAAAGTTATAACAAACTTTACAACTCAATTTCTTTCGCTTAAATTTCGAATCACCATGGTTCATCTCGTCTTTTGAATGATCAATCCGTCATTCAGTTTTTTTTACGTTTAGTATAAAGAATTAGTCATAAGTATAAAATATATCATCTTACAACAATAATGTACACCCACGCCCTCTACACAGATGCTCACACACGGTCACTGGTACACAGTTGTGAATGAAAACACAGTTCTATTTAAAACCTGATTCTCTATTGTAGACCAAAAAGGTTTAGAGCAGTAGGCGTATTAATGTTTCCGGCAGAATGTTGTCTATGATTTAGTTGAATTAGCTTAATGGAGTTTTAATATAATTTTTTTAATATAAAATAGTGTTTTATTTGTGTTTCTTTTCATAAAAATTTTCTCCTTGACTTTTTTTGATTTTAAAAATTTATTTTATCAAATTATAAAGGCGAAAGTTTGGTTGTGTGTAAGTATGTTTGTTTCTCCTTTACGCTGCGGCTACTGAAACGATTGGCTGAAATTTGGAATGGATTAACACATAGCTACTATTCATCCCGCAAAAAATCTAAAATAGCGGGCATCCTTTAGTCTTTTATAAAAGGGGCATTTATTCGTTAACACATACAAAGTATTGAAAAGTTGAAGCGTCGATAGCTCAATGGTTATGGGTCGGCCTTATCGCAGAGAGTCATTGGCTCTCTATTGGACTATTGTCGTACCTATACTCCTATTAGTCTTTAATCTATACTTATAATAAAACTGGTCGAATTCTATACATTTATTCGCAAATTGAGATTTTATTTATACCATTTGTAAGACCAAAGTGACCGTGGCATAACGGACGCCAGCGCCATCTAGAATCTATACTTATAATACGAATGCTGTACATTTTGTACATTCTGTACAATGAAAATATTTTGAAAATTTTTGTTGGGGGGCATTATATAATTGATATTGTAGCAAAATTTTTTTTTTTTCGATTTTTTGTCTGTCTGTCTGTCCGTGTTTTTTTGTTATTCGGGCATCACGCTGAAACTACTGAATTAATTCAAATATAACTTGGCACAGTTTAAGACCATAATACGGAAAAGGTTATAGGATACTTATTATTGCGAAAATAAAATAAGAAGGGGGTGAAAATTTGTATGGAAAGTCGTTCATTTATAGAGTTACAGTTTAAAAAAATTGTTCATAAAACATAAAGAAATACGAAAAATTTTAAAACTCTAACTCTAAAGTGGTGAAATGGGACTTGAAAGTTTACATTGATTTGAGTAGGTAGATAGATTTGATGTGATATCAATATAACATAATGAGATTGCCACTTACTTATAGGAAATTGATTAAAACTTTAGAGTAGTAGTTATCTTTACGTTTACCTGCAACAAACGCGCAGGCTAAATTACGTACATATTAGTTTTCAAACGTAAGCTAAAGCAATCCGAAAGCTGAAAATATTAAATTTTTCATTCTAATTCTATGTATAATGAATAATAATTGAATACAAGTATTGCAATAATATTATAGATCAACTAAATGGTTTTCATTACCTACATTACAGTTATCAAAACTTCAACCAGTGTTTAATATAAATAAAATAGCTATCGATATTAATTAATTAATTATTTTGGACAAAAATTAACGTCAACATTCCATAATGAATTCAGAAAATCAGGGGAAGCCTATTTCGCGTTAATTATTATGAGCTTAATTAAACTCAATGATGTGTTACGGATTTTAACATCAGGTTTATGTTATAAATTATAACGATATCGACAATATCGGCGATGTCGACAGAAAATATTGTCTGTCCTTGCATTGTAATAAGAACTACAATAGCTTATACTCTGTTTCAACTGTTATGAATATAACGTGGAAATTACTAAATTCCACTGATTATCGACGGTAGACTAAATCACACGGGCTAACTATTTGGATATCGTGTTATGTCTTAACTAAGTTATACGCTTTATGTAAGGGATGGCAAAATACACAAAGTAACACTATCAATCATTAGCGGAATGACCGCTTGACTTTCTAATACCGTTCTACCCTCTTATTACAATATTGATCAAGTTTAGCGCTAAGATGTAAACCAGGATTAACTAACGTATGGCAGTAAGGCAGCCACCAGTGAAATTACGGACAGGCAACCGCTAGTAGCAGGATTAAAGACGTCTTTTACAGCTAGCCAATACTCTCCTTCTCCACTCGTGTCGCCTCGCAGCCAAGTAACTAACAATGCAGTGGCCTGACTATACGGATAACTGACTCACCCATTCTCTCACTCACTGCTAAACTGACTAGATCCAGCTTAAGTGGTAACCACGTTTGACTAAATAAACTTGAAAAAAGCGCTCTGTCCGAGATCATCAACTGAGAGATAAACTTTGACACGTACTTTGACGTTTCTAACAGATATCGCTTTCAAATTAGTTACTTTACTTAATGTAAGATGGCGCTATTATTATCTAATTCTCCGACAAATATATTATGTTTATAGCATAGATGAATTAGATATGGAGGTGCATCGCGGCCAAATTCTGCACCGAAATTGTCTGTCGTTGCTTGAGGGTGTTTATTCGTCATTAACAATTCATATTCAGCTCACTGCTGAGCTCGAGTCTCCTCTCAGAATGAGAGGAATTAGGTCAATAGTCCACCACGCTGGCACAATGTACATTGGCGGACTTGGTAAAATCCTATAGCGATATTTTAAAATTATTTTATCTGGATAAATAACACCAAAAATGTTTTAAAAATATTTTTTTCTTTATTTCAACTGGGTGAATTGAAAAATGAAAATGATTTTTCTGAAAAATCAGCGAACTAATTTGATTCCCATTCCCGATCGGAGCGAATACTCAGGCACTTGATAAACAGACGATGTTTGCACTTCCAATTTCAGCTTTTTCTCCATTCAAACAGTGCTGATTGTACGTGATTTGTACGAAGAATATCGCAAGATTTTATATTATGTATTTTTGTCGATCTCTTAACTGGCACTTTTTTGCCCAAAATTACCTAACTGTCAAACCAATATATTAGAATACTGTCCTGTCCATCAAAGTTGAAATTATGGTGAAGATTTCTCTATTTGTATCAAGAACATCACAAAACTAAACTAATGTACTTAAAATAGTTTTATCTTTTTTAGGGTTCCGTAGTCCATAAAGAACCCTTATAGTTTTGCCATGTCCGTCTGTGTGTTCGTCTGGCTTAGCACAGATTATGTGAACAAAGTCGTGAAATAAAATACTGAAAAGTATTTTTTTAGGGTACCCTACAAGCAAAATGTAAAATGTGGATGATATTTTTTGACTCGTTTATCCACTATTCGATTCAGGGATCCGTTTGTAAAATATTAAGTCGGAGTATGTTGCATCTTTATAAACAGAAGTAAATATTTAGATTTATACCTAACAAAGTAACTTAAAATAAGTTATAGAGTAACGCATTAAGGATGACGAATAATTTTCAAAATTACTTTATTTTATAGATTTAATCATTTTGATCAAAAAATTTAAATATTACGAATATACCAATAAAAGACTAATTTAAAAATGTATGACCTAATTATGCATTCTCTGCGTTAAGTTATTTTAAATTTAAATTAACCTTTTAATTTTGCCCGCTTTAACGCTCAAGACACACTTTTTTTTAAACATGATTGATTTTGGTTGGAGCTCAAAACTTTGTAGAATAAAAAAAAAACAACTCCACTGATTGCATGCCAAAGAAGGTCGCATAGTTCCCTTAAATTCTTTCTCCGGTTTTGTTATTTCGGACTAATTGGTCACAATTAAAGCTTCATCCACGTAATAGCTATCGATTTATCTTAATTACGCATTTATTGTTGCTAAGTGGTCTGTTTTTATAAAGAACACGTAGGTATATAATGAAAATCCATGCTAATATTATAAATGCTAATAATGTTAACTCTTTGTTTGTTTTTAAGTTTTTACGCCTAAGCCGCTGTAATCGATCAAGGTAGGTTGGACTTTAGAGGACATAATTTTCTGATCATTTAACTTAGTGTGATGAGCGCGGCATCTTTATCGTGAAGCTATTGTGGTTACTTGTTTGAACAGTAGTATAGTAGCTATAGAGAGATTTGTGGTGCAAGGAAAGGTGGAGGGCTCAAGAGCGCGTGACACTTAGCAGGTCACCAATGCGCTGGACTGACCAAGTAAAAACCCTTCTCCATGGATCGCTCCACGAATGTGCTAGGAGAGCCACACTACGGGAGCAATGGTGACGGTTAGTAGGCTTGCCACCACACCCAAATGACGACCACAACCACTCTGTCAAGAGTGTAACGACAAAGAAGAAGTTAGAGCAGTAACCAAGTAACCACAACAGCTTCACGATAAAGGTGCTCAACACTGAGAGGTTCATGGGTTCGATCTGCGTCCGGAATATTTTCATACACACTTCTAACATAGTCGTCGTGGTTAACAACCCACATTCGGCTCACTGCTGAGCTGGAGTCTCCTCTCAGAATGAGAGGCCAATAATCCACCACTATGGCCTAATGCGGATTGGCAGACTTCACACACGAAGAGAATTAAGAAAATTCTCTGGTATGCAGGTTTCCTGTAACATAGTTTAGGTATATTTAAAACATAATCACTATGGCAAATATTCTTCAAAAAATAAAATATGCAGCTTATATGGAAATCATTAGATGTAAATTAATGCTTAGGAATCGTGTTTTAAATAAATATAAGAATGACTAGCTGACGCCGCGTGGTTTCCGTTCCCTTAGAAATACTGGGATATTATATAGCCTTCCGATAATCCTAGCCTAGCCGATAAATGTGCTATCTAACACAGAAAGAATTTTTCAAATCGGACCAGTAGTTTCAATCAATCAATCAATCAATTTATTTGCAGATACATGCATTATATACATATACAGGTGGTCGGTAGATGTAGATGGTAAATGTATCTTGCCAATTTGGCATGCAAATTATTTATTAAGTATTTATTGTATTCTTTCTCAATAAAAAAAAAAGTATTTAATGATTCAAATGATAATTTCATTATTTAAAATTTACATGTTTACAACAATTTTATAAGTAAACATTTTATAATCTATATCTATACTTATAATAAATCTGTAGAGAGGTCAATTCTGTACATGAAATATATTTCCAAAATAACTATCAGGGGGTGATTAGTGATCGATACTGATGCCAAAAATGCAATCAGTAAAATTTTTGTCTGTCTGTCTGTCTCTCTGTCTATCTGTCTGTATGTTCTTTATAGAAACAAAAACTACTGGACGGATTTTAACGAAACTTGGTACAATTATTCTACATACTCCTGGGCAGGTTATAGTATACTTTTCATTACGCTACAATCAATAGGAGCAGAGCAGTGAAGGAAAATGTTGAGAAAACGGGAGAAGTTACTCAATTTTTTAAGCTTCCGTCGCGTGTACAGCCTTAATGGTTAAAGCTACATAGAAATCATGTACGACGAAAATGTTCTCCTTAAAATTATCTATAAAAACACAACAGCATATATATTTCTATCTTTTATGGTTGACTCACAATAACACGTGTAACTCCCGATAGCTTAGCAGTTCGGAGCTTTCTAATTATATTTGTCTACTCTTATGTTTATAACACTCATCACTCATAACCCTAACTAAAAAAGTTAACATTATTACCTATTCAATAAAAAAAAAAAAAAATAATAATCGGTAAAGAAACACCAAAGTTATACAAGAAATACGCTAAGCCATCGCGCGTGAATACTAATTCATACTATATGGATTATTTTTATGTAACGATTGCCGCGCTCGACGCGACTCGCGGGGGGGGGGAATAAATAAAGAAGTGCAGCCTACCTAGGGTAGGGGTAGGGTAGTGGTAGGGTAGGGGTAGGGTAGGGTTGGGATAGGGTAGGGTAGAGGTAGGGTAGGGTAGGATAGGGGTAGTGAAAGTTTACAACGACTTTCACGCGGACGAAGTCGCGGGCGTCCGCTAGTTATATTACTAAAAATATTTAGTGATTACATTAGATACGTTACATTACATTCTGATATTAGCGCGTTCAAGCAAACAAACAAACTACAGCTCTACATAGGACATATAGCTGTGTGTAGCTATGTACTTTTCAGAGGCTTTACATGTATAACTAGATTTGATTATACACACTCAATATAGACTCTGAAAACAAATTTGGCTGTTCATCCAACCGTGTTTCAAGTATAACAGTGCAATATTCACAGTATCTTGAACAATACGTACAAAGCTCTGTCCGTTTGTCGAATTTCGATAGTCAAGTCTCCAATAACTTGGTAGATACTAGATACTGTGAGAGTCTGCTATAACCGCACTTACCTCGTTTTCATAATTATCAACCTATTTTCGGCTCACTGCTGAGCTCGAGTCTCTTCTCAGAATGAGAGGGGTTAGGCCAATAGTCCTTTACGCTGACCCAAAGCGGATTGGCAGACTTCACATACAAAGAAAATTGAGAAAATTATCTGATAAGCAGGTTTCCTCACGATGTTTTCCTTCACCGTTTGAGACACGTGATATTTAATTTCCTAAAATGCACACAACTGAAAAGTTGGAAACACACAGGACGTTGAAACTGGGAACTTTTAAAATAATCTGAAATATTACTGATTGACGTTATTAAAAAATTGGAATGGATTCATTGGATTAAAAATATTTTAACAAATTTATAACAAAATTAAAGACCAGTATTGAATATAGAGAACAGTAGGGCAAAATTATATAATATAATATTTTGCGGTAGAATTAATAAATTAATTGGCAATACTACGTCGATCTGCGAATGTGCTATGGAAACCATGTAGGCGCTTTAAAATCATGATGTAATGATCCATTTTCCTAATTGTAAATGCCCGTCACTTTGCGTAAAAATTTGTTTTTTTTTCGATGTAAAGAGACAAATTGATCAAGGCAATGTTTAAGTACAAGACAAAGACAAAATTTAGTCTTAATTAGATAATTATTGTGTACTTTTATTAGTGTCACTTTAAAAAATAGAAGAGCTTTGTTTTTCATGATAATCAAACATCTTTTATTATGTTTTTACTATAATATCGTAGTTCCCAAACACATGAAACGAGTTTGCTTATTAAGAATAATTAAATTATAAAAAATATCCTACTAATATTATAAACGTGAAAGTTTGTATGGATGTTTGGATGTTTGTTACTCTTTAACGCCGCTACTACTGAAGCGATTTGGCTGAAATTTGGAATGGAAATAGACTTTACTCTGGATTAGCACATAGGCTACTTTTTATCCCGAAAAAATCCATGATTTTTTGAGATTTGTGAAAACTGATGATTTTGATGATATGAATGTTTGTTACTCTTTCACGCCTCCACTATTGTACCGAATTCGCTGAAATTTGGTATTGAGATATATTATAGCATGAATTGGCATATTATAGCAACATAGGCTACTTTTTATCCCGGAAAAATCCATGGTTCCCGAGGGATTTATGAAAAACTAAATCCCACGCGGACGAAGTTGCGGGCATCCGCTAGTTAAGAATAATGCAGAGAAACTGATTATTGCGAGACATGTGCTCTTCATTAAAAAATAAATTCTCGATCGTAAAATTAAATCAATCTAAAAAAAAATTTCATCGGTTAAAAGCCTCGCAGACGCCTAGATATGTCTACGCTACGCCATTGCATTTAAACGAGTACTTTTATTGGAAGTTAAAATAGAGGAGCTCATTAACCAACATATACTACTATATAGGTACATATACTACTTCTTAAAGTATAATAATATGCAACAAGTCCAAAGGAGGAAGCTCGAATACCTGGGTCATATAATGCGAAACTCCAAATATCACCTTCTCCAGCTTATTATCCAGAGAAATGTTGAAACGAAGGACTGGTCTTAGACGTATATCTTGGCTCAAGAACTTACGCCAATGGTTTAATATGAGTACCAGATCACTCTTTCGGGCAGCAGTGAACAAAGTTAAATTAGCCTTAATGATTGCTGACCTCCGATAGGAGATGAGAGGAGGGAAAGTAGCTGTAAGTACTTACAATATTAAAATATTGATTTCTGAATACTGCAAATATGTTAGAAGTGTGAAACAAAGCAACACTCCCATCCGCAATAAATAAACGGCAATCAGTGAAGCCCACGCGACTAGCGGAGTGTATTGTTGTCGGGGCAATCGTTTAAATGGTAATGACGCGGCTTTCCCATAGGAAACCATAAAATTACGAAAGAAGCGTTTGAGGCGACCGAAGTAAGTACACGCAAGAACATAAATGCATTGACTTTAATTCATTACTAGCTGATGTTGATTTTATTCATATTACTAGATGATGATGATGATGATGAATTTGGTGAACTTTAAAGTGTTTGGTCACTTTTTATATATCTGGGTGGTACTCATTAGTTAAATTGGTTTTTCCGACTTTTCCTAACTCGAAAGAATTCCGTGTTAAAAGTATTACTAAGCTCATCGATCTTCTAATAAGTATTCCACTAAAATCGGTTCAGCCGACATACAGACAGATAGACAAAACTTTTTTATAGGATTGTTTGTATTTTAATTATTGTGTGATAATAACTACAAACACTGTTGAGAAAGCACTCTGTTGTTTTGATAGCACAGACAGACACTTAATATTTATTTACCTTATATATTTCCTATTAATAAAACGTTATAACAAGGTATGTATTAATATAGATTAGTTACACTTAAATTAACAGAAAGAGGAAAGGGTAGGAGGATAGTTACCTTTCGTCTTTCTCTTAATTTGTCTATCTGCTTCCAAAATCTTCGACTCAGCAATTTTCATGAGAATTTTACAAGTAAGTATATCAAGATTCACTTACGTAACTAATAAACTAATGCTTTGAACCAACTTCACAAAAGTGGACTAAATAAAAAACACTTTTGGCATAAAATGAAATTTTCACGAAAGTATTGTGTCACCGACTGTACCTTTTGACTAAATCACATTGGGCGCACAAACTAAATAGAACCTTTCGACTTACATAACCGACGTACCCTACTAATTGGTTATCTTAATCAAAGCGTAAAGTTACGCATTTACGACATTATCGACTTTACAGTTCCAGCGGTTAAAACTAAAACTTAAACTTAAGATGCTAACGTTAAGTACAGTGGTTCCAAACTTCATATCGTATAGGTAAACCAAGTAGGTATTACTTAATACCGCCATCCTTTTCCATTTTCCAGGCTTTATTGTTAGTAAATTAATAAATTAAATAAATATTCATATTCACACAAGAAAAAGAAATTATATTGTGCTTTTCTTATAAAATTGCTTCAAATATGTTATTATTGTCACGACCCCACCAGGTGGACGGGCGACATCAAGCGAGTTGCAAGGATTCGTTGGATGCAGGCGGCTCAGGATCGTGATGTTTGGAAGTCCCTACATTAAAGCCTATGTCCTGCAGTGGACGTCCATCGGCTGATTTGATGATGACGATCATGATATATAGTTATATACCTTGTTAAAAATTGTAAAAAATACCAAAGTACCTAAATGAATTACTTAAAAAAAATTATAAATAAAAATTGATTGTTATTTTAAAAGAGCTGCCAAATTTCTTGTCTTTTCTTCTTAGTAGAATAGGCCTTCCTGTGGCCCTTAAAAAAACATTTACAATATAATCAAACAATGTTTGAGAACCACTGTATAGCTCAAATAAAAGCATCCCAATCACCCGTCGGCTCCGATAGCGGAGATACGGCTAACACAGTTAATGACCGGATAATATCACGGTCCACATTCAATAGCGTAGATATAAAGCTACTTACTTTAACCGTGATCATTACGAGCCTCACAAAATGAATATTTGATTTGTATAATAAGGTGCTAATTAAAAACGAATATATAATTTATGTTTGGAAACTATCAATCAATATCGAATGCATGGAAGATCACGTGAACAAAGTGGCCTAAAGACGTAATAGTTAGTGAAAGACTAAGATTAAGTTATTGGACATTATCTTAGTATAATAATAATATATTATAAGTTTAGGTTAAAGTAAAAGTCACATAAGTAGGCTAGATCGTAATTTTATGAAGTACCAACCTACCTACTTTACAACAGAGAAAAAAAAATATCGAATACGCTACAATACTCAGTCGTTTGTGTATCTAAATTATTTTACTTAGTTACCTCAACATTGTGTTTATGGTTTTTTTTATTCTTTACAAGTCCTTGAGATTATAGAATCTCATATGACGAAAAGTGATGATGCAATCTATGATGAAAGCGGGCTAACTTGTTAGGGTGAGGATGAATATCTACACCCCTTTCAGTTTCTACACAATAACCGAAACGCTTGGCGGTACGCCTTCTGCTGGTAGGGTGGTAACTAGCCACGGCCGAAGCCTCCCAGCTAAAAAAATGTATCTACCTTTAGATTATAATTATCTTGTACGTGAGTTTGTCTTCCTGCGGCTGGACAGATTTTAAAGTAAATTCTTGTATATATTACCTTGGCTATCTGGATAGATGGCATCGTGATGTGGTCCTGAGCTCCATATCCATATCCCCTCCTTTAAGGAACGAGACCTGCCCTGAACCATGATGAAATGATATGGTATGATGATATTCTTTCTGCCTGGCATGGCAACATATTTACTTTTACACTGGGCTGTTATAGTATAATAGGATAAATTAAATTAATTTTAAGCTTTATAGGCAAAAAACAGTAGCGAGATTTAATCAAAACAAACTGCAGTCGCGTTTGGTTAGCACGAGATAAGCTCGTCATGTGAAAACTTAATTAAAGCGCCGGTAATTACATACGTCACAGTTAATAAGGGCATTTGACATTCACGCACACGTGTGTGTGATTATACTAAAGCTCTCAACAGTTTTTATATGCATTGATTGTGATATTCTAACACTTTTTACAAAAATCCTAAAATACTTATTACGTTCCTAATCAGTTTTCTGTGCGATTTAGTACAGTATTAAAACGATTGACCCTATTTGTTTCAATATACTAGTCCTACGAATCGAATTAAAAAACTTATACGTATAAATCGAAACCTCACATATCTAAAAGTAGCGGACACCCGCGATTACGTCTGCGTGAAATTTAGTTTTTCACAAACCTCTCGGGAACCATAGATTTTTCCGGGATGAAAAGTAGCCTATGTGTTAATCCAGAGTTACAATTTCCATTCTAAATCGGTTCAGTAGTTGCGGCGTTAAAGAGTAACAAGCATCCAAACAATCATTCACACAAACTTTCGCGTTTATAATATTAGTAGGATGTAGTCGTCAGAGATAGTGAGTAAGGTAACTATTTATTATCATAGTTATCAGCATATTTAACGGCCATCTTCAGGGCCAGACCTCGGCCAGAGAGAAGCGTCTCCTTATAGGAGAAAGGAAATGGAGTTTATGCGCACCTCGCTTCTTCAATACGTGTTGGTGGGCTTTGAGTGACATTGAACTCTCAAACAATCACATTCGTAACTTATGTTAATAATAATAATGATCGAGACCCAAGGCACGGGTATGTTATACCACCAACCTTATAGATAGATAGCTCATGACATTAGACATTAAATACACAGATTAAGAAGAATTTACAGATAGAGCGTGACGGTAGTTTTTTTTTATGGGTTTCACCGCCTTCACCACGCTGGTTGTAAAGATTTACTCTGTATGATCTTTACTCTGTGATTAAATACTAATAAACATAATATAAACTATCTAGGTAGATATTGAAAAACATCCATGCTCATAACACATTTTTCCAGTTGACGGAATCGAAACCACGGCCTGTAGAAGGCAGGGTCGCTACCCACTGCGCCATTCATCAGTCAAGTTATTAGCTTTGCGAAGTTTATGAAATTTGCAAAGAGCATCACATATAGCGGGGAGCATAACAAATGGTTGGTATTGTGCGAGAAAAAGCCAACAATGCCCGCAGCAATGTCATCCAGGGCCGGATTCCCACGTCAGATAGGTCGTTGACATCCAATCGATTCGATAAATTTTTTCCACCATCGATTCCACCGGCTGGATTCCAGAGGCACTAACGAGGTACCTTTGTTTATCGGATGCCTTGAAGGACGTCCGCTGAACGTGCAAAAACTCACTGCACTTCATAAAAACTGGGGAGTACGCCAAAATTGGTCAGCATCGAAATGTATTCTACTTGTGTTTTTGGAGCGATCGGTATACTTTGCTGCCATATGTAGAAACGGATTTTTGGGCTTTTCTAAATATTTTTGAAGGTAATGTATTTTTTTAACACGTTCGCTTCGGCACTGATATTTTTGTACTTTACTCTGGTGCGTTAAGAGGTTTTTTTGACTTCATACTAAAACTTTATGTGGTGTAGTACGAGGTCCCATCGACCTCGTAACTCTTGAAGATGCTAGACGTACGTGGTCAATTGACCTCGTACCTCAGCGAACGTGTTAAATAAAGTTTATCCTATTACTGAGTTTGATTATACTATTGTAACGATGTACGCGGTACTTTGAAATAAGCTTGGAGTATAATTGCAGGCTTGATTCCACCGAAGGGCGTGTAGCCTCGACATGGTTGTGAAACAAATCTGAAAGGTCTATGGTTCGGTCCCCACCCTTGGGACTATTGTCTTGGTTGAAGGAGAAATGGCGAGAAATGGCAGAGTAATACTCGTAGTATAGCTAAAAAGATATTAGTAATAAAAAAGTCAATCCAATTTGGTGTGGAAAATCACAACTATAAACTATATTAATTTATGAATGACAAGATTATAGTTAGCTTACTGACATTTTGTAAACTTAAAACGCATGAAAAGTTAAGGATAGCCAAACCTATGGGTCATAAAATCTAATAGAAAAAGGAGAAGAGTGAAAGAATCTTTAAAAATCTACTACTACTTATATAAAGCAATTAATTAATAATGCAATAATTAACTGTATGTATATTTACTTATACAATAATTTAATATATGTATATTGTATACTTATCCATCTAGGTACTTAAACAAATAAAATTTTAAATACACTCAGTACACATTTAGTATTTATTTGCATTATTCAGGCAAATGTAAAGGTGAGTCCAAACTTATAACAAACACTATACATTAGTGTAGACATTTAACGTGTGCAGTCTTGTTATAAGTAGTGTATAATAGATAAGGCCTCAGTAGCTCAACGGTAAGAGCGGTCGGATTCCTCACCTAGGGGTGGTGGTTCGATCCCCGCCCCATTGGTCTATTGTCGTACTTACTCCTAATACATTTATTCCCACTAGTTTGAGGGGAAAGGGAATATTGGTCATATAACAAGTATGATATGGCAAATATTCTTCAAAAAAAAATAGATACATGTTATTAGTAATTAATTCCTCAGTGCCTGAAGACAAAAGTCTTCGAACAGTGCGTGTTGCCAGTGATGACCTATGGTTCCGAGACTTGGTCGCTAACTATGGGCCTCATAAGAAGGCTCAGAGTCACATAGCGGGCGATGGAACGAGCTATGTTAGGAGTATCTCTGCGTGATCGAATCAGAAATGAGGAGATCCGCAGAAGAACCAAAGTCACCGACATAGCTCAACGAGTTGCGAAGCTGAAGTGGCAATGGGCGGGGCACATAGTGCGAAGAGCCGATGGACGTTGGGGTCCCAAAGTGCTGGAATGGCGACCCCGCACTAGTAAGCGCAGTGTTGGCCGACCCCCCACCAGGTGGACTGACGACATCAAGCGAGTCGCAGGGATTCGCTGGATGCAGTTGGCTCAGTATCGTGATGTTTGGAAGTCCCTACAAAAGGCCTATGTCCTGCAGTGGACGTCCATCGGCTGATATGATGATGATGATGATGATGATGATTAGTAATTAATTCATATAAATAAAATTGAAGTCTCTGTCATTTCAAGATAACTGTGTTTTCTCAAGTTACCTATACATTTACCGCAATTGAACATTTTTAGAATTTTTGTCTGTCTGTCTATCCGTTTCTCTCTGTTTATGCGAGATAATCTCTGGAAGACAGAGGAGATTATGGAGCCACATGTAAGTACCTAGGCTACATTTTATCCCGCAAAAGTCCACGGTCCCCGCGGTATTTATGAAAAACTGAATTTCACATGATCGAAGTCAGGGGCGTGCGCAAGTTTTAAATAATTTTGACGTGCTATACACACCTAAAGCATGAGTTATTTTATTCTGGATGTTACTTTAATCTGGACTCAATAAAATTCATTCCATTTTAAAAGTACAATCAAAACAAAGAAGTATATTCCTGCATAGAAATTCTTCACAAAACAAGCTCCAATCACCATGCAACACCACGCACGGTATTTAATATCAGCCCGCGCGGCAGATCATTCCGATGACGTATTGTCCTTCCCCTTTATGAAAAGGCTCGTACAGGCTCTTTATTAAGCTAGTTAAGTATTCAGAACATTTCGCTTGAGCGCGTTAATACAACGAACAAGGGTGAAGTGAGTAGAGGCAATTTTCTCCAATGCCTATGAGGCTGTGGAAGTATGAAAGACCATGTTTTCTTTGCTTTACATATTTGAACAGTTACATACGTGATAGTTTTAGTGATGATAAATCCTTGATGCAGATGAGTCGCCTATAAAATGTAATTAGTAGGTGCTTAGGAAGGTTCTTTGTGATAGAGTTACTTCGGAAACAAAAATATGTAGTACTTGGGTACAATTTTGTTACTTCGGCTCGCATCTGTTTTAAATTTTATATTTCCACCTAATCCGGAGAAATACTTTTGCCATGCTCATTTTGCTATCAAGCAACATTGATATGTTTTTAAATAGTAGATATGGTTACTAGTATTATTACAGACACATGAGGTCTATCATCTGAGGGCAGGTATTGTATTTTGTCTTTCTAGCCTGCAAGATTAAGAAATGCAAAAAATTTCGAAGATCTGTTGTCTGTTTGAACCTTGAATAAAAAAAACACGTGTGGCAATCGGGGAATGCTGCGGTAAAGCTACTGCATAGCATATTTTTAATAAAAGAATGAATAAATAAAAAAAAATAAAAAATATCTGTAAGTTGAGCTGAAATCGAAATCTGGTTTAATAAGTTTGCCACTGTGATTCACACCACTTGTCCAGTTGAGGCAATATGTCAAAATGTGTGCTTGCAAATGCACGATTTGGGTGTTAGGTTTATTTTCGTTACGGAATTTCTCAATTCGGTCAAAGCCCTCGATAGAAGCTATGAAATACGTGGCTTAAAAATAATAGTCCGCGCTAGACATAAGCGGAAAATAAACCTAACACCCAAATCGTGCATCAAGTTAACGCATTTCGACGTTGCCATATTGACTATATCTTCGCCTTCATAAGAGCATGGAATATACCTTATTAAGTAGATACTCCTCCGACACTTCCAATCAAATTACTTAAATCGTAATTTGCTACCTACGAGTTGTCACATAGCCCCAAACTCTAAATCTCGGATAAGCAAACACTCAACTAAAATTGGAAAGTAAACGAACGTACAACCGTGCGTTACAAAGTAACCATAAAAACATACACGCGAATCTGTTCGTTATTGTTATGTTGAAAAATATTAAAATTCCATGCGAACATTTTAGTATTTCTTTACGCCGCGCTGTCCTACGACGCCCACAAATGCGTGGGATATGGAAACTACAGAGACACGCTCGAGACTTGAGTTTGCCATTGAGAACGTGGTAATAGGTCGGTCATAGTAATAAGCGGAGCGGGCATTAGCTTTATTAACAGACTTCAAAGGTTCTATGTTCGAATGGACGTTTTAATTGATATCGCGTTTATAACAACAATAGAAAAAACACCCTGTATCCCAGAAGTTTAACGATCTGCACGTGAATTGTTTTTCATTATTTATTTAGTTTCAAAACTTATTTATATTACTGATAAAAGAGCAAAAATGGACATGAAGGAAACACCCTTCTGTATAAGTGATTTCTACCGGTGTCTTAGCAGAGACATTGAAAGAAAGAAATATTTTAATACTTTTAATATTGATCTAATTAGTTATTAAATATCTAAATATACAAACATAGTTTACGTCTGGAAGAAACTTCACAAGAACTATGACTACTAATGATAATAACTAAAAAATGTAAACGTACTTAAATATTATGATAAGCTCTTCAATCCGACCAAATGGATATTTCAATCATTCGCAGTTTCAAAGCGATTGTATAAACAGATCTATGATACTTAAAATATTAAGACTCTACACACCAGGAGTACTTTATAAAAAAACCTTTTACTTGGAAATTGGAGGCATTAACCGGTGCAAAGGACGACTTGACAAATCCCTGTCTCGGTATGGAGTCAACGTTTCATAAACTTTTTATAGCATTTACGATTTAGGGCTATAATCTTATTAATGTATTCACACAGCTTTTCGATATTAATGTTTATTATTAATTTATGAGGCATTATTTAAAAACGACTCGGATAAATATAAAAAATATCTTTAAAAGACCATTGTACGCAATCATAAATAATATCTGCATAAATTTATTGTTGTTTAAAAAAATTCGACATAATCGGAACAGGTTATACATAAATGGTGTTTTTTTTTTAAGTAGAAATACAAATTATTTTACCAAAACATTTGTTTTATATTCATCGTATTGACTTTGAACTCTATAACTTCGGTTTATTGATGTTCTATTAATATTGATAAGGCCATTAAATTTTCGTTTTGGCATCCTTTCAGCCACGATTATAAATAGAAGAAATGAACAGCCAAGCAATTAAACAGTGCATCAATACATTATTTATAGTACGAGATCCAGCATATGGACATGATATGGACTATATACCCTCATCTGTTATTTATTTGGGATAAGAAATAAAGTGTGATAGATAATATTCACCTTGACACACATAGTTAAGTTTAGTTGTGGCCGGATAGTATTATTTTTTTTATAAATGTATTTATTCATTCATACTTCCCGAATTGGTTAATTTAAAAAAATCGTAGATAAAAGAATATACCCAACAAAATTGAAAACGAAGCAATAACCGTAACGGTTGCTTGCTCTCAAACTGTAACTGTGGGTTTGCCAGATATAAATATTTATATTTCCAAATTATTATTATAAGTTTTTTAGTCGTCTAATATGTTAAATGAAATTATATTTTGAATTATGCTTAAACAAACTTAATAAAGTTGCATTTGATATGATTCATGGCTTCCTAGACATTCATTGAAAAATATGTCTGGCCGCAATTTAACTAGGCAACCTATTTGCAAAGTGTCACTGTGAATATATTATATCATTTATTTGTTATCCCAAATAAATAACAGATAAGGGTATATATCCTTATGCCGGATCTTAGACCATTATAATAAGTAGCACGGAAATGAGTTTGCTCTTCACAGCACTGTTTTGATGGTACCGCGTGGGTTAAATATACGACTATAATAAATGGTACTTGCTAACAATAACAATCTGACAATATTAAAGTTCGACGACAATAGGTATTAAAATAAAAGATGTAGGCGACTCATATGCAATCTATAAAGGCTTGTTCGGACTACTTTAGCAGTTTAAGCGAGTAGCGTAAAATTTAGCTGCTAAACGTGTCTGAACACTAAAAATTTAGTTGAGTAGGTGAGTAGATAGCTTAGTCGAATCCATTTTAGTCTAACGGGCGAGTAGCGCGTCCCACCACGCGTCCACGCTCACTGGTTCACACAGTCGAGTACATTAGTTGCTTCTAAAATCATAAAATGACGTTTCGGGCATACAATTTTTTGGACAGTAGCAAGTAATTTACATGCTACTCGACTAAAATGCTAAAGTAGTCCGAACTAGCTTTGTAAGTAAAGAACAAATATACCTGCCTCGTAGAGCAAATCAAGACTACCAACTGACTATAAAACATAAGCCTGACCCTAAAGTGTGTTCAAGTAAGCTGCTAATTACGGAACGATGCTTTCACTAAAAGCTATCCAACTTTAATAAAGATTCATCTTTGATGATTGTTATCGTACATCGTACGTTATCGATACCTTTAGCACAGCCATGTTTGCTTTTCCTCATTTCGATTTCGGATTTTGGGCTCGTAGTCAAGCGCATACAACTGGTATGTTGTAAATAACACGATATCCGGTTATCTATACGTACTGATGCGTAGGAAATAGTCGCTATTGTTTTTCGAAGAGTGGGCGATGATAATCGCATCGTGTTTCATATGGAAATGGCCTTGTAAATTCCTGGCCGCTTTCTTCCAACTTCTGACACGCATTGAAACAACACGACGCCTCTTTCGCTGATGCGTGACAAGTTGTTGAGCCTCCATTGTCTATACAAATACGCTTCTTCATGGTTCTGAATTCCTTGTGTGTTTTGTAGGTTCTTGCCTACATGTAAATTATTTTGGCCATTTCTCCGCGTCCGATTTGAACGGCTTATGTACTCAAAGGGGAAAACAAGACCCTATTACTACGGCTCTGCTGTACGACCGTCAGTCTGTCACTAGGCACTACCTATCTCATGAACCGCAATAGACAATTGGCATTTTCACAGATGATATATTGTTGCCCATATAACAAGAAATACCTGGTTTACATACGGAACCCCAAAATTAATACATTTCGAAATTAAACACTAATCGAAGATCATCTAGCGGGTGTAAAGTCTGCCAATCCACATTGGGCTAGCGTGGTGGATTATTATTGGTCTTATCCCTCTCATTGTGGGACGAGACACGAGCTCAGTGAGCCTAATATGGATTGATAGTAATTATAATGGGCTCAAATTATATAAGATATATCTACCTACATCATCAATTGTCTCATATAAGTATTTCTTAATCTCGAGTCGACAAGGTTCAAGTTTAACTTGTATTGGACGCACCGTTGTCACCTGCTGCATTTAAAATGGAGATAAACTGTTACCTAGTTAACAACGAGTGTAAACACAGAATGATCGATGAGTATCAGTGATGGAACGTGTTTAGCGTGTTTAGACGAACTGTTGTAACTCGACAGTGGCGCTAGACTGGTTGACATGCAGGTCTATTCACTAACTTTAATCAACTTTAGTGGATGTATGTGATTTCGTATTACGTATTTTTTTTTATTCTTTACAAGTTAGCTCTTGACTACAATCTCACCTGATGGTAAGTGATGATACAATCTAAGATGGAAGCGGGCTAACTTGTTAGGAGGAGGATGAAAATCCAGGGGTGTGGATTTTCATCTTCCTCCTAACAAGTTAGCTAACAAGTTAGGTTTCTACACGGCATCGTACCGGAACGCTAAATCGCTTGGCAGTACGTCTTTGCCGGTAGGGTGGTAACTAGCCACGGCGGAAGCCTCCCACCAGCCAGACCTAGACCAATTAAGAAAATCTCAATCGGCCCAGCCGGGGATCGAACCCAGGACCTCCGTCTTGTAAATCCACCACGCATACCACTGCGCCACGGAGGCCGTCAGATTAAGTATTTGGCCAGGACACATACTTCGAAGAGCCGATGGACGTTGGGGAAATCGCAGTGTTGGTCGACCCCTCACTAGGTGGACTGACGACATCAAGCGAGTCGCAGGTATTCGCTGGATGCAGATGGCTCTTAGTCTCACCTCTTATTTCACCAATTTCAATATCGTTATGTATCTCATTATGCACATGTGCCGTAATGTAATATAAAACCTTTATTATCCGTCTAAAAACGAACGGTACTTTTTAAATCTTAGCAAAGAGTTTTTATATCAGAAAAGTGCTGAACATTTTATGAATAAAATTAACTTTGTGAGATAAAATATAATAATTAAACATTTAATTATTCTTGACAATAAATGACAACCATTTATAATTAAGAGAAACACAAAAATATGAATTTACTTTGGCGCATTTGCCTAAAAAAACGTTGGTATGCGGACTTCGCTATCTGTGCAAAAATGACAAGCATATCAAAATGTCAACATATTGAAAACAGGCAAAGATGCAAATTCTTTTTCAGAAAGTGTGTTCAAAGTGTGTTTCCTCGCAAATGTGTTATAAAACGTCGTATGACATATGTGCGCTTTGATAATTACAGCCTCTGCTTCTTATAAATCGCTTCGTCTGTATTGTTCAACTTACCGCACTTATATCATAATGCACTATTATGACGTTAAGTCTTAGATAGTAGTAGCTATATAATATATATTATCGAAACTTATAAGTATTCAAATATATAGAGATATACCTAGATGATTCAAATATATACATAGAGATAGAAGTATATCATATCATACCATAGACCACATCCATACGCTGCGGCAGGTTATACAGAAGACTCACGAGTGTAACCAGCCACTTTGCTTAGCGTTTGTGGACTATGAGAAAGCCTTCGATTCGGTGGAAACCTGGGCTGTGCTAAGGTCATTGCAGAGATGCCGAATTGATTACAGGTATATCCAATCGATGAAGTGCTTGTACGAAAACGCCACTATACCCCATTAAGCCTTTTATTTATAAAACTCAAACTTATAATAATATAGTCAATGAAAAATCGTAGACGACTTTTTATGTTTTCCGAGGCACGGGTATGTATACAACTCCTTAACTCCAACAATTTTATAAAACTAACTTTCGACCACACCCGGTCTCGAACGCCTGTTCTCATATTCCAGGGCAAAATAATCTATACAAAACACTTACCTACTTAAACGTTATTGCTTACAAACTAAGATCATGTTCCTCGCATAAAATCTTTCGCATTAGCATATTAGATGCCGATCATGAATAGTGCCGATAGATTCAAACACAAAGCGCTTATTGTTACTTTCCGTTGTATATACTGACTAGCGGCTGACACATTAAACCTAATTTAAATGACGCAGACGCATTTGTCTGTTAAATTCCTTCTTTCTTGCATAATTCTTGATTAGTCCAGGTCTGGCTGGTGGGAGGCTTCGGCCGTGGCTGGTTACCACCCTAAAGACGACAAAGATGGCTTCTATGGAGATATAGAAGGTTCTGTCCTCCAGGTAGGACGCCACTAGCCGCACAAGCGCTAGTGGCACGGTGGTGTTGCTGAGGAAGGAAGGAAAAAGAAAGGAATTTTGTCTGACTCGCGGCTTAGCCTTGAAAAAGGAAAGAAGACAGACGGACGTGCACATTTATAATATTCGTATGAATTACTTTGGATACATATGTATTATGTAGGTGTGTATGTACTATGTAGGCTGTATCTTATGAGCGCAGCATCCATTGTACCGCGGGTGGGTGTCAATAGCGGCGCGGCGCAGTTCTTGCGACCGCATGCCGTCGCACAATTAATAATTACTAGGTTTCCCACCGCCGCGCCGCCGCCGCCATGTGCGGTTGTAATTAAAGCGCTGTTGAGGTTGCCGATAAAATTTAATGTTTTCTATAGCAAAAATTGTAAAATTTATTAAATATCTGTAACTGTATTTATAACCAGAATAATGAAAAACAAAGCGATGATTTCTATTTCGCCGCTATTTGTCACGAGATATCTCGTAGATGAGCGATGAGAAGATAAACATCAACACAATTCGTATTCGTGTATTAAAATTTGTATTCATGTATAGAGCCTACCTTTGTTAAATACCGTGTGCACGCTACTGACGTCACGAGATATCTCCTGCCCTAGGCCTACTGAGATACATATAAAAAAACCGTATAAGTGCGAGTTATCATTATAAATAGGAGAGTTCAGGAGTCAAATTAAGTACGCAGTCTTTGCCAAGCGGTTCCCAAAATTTAACTTCAAATAGACCCCCTTCTAGTAAATGTAATTATTTTCTTACATTTGTGGTCTATAACGATATTACCTACTTGCCAAATCTTATAGCTCTATGTCAACGGGAAGTACGTCTTATGAGTGATTCCCTTGAGAGTGTCGAAAAATGCACTTTTAGCTAAATGAACGGCTTTATGGATTTGGCTGAAGTGGCAATGGGCGGTTCGATGAGCCGATGGACGTTTGGGTCCCTAGGTGCTGGAATGGCGACCCCACACCAGAAAACGCAGTGGTGGCAAGGTAACGTAAATATTATAACAGGATACGATAGGCAACTTTAGAACTCGGACCTATTCGTACATATGATAGATGCAAAGGTGCACACCGTAAATCTCCCAAATATTTTATAAACCGTATTTCCTTTCTGACTGCCGGCGATGGACATGATTTCTCATAATTCTTCAGTAGAACAATTATGAGAAATCATATCTTATAAAGTTAGGCAGTCTTATAAAGTTTTATAAAGTATACGTAATATTATTGATTTTCTCAAAAAACCATCCTGTATAATTTCTAGAAAACCAAACAGTCGAAATAACCTGTAACTTTATAGAATGGCCCTTCGGCTTTTATACGAACAAAAATTCACAATATCCGATCAGCATTTCCGAGAACAGTGTAATGAGATGCATAAGTATTCAGTTTCAAAATTTTATTATACAATACAAAGATATTTACATCCAAGATTCACCGCGTCGCGTCTCATAAAACAAATTTTATGGAAATATTCCTCTGAAACTTCCACAATACGGGTTATTTTGATTATGTATTTTGTGCATTTTATGTTCCACAAAACCTTTTTAAGATACCGATAAGATATGTCGATGTTCTGGAATGAGGAAAATGTTTATGGAAAATTCAGACCTAATAAAAATATTTTGAACAAATCGTTCAACAACGGTTGGTCTATTAGAAAATTGTTTTACTAATCTTTATTGGAATCACATTTCATTTGATAATAAATTTTTATGACCTCATTTAAAATCAAAGTTCGATTTCCTCGTATTTTATTTTACATCGATGGAATCATATTTCGGTGAAAAATTCTGAAACAATTTCTTTTTAATTCTTAAGTGTTTCAGAATATTTCTTTGGATCGCCGCGTTGCAAGAACTAGAGCATGAGTAAGAGCCTCATATCGGTTCGAAACTAGTCGGGCATTCTCCAACGTTGTACGACTATTGCGTGAAATTGAACCGTATTTTATAATAATAGAAAGAGAAGAAGAAGAAAATACTCTTTATTGTACACCACGAAGAAAAATACTAAAAATGCACCATAGAACATTTACTAAAAATGCATAGTAAATTAATATCAAAATCACAAAGTCTAAAAAACCAGTTGATTCACTTGAACTAAGTGAAAAACTATCACCATAAAGCAACGCATCGCAAAACCTGAAGGGAACGTGTCCTATAATGTGCTGCTCTGTGCCTATTAACCTGCGGCATAGATGTCAAAACAGATCAAACAGCAAATACCGTTCAACGGTAGAAATAGGCGAAGCTTGCCCGAACCGACTCTGTCATAAAGACCTCTACTGCTACTACTACTAGTATTTTAATCTTAGAATTTGGCTAATGGGAGGCTTCGGCCGTGGCTAGTTACCACCCTACCGACAAAGACTTACCGCTTGGCGGTACATTTAGCGTTCCGGTACGATGCCGTGTAGAAACCAAAAGGGGTGTACTTGTAAAGAATAAAAAAAAAATCTTATCCAATATATATTGTGATTAGCTCTGTCATACAGACCTCTATTAAGTACTACTTCTAGAATCTGAGTACTTGTGCTATTATACAAGTTGCTCGGGAATATTTCCCATAACCCTAGGGTTATATTCTTTAAGGAAAATATATATATTCAAAAATGTCTAAGGAACATTTGTGTTCTAAAATTAATATCATCGAAGTAAAAAATATTTCTTTTCTAAGTAGATCTTAAATTGTGTCCCTTATATCGCATCCATATTATGACCTAGCTAAACTTATTCATTGATAAATATAATGAAGTAGCTTACTACTGATTCTGATATCGCCAGTCTTACCACTACGGTTACGTATTTTAAAATGCAAGAGATAAAGGCGTGTATTACATGAATAGTCGGAATAATTTGAATTACTTTGTATGAAAAGATATTTTTTTTATTTAAAAACGGCCTATATGTGGACTTGTTAACGTTGAAGTTATGGGGAATACCTACTCCGCAACACTCTCTATATACTTTGGGCTGGAATTAAATAAAAAGATTACAGATAAAACAATGTAGATTTATGATTGGTGTCAATAGTTAACGATGACACAGCGCAAGATTGATGATAATAAGATTTATAGAACCTAATAGATCGATGATAGAACCCAGCAATGTATGTAGTTTACTTTATACTGCTGATTTAGCTCTAATTGGCTTCTACATAATAGGACCTAATTCTAACGTATCATCGTCTTAAAGCATCTTATAAACACAAACGATCTTAGCATTAGAGAAATCTACGAAATGGGAAATTGCATGTGTTTCCCCACAAACGCTAGACATACTAAGCGCATTAACCTGGAAGAAGGAGGCTTTGAAATTATATGTAAAATATATTTGAAATTGCGCGAAAGGCTTTATTCGCACAATTTCGAATATGAAATAATTAAATTGGTATATAATATAAGTATACTCTGGAATCAGCGTCATATACTAATAACCCTTTTTGCAGTTGGGTTAAAAGCGAAGTAACAGATAAGCATAGTGTGGGTAATGAATAAATAATGCTGAGGGTTGATAGTTACATTTTAAATTTGCATGTGGGTTGACAAGAGGAGAGAAGAACTAATGAATGGACACAAGAAGATAGAAGACCTAGGAATAGATGGTTGGAGTCTAATATAATTATTATTATGATGAGTATGATAGGCATATCCACGTAGCGTGAATAAAGAAACAGACGATAGTGAGAGTCGAACAGGTCAAAAGACGCAAATTTGAAGAATTTTATTCTGGTGTAATTTGAATACAAAGACATTGAGAACCGGACCCACAATTCCTTTACGAGAAAATTTCAAAATCGGTTATGAAGTCTACACAAACAAACCTAAGAATAGTTGAGATTAGAAAATTGATGACGAATTTTTTTTGTTTTGGCGATTATGTCCGAGACAATATTCGCAAAGTGTATTTAAAAACACCCGAATTATTTGCAAACGATTGCCTAAACACATCGAGATAATCCAAGTTATCGTAATGTGCGGCTAAGGCATTAGACAACAAATCTAATTAGAAAGTCATACATTAGTTAACGATTGAAAGATGCACTTCAACTAATTAAAAAGAAATAAATTATTACGGCTACTTAACACGAATGCCGCCTGTGGGTACTAATTTACACATACTAATAATTGTACTATGTGCCGAGTGGGCGACACTACACCATCGATCATGGCTGTCCATGGCGAAACCCCGCCTGATGCCCGCTCCACTGCTACGACATATCTTATTAATAAACCGGTGATAAGAAAATGTGGTGTTGAATCTAATGACATAAGATACTTCTGAGTGACGTGCAATAACTAAGCTGCCTACTCATATTATTATTTATGAGTTACCTCGTTGATATTACGAAGGCTATTCCTTTTCTGAATATTTAGTAGAAACTCGACCTTCTTCATCATTAGCAGCCTATTTTAAAATCCTACTAAAAAACCAGGCCTCCCTCCTTATAGGAGAGGCATATACGCTATTCCAATTTGCATTAGTGACCTTCAATTAACAGTTGACAGTGACAGGGTTCCGTAGTCCACAAGGAACCCTTATAGTTTCGTCATGTTCGTCTGTTCGTGGTTTAGCGCAGAGGAGTAGTACAAGAAAGTTGTAAATTAGCATGAGATTAATATTAGATTAGATAATCTACGGAACCCTACACTGCGTGGCACAATACGCACTTGGCCGGTTTAACGCGCATAACGCGCTGTTCGATGCACGGGGGGTGTACAGTGTACACCACCAATTTTACAAAAACAGCCTCAGTGTTTCATAGCCCGACCCAGGACTCAAACCCTTGGCCCTCCTGATCTGAAGCCACATAGTCTAACCGTTGTACCAAAGAGGCACTTCTTGATCTCTTTCGTCCTCACAACCCTGAGGGTCAAAACCACCTCTGGACAATTAATGTAGAGTTTATATATTGTTATTAGGGTTTTATCAATGGCCAAACTATTTTATTACTCCAAACAATAACCTTACATACACATCAAATTCCGACTTGAAAATAACACTGCTTTCAACCATATAAATTATGTAAAATATATTAGTACTGCTCCAGAATACGGTCATTTAGATAAATGGCTCATCCAATAACAGTTATTGCTTTACATTCTTCAGATTTTTCCAACTTAACAACCAACACCCATAAACAAGATGGACCCTTTAACTGGCCCGTTGGTTAACAAACATCAAGTTTCTAATTAATTTCGAGGTTGTAAAGGTGGGTGTTATATAGTGGTATCGAAACCACTTTCTTGGACAGGTGATACGCATATAATTTACGTTTATATATTGGATTGAACGCATTAGGTAGCTCTTCGATGGAACCGCAGTATAATTGATATCATCTAAGACAATTTACAGTAGCCGACTTTATTTTACTATTAACACTTGCACTTTTATAATTATAATCAGTCGTAATTCATCATTTGCACCTGAGAAATTCCATTCACTCGCGTACTCACCACTGTACCGCTCAGAAATGACGGCAAAGTGCTCAAAGTTATTTTCTGATATAATAACAGCCTTCTAAGCGTTATTCACGTTGGGTCATTTCACAGGTAATTTTTGTTCAAGGGCTTGTAGTCTAATAGTAAGGAAGCAGAGGTTGTAATTATCAAAACGCACGCATGTCTTATTATGACGTTTTATAACACACTAGCAGGTGCCCGCGACTTCGTCCGCGTGAAAATCGATGTACATTTTCGACGCCGTCGCCCCTTCTATTTATATTTTCGTATGTTTTATATATAAAAATTATAAAATCACAGCCCCGACCGAAGGCCGGTGTACAATAATGTGCGCGTTTTTTGTGCTTGGGTAAAATGCAAAGTCGTAGCCATCGTCGGAGGCCCTATCCAGCCCCCGGCCGACGGCCGTCGTGCAATTAATTGTGTCTGCGTTAAGTGCCCAGCCGTAGCCACGGTCGAAGACCCTATCACAAACTCCCGGACGAAAGAGGGTGCACAACAAAGTACGTACTTTTTTGTGCTTGAGTAAAATGCCCAGCCGTAGCCACGGTCGGAGGCTGCATCACAAACTCCCGGCCAAAGGCCGGGTCACAATACAGTGCGCGGCTGAAGACCGCGCGTTCCGTTTTTTGTGCATCGGTAAAATGCCCAGCCGTAGTCACGGTCGAAGGCTGTATCATTAACTCCTGGCCGAAGGCCGGGCCACAATACAGTGCGCGGCCGAAGGCTACGCGTTCCGTTTTACGTGCTTAGGTAAAATGCCCAGCCGTAGTCACGGTCGAAGGGTGTATCATAAACTCCCGGCCGAAAGCCGGGCTACAATACAGTGCGCGAAGGCTCTATCACAAACTCCCAGCCGAAGGCCGCGCGTTCCGTTTTCTGTGCATCGGAAAAATGCCCAGCCGTAACCACGATCAGAGGCCATATTACAAATCCCCGGCCGAAGGTCGCGCTTTTTTTTGTTTGGATAAAATACCCAGCCGTAGTCACGGTCGAAGGCTGTATCATAAACTCCCGGCCGAAGACCGGGCCACAATACAGTGCGCGGCCGAAGGCTACGCGTTCCGTTTTTCGTGCTTGGGTAAAATACCCAGCCGTAGTCACGGTCGAAGGCTGTATCATAAACTACAATACGGCTACAATACGGTGAGCGGCCGAAGGCCGCGCGTTCCGTTTTCTGTGCACCGGAAAAATGCCCAGCCGTAGCCACGATCAGAGGCCATATTACAAACCCCCGGCCGAAGGCCGCGCTTTTTTTTGCTTGGCTAAAATACCCAGCCGTAGTCAAGGTCGAAGGCTGTATCATACACTCCCGGCCGAAGGCCACGCGTTCCGTTTTTTGTGTTTGGGTAAAAAGCCCAGCCGTAGTTACGGTCGAAGGCTGTATCATAAACTCCCGGCCGAAGGCCGGGCTACAAAACAGTGCGCGAAGGCTCTATCACAAACTCCCGGCCGAAGGCCGGGCTACAATACGGTGAGCGGCCGAAGGCCGCGCGTTCCGTTTTCTGTGCATCGGAAAAATGCCCAGCCGTAGCCACGATCAGAGGCCATATTACAAACCCCGGCCGAAGGCCGCGCGTTCCATTTTTTGTGCTTGGGTAAAATACCCAGCCGTAGTCACGGTCGAAGGCTGTATCATAAACTCCCGGCCGAAGGCCGGGCTACAATATAGTGCGCGAAGGCTCTATCACAAACTCCTGGCCGAAGGCTGGGCTACAGTACGGTTCCGCGTTCCGTTTTCTGTGCATCGGAAAAATGCCCAGCCGTATCCACGATCAGAGGCCATATTACAAACCCCCGGCCGAAGGCCGCGCGTTCCATTTTTTGTGCTTGGGTAAAATGCCCAGCCGTAGTCACGGTCGAAGGGTTTATCACAAACTCCCGGCCGAAGGCTACGCGTTCCGTTTTTCGTGCTTGGGTAAAATGCCCAGCCGTAGTCACGGTCGGACTTCCTTTACTGAAAATGATTTACCGGGCGAACTTGAAAAGCTTGGCTTTAAGGCATCAGTCACAAAATTAAAATTAAAGAGTGATGTGCCTTGTCCTCCGTTTCTAATTCAGCTGGCTGAAGGTACAGATATACAGAAATTTCGCCAAATCAAATATCTGCTTAATTGTGTTGTCACTATCGAGAAATACAAACCAAGACGCACAATTGGGACTCAATGCTTTAGATGTCAAGGTTTTGGCCATTCTTCCAAAAATTGTAACATGCCACCTCGATGTGTTAAATGTCCTGAAATGCACCCTACTTCAGAATGCTCTAAGACGGATCGGAAAGAAGTTGCTCACTGTTGCAACTGTAATCAACAACACCCTGCAAATTACAGTAAATGCAAGGCCAGATTAGAGTACATGGAACGGATCCAGACTCATGCTCGTAAGCCACCTCCTCTTATACACATTCCAAAACCTATTTCACAAACTAGGTCTTGGGCTAACGTAGTCGCATCAACAAAACCTGACGGAGGAGCCTCGGAAAGGGAGATACCACCAAAACAAATCGATCCGGAAAATGTTCAAACAACCTCTGCGGATGCTGCCACTAAAGAGATGTTCGAAATTCTGTTAATTTTACGCAAACTCAAAACGCAATTTATATCATGCACATCTCCATTAGAGAAAATAATGCTTGTATTCACTCATTTTAGTCAGTATGTATAATAAAAAAGGAATTCGTCTACTTTCATGGAACGCTGATGGCATACGCGGTAAAATACATGAATTATTAGACTTTGCAGTGTATTCCGTATCTGCTGATATATTATTTATTAGTGAAACTAAAATCACATCCAACACTTCTCTTAAAACTCCGGGATTTACCTGTTATCGCCAAGATAAGCATCACACTGGTCGTGGACAAGGAGTTGCTATATTGGTTAAAAGTAACATAAGTCATTCTTGTATTGCCATTCCTATCACAAAAAATATAGAGGCTATTGGCATTACCGTCAAAGTCTCTGGTGTTGAACATATATTAGTGTCTGCCTACCAGTCCCCCAACTTACCCCTTTTGGACTATGACCTCGACATCTTATTAAACCTAGGTACCCATGTGCTTATTGCGGGTGATTTTAATGCAAATCACGCGTATTGGCGAAGTAGTTACATTAACACCCGTGGTAGGGTTCTATTCAAACATATGCTACGCCATGACTACACTATCCTTTACTCTGACATTCCCACGCAAGTAAATTACTCAACTGAATATAAACCCACTAAACCTGATCTAGTATTAGCTCATAATATCCTAAACATCAGTGATGTCCAAGCGACGGTAGCTCTGTCATCTAACCATTACCCAATTTGGTGCAGCGTTGGCGGTACAGTACATTGTACTGATAATAATACTTGTTTTTATAGGTACTCTAAGGCCAATTGGGGGTTATATCGTAGACATTTGGATGAAAATATTACTCTTTCCTCTAAGTCATTCAACTCCATTAGTGAAATAAATTTTGCTGTAGACCATCTAAATAAAACTATTATTAGTGCGAGAAACTTAGCTATTCCCATTGGTACATTCAGGAGTGATAATAAGGTAAAATTGCCTTCACGTGCTAGACAACTGATTAAATACAAAAATTACTTACGTCGGGTTGATAATGGCTTACCTAGTGGCGCTCTGAAGAAATTCGTTCGTAGTTTAGTAAACCATATATGTGATTTAATTACTAAGTTCAACCAAGCATATGGTGATGATTACTGGAACAACAGACTTGCCAAAATCGAAAATCCAAGAACTGATGTTTGGCGTGTATCCAGATCTTTAAAATCAAAAAACACTATGATTCCCCCTCTTAAACTCCCGGATGACACGGTGACAACCAACACATCTGATCAGTGTGATGCACTTGCAACAGCTTTTCTACATAATATGAAACTCACATATAACTGGCCAAGTCCTACCCTAAATGAAACAATTTCCAATTCTTTTGAAATAATTAATAACTTCAGCGTGTCTAACAAGTTTAAGCTTGTTCGGCCGGTTGAAGTTCGTGCTATCCTCAAAACACTTAAAACCCGCAAGTCCCCAGGTTATGATGATATCGTCAATACACTGATTAAAAATTTTTCTCAGAAGACAATTGTTTACGTTACTAAAATCTTTAATGGGTGTCTTTACTTCTGTTATTTTCCAACTGCTTGGAAAATTGTAAAGTAGTCCCATTGAAGAAACCGGGCAAAGATGACACTTTACCTTCAAGTTACCGACCGATTAGCCTACTACCTACATTAGGTAAATTATTTGAGAAGGTTATTTATACTCGCTTACGCACAGCATCTGAACACTTGTTAATTGACGAACAATTCGGTTTTCGTCAATCATATTCAACAGCGCATCAATTAGCTAGGGTCTGTGAGCATATTAGTCGTAATCTCAATGTCAACCAATCCACTGGCATGTTCCTGCTCGATGTTGAAAAAGCATTTGACAGTGTATGGCACGAGGGTTTACTTCACAAATTGGTGGTAAATAATATTCCCATATCATTGGTTAAACTTATTAGGTCATATATCGAAAATCGTAACTTTGCAGTCCATATTGGTACGACTAAGTCTAACTGCCAGACGATGCCAGCTGGCGTTCCTCAGGGATCCATATTGGGACCTTACTTATTTCTCTTGTACGTCAATGATATGCCCATTCAACCTAGAACAAAACTAGCCTGTTTTGCAGACGATACCGCATCCTACACATCCTCGCAGGATGTTGACTTAATAATTTGCCGTCTACAATTATCTGTTGATCTACTTCACGCTTACTTTTCGAAATGGAAGCTTAAATTAAATGAAGATAAGACTGAAGCCATTTTATTTACACGACATCGTCGTCTACCCCAAAGGACATTAAAAATTGCAGGTCACAGTGTAAAATGGAGTCGCTCAGTCCGATACCTTGGATTAAACATCGACAACAAACTGAACTGGTCAAAGCACATCGCAGATTTACGCGTTAAAGGTGCACAAGCCCTCGGTGCTCTTAGCCCAATTTTAAATCGAAGAAGCAGACTTAGTTCTACTATCAAATTAAAAATTTACAGTGTGCTTATCAGGCCTACGATAACATATGCGTATCCTATTTGGAGTAGTACATGTCGCACAAATTATAAATTATTACAAATTATTCAAAACAAAGCCTTAAAAATAGCCTACAATACAAAATTTAAAACTAACTTAAAACATTTGCACAACGACATAAATTTTCCGTTCTTATTTGACTTTATAATAAAACTTACTAATAAATTTAACTTAATGAATAAAACTCATAAAAATCCATTAATAAATACACTAAACACATTATCATATCATAAACATTGTCAAAGTGCCATTTATAGATAGATACGGAATGCATTGCCGGTCACATCACTATTGCTCCGTCGCCGACGACTCGCGTATTTTCGTGCCTATTCGCTAGCGCTGTGAGGTTCGACGCTTTCGCCCGGCTTGATACATAAGCATCGTATGTTTCAATAATTATTGCTGTATACCTTCTTTTTTTCTATAATTTTTCTAGTAAAAAGCGGATATATCTCCAAATATACCGCAATAATGTTATTTCATTACGTATTAATTTTTATTACGTTTGTTAAATGTTAAAATTTAAATAGTTATAAGTACATAGACGTTAGCTAAAATAGGTGTAAGTTAGCCTTAGTTAGTACCTAATTCTAGTGTTATGTTAACTGTATGTTATTTGTATATAACATGCTTGTGAATAATATTTCTATATAATAAAGAATTTTGAAAAACAAAAAACAAAAAACAAGTCACGGTCGAAGGCTGTATCATAAACTCCCTTCCGAAGGCCGGGCCACAAAACAGTGCGCGAAGGCTCTATCACAAACTCCCGGCCGAAGGCCGGGCTACAATACGGTGAGCGGCCGAAGGCCGCGCGTTCCGTTTTCTGTGCATCGGAAAAATGCCCAGCCGTAGCCACGATCAGAGGCCATATTACAAACCCCGGCCGAAGACCGCGCTTTTTTTTTGCTTGGGTAAAATACCCAGCCGTAGTCAAGATCGAAGGCTGTATCATACACTCCCGGCCGAAGGCCACGCGTTCCATTTTTTGTGTTTGGGTAAAATGCCCAGCCGTAGTTACGATCAGAGGCCATATTACAACCCCCCGACCGAAGGCCGCGCTTTTTTTTGTTTGGGTAAAATACCCAGCCGTAGTCACGGTCAAAGACCCTATCACAAACTCCCGGCCAAATGCCGGTCTATAATAAAGTTTACGTACAAACTTTCAACCCCTATTTCACCCCCTTCTGATTTTATTTTCGCTATAAAAAGTATTCTATAACCTGCCCCGTATTATGTTCTCAAACCGTGCTAAGTTTCATTTGAATTCATTCAGTAGTTTCAGTGTGATGCCCGGTCAACAAAAAATAGGGACAGACAGACAAATAATCGAAAAAAAATGTTTTTGAATTCAGTATCGATTGTATAATGCCCTATGATAATTTTTTTTTTAAATTAATCAAAAAGTTCTGTAATTTGACCTGTTACAGTTTTATTATAAGTATATAGATAAGTATTTAATAGCTGTTGCGCCAAATTCGTGCTCTTTTTATAGTAATAAATCTTGCATAACATTATACGATAAAAAAGTAGACAATGTGACTATTTAAACACAAAAAGGATTATTCAGTTTGAACCTGAACTTTTAAGTAGTTCCTGAGATTAGTTTCGCGCGTTCAACCAAATAAACAAACAAATTGGTCAGTTGAGTATAGAATATGTGCCTCAATATCGATATTACACAGTTTTAGTGGAAATCTCGTTTCTCCAAATAACGCCTGCGAATCAATTTGAGCAATCCGGTTTTTTCAAGATAACTTTTTTCTATCTGTCCGATTTTAATGAAACAAAGCCTATATGTTGCCATGAACTTTGCTTAATCTATTTGTGAAATCCGCGTCAAAATCCGTTCAGAAGAACCAGAGAATAGCACGAACATACAGACAGAAGGACAGACAGACAGGCAGATAGACAGACAGACAGGCAAAAAAATAAAAAAATATATTTTTGTATTCTATTGCTCATTTCTAATCGCCCTAACTTGATTTTAGTTAAATTTGGTCAAAGTACAGACACTCGATTTCTACTCTTTTATTATAGTATAGATAGATAGATAGATAGATATATGCTGTCGCGACATTTTTTGTAGAAAATGATGTGTGCTGCGAGTGAATGACGCTGCTGTATTTGCAACCCCTTGGCCTTTTGAATAGCAATGACAATGCTTGAGGGAATTAGCAGACTGTTGGGAAGGCGCCATGTACACCTTGGGTTACATTATTGGAGTTTTAGGAAGGATCCCTAATTTTTTTTTAAATAAAATATAGCCTATAGCCTTCCTCGATAAATGGGCTATCTATCACCGAAAGTATTTTTCAAATCGGACCAGTAGATCCTGAGATTAGCGCGTTCAATCAAACAAACAAACAAACAAACAAACTCTTCCGCTTTATAATATTAGTATAGATTTGCGAGAAACACACTTTCTGAAAATTAATGATCTTTGCCTGTTTTACATTACCTATGATGACATTTTGACGTGCGTTTTGTCTTTAGGTAAATGCACCAAAAACAGCCAGTATTAATTATAAAGTAAATTAATATTTTTGTGTTTACATTTATTGTCAAAATTAATAAAATGAAAGAATTAAACGATTTTTTAGTATGTTTTATCTCACAAAGATTTTTTATTATGTTTTATCTCACAAGGTTCAAAAAAGTACCGTTCGTTTTTAGACAGATGATAAAGTTTTTATATTACATTACGGCACATGTGCATATTGAAATTGGTGAAATAAGCGTTACTTTACGGGAAAATGTGTTATAAACGTATATTCCTACTCGTTTAATACAACATTGGTACATTTGCTTTCGATTAGTTTGGTGCAAATTCAATTTTGTTCAAAGCGCTGATTCAATGGGTGAATCATCAATGGATCCCACGCCGGTATGCGCACGTAGGTTTACGTATTCATAACTTATATTAACATAGATTTGATATAGTCGTAAGTAATTGGGATATCAGATGTAAATATATAGAGCAACTGTTGAGTTTTCTACCCTGCTTTTCTCTACATTCTGAACCAGTCTTTTTTTAGAGTGATAGAGTCACTACTAGTTGGTAGACTCTACATAGGTAAGGTAGGTACTTACAAACTTGTAAACTTCTTGTAAAGATAAAATAAAAACTCTTTTTGGCAGTTTTTTCGGCAGGCAACTGCATGTGGAATTATGTAACATTTTTGAAATACGTGATGTTGGTAAGCATTTACCAAATTGAAAAGGAAAGCTCGATTTCTTTTTTTTCATCATTATATTCCTCGAATCTCCCTGCAATCGATGCTATCTAAAAGCGTTAGCTTTTAGCCTTTTCTGTTCTGTATACGCTATCTACAAGTTTATTATCTTTAAATTTAAATTCACTAGTTAAAACATCGAAGAAGATTTTTTTTAAAAAATCCATCTTTTTGTTTTTTTTTTATTCTTGAAAAGGATGCCACATAAGATTAACAAATTCATTTAAGAATTCATAAATTCAGATAAGCTAATTAGTACCAAAATACACGCTTGAGAACTCTTTCAACTAAAATTAGAGTAACTGGACCGAAGAGGTGAAACTACAAAACAATTTCAATTAATTACTTACTTACTACCACATCTTACAACCTCCTCAACCTATCTGAAGCAGCGATATGTTTTCAGGGACTTCGTTATTTCCCGGAACTTTTAGGATGTTTCATTTTCCAATATGGCGTCTTGTTGCCGCCATATTTAATTGTAATTGCTGTCTTCTTTACGTCGCACGTCACCACCTTTTAGAAAATACACCACTGATGCCCAGCTGAGAATAACTAATCAAAAAAACGGTAAAAGATTATTTTGAATCGTCCAATAAGTTTTTGACGGCCTCCGTGGCGCAGTGGTGTGCGCGGTGAGTTTACAAGACGGAGGTCCTGGGTTCGATCCCCAGCTGGGCCGATTGAGGTTTTCTTAATTGGTCCAGGTCTAGCCGGTGGGAGGCTTTGGCCGTGGCTAGTTACCACCCTACCGACAAAGACGTACCGCCAAGCGATTTAGCGTTCCGGTACGATGTCGTGTAGAAACCGAAAGAAGTGTGGATTTTCATCCTCCTCCTAACAAGTTAGCCCGCCTCCATCTGAGATTGCATCATCACTTACCATAAGGTGAGATTGTAATCAAGGGCTGACTTAGAACTTAAGAATCAAAAAAATAAAAAAAAAATCTTAGGTATATTGTTCTTATGTAATGGTGATAACCAAAGTCATAATTTACAGATATGAATTATAATCATCATCATCTCAAACCGATGGACATACGTCCCCTGTAAAGACTTCCAAAGACCAAAGAGACTTCTCTTACTTCTCTTGAGTATTTTGATGTACCATGATTAATTTTCGTAGTGACAAGGCAACGAGCACAAACTTCGCAACCGTACAATTGTTTGGAGAAGGCACGAAGGAGATTGGCAATATCACATTCTTGATAGATAATGTCAATAACATTGAATATATAATACTCTGCGGCAACTAGGCCACTCCACCCTCGTGCGACCTCTAAGCCCCTTGTCTTGTAAAGTCCTAAACCGCAAATAGTTGCATGTCAGTCGATATTAGGTTTCCATTATAGACAGAAACAATAAAAGAGCTTCATTTCACAGAGCATGGACAATAGTCGCGAACGCCGGCACGCGGCTTTTGCGGCGCTACCATAGACAATAGAGTGGCCATCCGGTAACCTCAGTAGTGTTGAGGCAACACCACATTTGGCGGTACTGCGGTATTTACTTTTAAAGCACCTTTATCCATGACAACACTATGTACACTCCGAGCCCTAAAGGGTGTATGAAAATCATCTTTATTATATGAAAAATGTCCTTCGAAATTGGTTTCGAAAGCCCTATAACAAGAATGTATATTTTTTCTTAGAGTTCTACCATTAAAAAAAGGTATTGAAATTAAGAATTAAAAAAAACCTTAATCCTTAATTAATTAGAAATTGTCAAATAATTATTTTTTTTTATTTCATTTGTAGTCCAAAGGATTAGCGTCAATTAAACATACTGAACTCGTTAGCATCACTATAACATTAGCGTGCATTCAACAAAACATAAATTCCATATTTCAATTTATGTTCAAGTCCACCTAATTAAGAATTAAAAAACTTAAGTAGGTACATCAACTTGTGAACATGGCGTAACCCTTAAAAAATAAAACATTTTTGCGGAACACGGGAGCAAAGTTGATTGGATGCAGTGTTGCGTAACTACGCTTAAGTTAAAACAGAAGCGCATTGTTAAACATTTTGTTAATATAGGGACTTTAAATTATAGGCTTATCCTGAGTGCATGATTAAAACAAATGAGGTTTATTAACATGAACTCAATTAAAGTCTTTTTCCCCTTTTTCTCAAGAAACTGAAAGCCTGTAGCCAGACAGACAAATCCTGATTACGTGACCTGTCGATAGCAAATGTCATTCCCATATATTTTTCTATTTTTCAAAGCGTTTGCGATCGTAGAAAGAAAATCGACGTGCGACTTGGCTACAGGGGCGGTTTGTTTGTTAAGCGATAGACACATAATGATAAAAAGAAACAAAAAGTGCCTCTCGGGACGCTCGACATAACCAGACAGAGTGGCGCCGTAACGCGTTACGACACGTAACGGTTTACCCACCCATAAGAAGTTACCCCACCAATATTATTATTGGAGGATCATAAATCGACAATAGAACTATTACCGAATTTTAGATCAGATACCTAATCAGATTATCCGATTTTATATGTCCGAACTAACTTAACTATATAGATTGTTAATAAGTAATCACTACAAAATAACCCTGCTTATTATAACTACTAGCAGGTGCCCGCGACTTCGTCCGCGTGAAAATCGATGTACATTTTCGACGCCGTCGCCCCTTCTATTTATATTTTCGTATGTTTTATATATAAAAATTATAAAATCACAGCCCCGGCCGAAGGCCGGTGTACAATAATGTGCGCGTTTTTTGTGCTTGGGTAAAATGCAAAGTCGGAGCCATCGTCGGAGGCCCTATCCAGCCCCCGGCCGACGGCCGGCGTGCAATTAATTGTGTCTGCGTTAAGTGCGCAGCCGTAGCCACGGTCGAAGACCCTATCACAAACTCCCGGACGAAAGAGGATGCACAACAAAGTACGTACTTTTTTGTGCTTGGGTAAAATGCCCAGCCGTAGCCACGGTCGGAGGCTGCATCACAAACTCCCGGCCAAAGGCCGGGTCACAATACAGTGCGCGGCCGAAGACCGCGCGTTCCGTATTTTGTGCATCGGTAAAATGCCCAGCCGTAGTCACGGTCGAAGGGTCTATCACAAACTCCCGGCCGAAGGCTAGGTTACAATACAGTGCGCGGCCGAAGGCTACGCGTTCCGTTTTTCGTGCTTAGGTAAAATTCCCAGCCATAGTCACGGTCGAAGGCTGTGACATAAACTCCCGGCCGAAGGCCGGGCAACAATACAGTGCGCGAAGGCTCTATTACAAACTCCCAGCCGAAGGCCGGGCTACAATACGGTGAGCGGCCGAAGGCCGCGCATTCCGTTTTCTGTGCATCGGAAAAATGCCCAGCCGTAGCCACGATCAGAGGCCATATTACAAATCCCCGGCCGAAGGCCGCGCTTTTTTTTGTTTGGATAAAATACCCAGCCGTAGTCACGGTCGAAGGCTGTATCATAAACTCCCGGCCGAAGACCGGGCCACAATACAGTGCGCGGCCGAAGGCTACGCTTTCCGTTTTTCGTGCTTGGGTAAAATGCCCAGCCCTAGTCACGGTCGAAGGCTGTATCATAAACTACAATACGGCTACAATACGGTGAGCGGCCGAAGGCCGCGCGTTCCGTTTTCTGTGCACCGGAAAAATGCCCAGCCGTAGCCACGATCAGAGGCCATAATACAAACCCCCGGCCGAAGGCCGCGCTTTTTTTTGCTTGGTTAAAATACCCAGCCGTAGTCAAGGTTGAAGGCTGTATCACAAACTCCCGGCCGAAGGCTGGGCTACAGTACGGTTCCGCGTTCCGTTTTCTGTGCATCGGAAAAATGCCCAACCGTATCCACGATCAGAGGCCATATTACAAACCCCCGGCCGAAGGCCGCGCGTTCCATTTTTTGTGCTTGGGTAAAATGCCCAACCATAGTCACGGTCGAAGGGTTTATCACAAACTCCCGGCCGAAGGCTACGCGTTCCGTTTTTCGTGCTTGGGTAAAATGCCCAGCCGTAGTCACGGTCGAAGGCTGTATCACAAACTCCCAGCCGAAGGCCGGGCTACAATACGGTAAACGGCCGAAGGCCGCGCGTTCCGTTTTCTGTGCATCGGAAAAATGCCCAGCCGTAGCCACGATCAGAGGCCATATTACAAATCCCCGGCCGAAGGCCGCGCTTTTTTTTGCTTGGCTAAAATACCCAGCCGTAGTCAAGGTCGAAGGCTGTATCATACACTCCCGGCCGAAGGCCACGCGTTCCGTTTTTTGTGTTTGGGTAAAATGCCCAGCCGTAGTTACGGTCGAAGGCTGTATCACAAACTCCCGGCTAAAGGCCGGGCTACAATACGGTGCGCGGCCGAAGGCCGCGCGTTCCGTTTTTTGTGCATCGGAAAAATGCCCAGCCGTAGCCACGATCAGAGGCCATATTACAACCCCCCGACCGAAGGCCGCGCTTTTTTTTGTTTGGGTAAAATACCCAGCCGTAGTCACGGTCAAAGACCCTATCACAAACTCCCGGCCAAATGCCGGTCTATAATAAAGTTTACGTACAAACTTTCAACCCCTATTTCACCCCCTTCTGATTTTATTTTCGCTATAAAAAGTATTCTATAACCTGCCCCGTATTATGTTCTCAAACCGTGCTAAGTTTCATTTGAATTCATTCAGTAGTTTCAGTGTGATGCCCGGTCACCAAAAAATAGGGACAGACAGACAAATAATCGAAAAAAAATGTTTTTGAATTCAGTATCGGTTGTATAATGCCCTATGATATATATATTTTTTAAATTAATCAAAAAGTTCTGTAATTTGACCTGTTACAGTTTTATTATAAGTATATAGATAAGTATTCAATAGCTATTGCGCCAAATTCGTGCTCTTTTTATAGTAATAAATCTTGCATAACATTATACGATAAAAAAGTAGACAATGTGACTATTTAAACACAAAAAGGATTATTCAGTTTGAACCTGAACTTTTAAGTAGTTCCTGAGATTAGCTTTGCGCGTTCAACCAAATAAACAAACAAATTGGTCAGTTGAGTATAGAATATGTGCCTTAATGTCGATATTACACAGTTTTAGTGGAAAACTCGTTTCTCCAAATAACGCCTGCGAATCAATTTAAGCAATCCGGTTTTTTCAAGATAACTTTTTTTCTATCTGTCCGATCTAAATGAAACAAAGCCTATATGTTGCCCTGAACTTTGCTTAATCTATTTGTAAAAACTGCATCAGAATCCGTTCAGAAGAACCAGAGAATAGCGCGAACATACAGACAGAAGGACAGACAGACAGGCAAAAAAAATAAAAAAATATATTTTGTATTCTATTGCTCATTTCTAATTGCCCTAACTTGATTTTAGTTAAATTTGGTCAAAGTACAGACACTCGATTTCTACTCTTTTATTATAGTATAGATAGATAGATAGATATATGCTGTCGCGACATTTTTTGTAGAAAATGATGTGTGCTGCGAGTGAATGACGCTGCTGTATTTGCGACCCCTTGGCCTTTTGAATAGCAATGACAATGCTTGAGGGAATTAGCAGACTGTTGGGAAGGCGCCATGTACACCTTGGGTTACATTATTGGAGTTTTAGGAAGGATCCCTAATTTTTTTTTAAATAAAATATAGCCTATAGCCTTCCTCGATAAATGGGCTATCTATCACTGAAAGTATTTTTCAAATCGGACCAGTAGATCCTGAGATTAGCGCGTTCAATCAAACAAACAAACAAACAAACAAACTTTTCCGCTTTATAATATTAGTATAGATGATTTATGCGACCGAAGCTTCAAAGTGATGCCAGCTTCTGCTTCATACAATTCAATAGACCCTCTTAAACATCAACCACTACACAACTTTTATTAAATTTTGTACTCTGCAACTATAGCTCATAATATAAAGAGCTTATCGGAACTCTATGGTTGGATGAAACATATTTTCGTACCTACTCAACCGAATCTGTCCGCAATAATTATAAATATTCCAACCTCATTAATATTATGGAACGTTAAGTTGACGCGTACATATTTAATGATTTTTAAAACACTATTAAATTATATTTATATCATACATATTACCAACGTGAGTAGGGATTACACCATAATGTATATTGCGGCGGTGCTCCGAAATAATGGTAGCTATTGTGTTAAAAGCTTTTGATAATAATAGCTCGTTATTATTAGTACCGACGGTGAAATACTGACGAAGCCTTTAAAGTTTATACAAATAGTTATTAAGTGCAGATGCACCTAGCAGAATGTGAAAAGCATAGGTATAAGAGCCGTATTAGGTACAAAAATCACGAGCGATATAAGAGTGCTTGTATTAACCAGACGCTCGCGTAATTAGTACTCAGTATAAAACTACCACATGCCTCATTGGTCCAGTGATTAGCCTGCGTGTCTTCGAATCACGAGGTCCTGGGTTGAGTACGGGAGTCTGGCTATGAAGTACTGAGATTTCCCTTCTTTTAAGAAATTTTAACTAAAGTTCTCAGCCCGGAGTGGGGAATTTGGCCGCGGAGAGCACGTTAAGTCGTCGGTCCCGGTCGTAATCGTGAACACCTGATCATCATCAGCCTGTAATCCGTCCACTGCTGGACATAGGCCTTTCCTAGAGCGCACCACACTCAATCCTCCGCCTTCCTCATCCAGCCACTTCCCAATACCTTCTTGATGTCTTCGGACTATTTGGCTGGAAGGAGTCCTACACAGCGCTTACTGGTGTGGTTTGCCATACACTCTTATTTTCAACTGCAAACAAACTTTTTAATGAAACTTAGCAATGCTGCAAAAGAAATAAAGTCATCGAAAACAATTATATCATTAGGTCACTAAAAACTTACGAACCTCTAAAATATTCTCTATCATATAACTTATTAAGCTCATTATTAAAATTCTTAGGTACCACATTGAATAATAATAATCCTTGAAAACGTTCAACTTTTAATAAGGGAAAGTTTTGTGCGCAAAAACGGATTACAGGTAGAAAAGTAGGTACTAGGTAGAGTAATGAGTATGTAGGTACTTTATTAATGACTTGTTATACGCTAATGAGCTCTCTATATCAGACCGTCTAAAATAATGATGCTTGAGCATTATTTTGGATTTATAAATCGCGTCAAACAAAATGAGCGTTACGTCGGGTTTAATCGTACGATAATGTTATTTCACTTATAACGAAATTCTGAGCAATTCCTTATGATAACGATATTACACATAAGATTAGTAATTATCATCTTTCGCTACATCGATTATGTTAATCACATCGACAGCCGTGTAATCTAAAATACGTACTAATGAATACGCCAGATATTTAGTAATTTAAATTTATATAAATATTGGATTTTGTTTTATAAATAAAGGTACTTATTATTCGCATGTACTTATTATGTAGCTTTATTGATTGTTTATTTTATATATATATACGTAATTATAATGCAGAACAAGAGATTTTAATCTTTTATACAAGAACATATAATATGGATATAAATTAAAATTCTCATTCAAATATATTAATAACGATACTTCTTTATTCTAAATATAAAGTAATTTCAACGACATACGATACGTTCCTGTATGTTTTAGATGTATTATGTTTAAAAAACAAGTAGTACGAACAGTTAGTGCTCATTTTATATGACATGTGTTATACCAAAGTCTGAGTAAAGACCTTCACGACCAATTACTTTGAAAAGAATTTGCTATTTACATAAATCTGTTTATTTTTTTTATTACTATTTACCTCCACGATTGTAATACTAATTAGGCTACCCTAATATTACAAACATTTTTCTAAGCCCTTGTTATAAATTTCAATCTACCTAATTAGTGTTTGCTAATAAAGAGTGTTTCGAAAAAAAAGCTAATGTTATAGAAAATAAGTTCTTACATACTTATAAAATCAAGTTGTTTTCTGAATTTTTGTCCGTCTGAGAAACATAAAATCTTTAACTATATCGCAGCTCAAAATATTGAATAACGCAGAATACGCCAAAAGTTTGGGCATTGCAGCGTCTATCATGTCTGCAACTAGCTGACGCCGCGCGGTTTCACCCGCGTGGTTTCCGTTCCCGTAAGAATACGGGAATAATATGTAGCCTATAGCCTTCCTCGATAAATGGGCTTTCTAACAAAGAATTTTTCAAATCGGTCCATATTATATAAATGTATGTAAATATATAATAGTTTCTGAGATTAGCGCGTTCAATCAAACAAACAAACTCTTCAGCTTTATAATATTAGTATAGATGTATGGATAATGATGATGCAGGTAACCACGTACCAGGGGCGAAGAGTTCATACAAGCCGATTTCCGCCGGGTTACCTTTAACAATCCATGCATATTCATTGTTCTAATGTATCTAAGATATATTTTATAGATATATGAGAAATTTATCAAATTTATCGGAGTTGTATCACGATATAATATGAATATCCATTTTTTTGGGACGGCTTACATTCATCTAAATTCTATCCTTCGCCATTGCCACGTATCTATATTGTAAATTGAAGAGTTTGTTTGTCAGGTTGATTCGAATTGAAAAAATATGTTTGTGTATGTTTATAGAGATATGCTATATAATTTGAAGGTTAATAGAAGCAAATCATTCGTAAAAAACAGCAATAAGGGGAAAAATTATTCCTTCTGCAAAAATTCCCCAAGTACAAAAAAATCTATTCTTCAAGGTTGACTTTTTTTTACGCGAACAAAGTCTCGGGCTACACTTAGTCCTTACTAAAATATCGTTGGTAAAAATAGCATGAAAGTAAAGCACAATTCCCTATCGCCCAGCGTGTCACTCCACGTCAGCCTGCTGAATTTGTGACCTAACTTCCACACTGGACCTTTTCCAAACTTTAACGAAAACAAAAGAACTGCGATAACGAACTTGAAGCCAAAGATCGCGCATGGAAACGGGAAAAGGACGTTTTCCTGACACCACAGCTCGTTGCGTTTAAATTTTCTTTTTATTAAAATCTATTTTCCTTTTTTATACCATTTCAAAAATATATACATTATATATAATGTACCTATATATTACTGTTTTAACACAAATTGTCAAAAACCTTACCAATTATTGTCACATACGGTGACAAAGAAAGTATTATTAAAACTTTTTTAGGGACAAACAATGAAATGCAACATGAAGAATTTAATCAGAACTTTATACAGGAAGAAATTTTTTTTAGTGCGGATATTTTTATATTTTGTACATAAACAAAATTTAATGATCACGTATTTTTTCTTTTTTTTTTTAACTCAAAAATAACAAAATTATCGTTAGCTAAAGTTATTTACTTTTGAACAGAATTTTAGGGTCACCCTATTGTACGTTTATTTTATTTTCGTTTGATACCTAAAGGACGTCACCAGATCACTTTTAAGCTGAATATATCTTGTTTAGTAATAATATGTACATTATTTTGTTATTTTAGAGACATAAATTTAAAAAAAAATTACATAAAATGTATCGAACTGTTTGCAGATTTATATTCTATTAATGATACAGAACCACGAAAAAAAATATCCGCACTAAAGACCGAATCACCCTGTATAATATCACGTAATTGTCTAGAGGCATCCCATAGAAATAGAATTCAAACTGTAATAAGGGTTTTTATAGGCGAATATTAATCGACGACGAAATAGCGAAATCACACCCCAGATCAGTTTGAATGCGGTTTAAAGAACGTATAATCTATGCTTATAATAAATCTGTAGAGAGGTCAATTCTATACATGAAATATATTTCCAAAATAACTATCAGCGGATGATTAGTGATCGATACTGATGCCAAAAATGCAATCAGTAAATTTTTGTCTGTCTGTATGTTCGTTATAGAAACAAAAACTACTCGACGGATTTTAACGAAACTTGGTACAATTATTCTCCATACTCCTGGGCAGGTTATAGTATACTTTTCATCACGTTACAATCAATAGGAGTAGAGCAGTGAAGAAAAATGTTGGGAAAACAGGAGAAGTTACTCCATTTTTACAGCGATACTACTGTAAGAGCTAGTACAAAATAATTCAATTGGGTTACATTGCGATATAGATACAAAGAGTCAAAAGTAAATAATTAAACTGTTTCACCCCAAAGTGCAGCAAATAGCAACAACGAGCTTAAAGTGTAGCGTGCATAATGAATCTGCCTTCAGTTTAAATCCCGTGCGATCCAAGTTCTTAGCGAAGTCCTCAAAGTTCTCATATGTTACTGCAGTAAAGGCATAGCTTAACGGTTATACAGTCCAGAAACTAACGTACTCGGGTAGAGTAATGGCGAAAATGTAGCTAGGAATCGATCTTGCAGACTCTTTTAATTAGAGGTATCAAACAGACAGACTTTATTATTAATTATTAATTAGTAACACTTCTTCTTGTTGTTTCCGCCCGCGTCACCACATGGCTCCACGGAAGACCAGCGCTGCGTTGGTGCATCCATCACTAGCGTAGCATATGCTGAGTGGTGACGATCTTGGTACCACACACATCATTTTTTTGGATTTAATTTAATCATTAGTTTAATATCTTTAAATTATTAGTTTTCTTTCATTCTTTCGTTCATTCTTTAAAGCTTTTATAAATAATAAATAATTTACTTTTCTTTAACTGAGAGTTACCTGAGAGTTTTCTTAATTCTCTACGTGTGGTGGACTATTAGTCTAAGCCCTCTCATTCTAAGAGGAGACTATTTGAAATGTAATTAATGATGATTAGATAAAAGCCTGCAGAGCTAGAACAACCAAACCTTTGGAAATTTATAAAAACTGAAAGTTTGTTAGCTCTATCATAGGTAGAGGTATACAGTTATGACCATGGTAGCTTAAGGAGGTAGGCGGCTTCAAAGGTCCATACTCTCAATTGTCAAAGTAAAAAGTGCACTTTTTATATTGTCTACGGTATACCATATTATAGTACTATAGAAACTCGCACTCTGCGACGCGGACTAACTGGGATTTTAAACGCTACGTTGGGTATTTGTCGATGACGATGTTTTTCATACTTATTATTTTTTCGTAAATTCGTATATTGGTATTTAACGTAGAATATTGTAGTAACAATATTCTATCAAATAAGATACAATAGGTGGTAAAATTTATTTTTGTTTCAGTCGGTTTTCTCTAGAAAATACAATTATGCTCATTAAAAATACCCATGTAGCCACTTAAAATGAAAGATCTTGTCTGAATAAAATAAACTAAACTGAATTACATTTATTATACTTGTACATTACCAGAAAATAAATAAAACATCTATGTAAAATATTTTCAATTATGACGGAAATAAATTATTATTTATAATCCGAATTGAAACATGTACTTACATAATTATTTAGTTGATGTCGAAGTTAAGAACAGCGGTTTAAAATAATTTGATACATTATTTAATACCCACCTGTTTGATAGCAGGTTTTTAAAATATCGTGTAGGTGATTGATAATTTTAATATTGCCTACATGCATTCGGACTTGTTACTCTTAATAATACAAAATCCTATTTCTCCATACCGCAAGTGGGTTCCCAGTTAAGCCATTTGTATGAATAATTTGAGAATTAGTTAAAAGATTAAACAGTGAATTTAAATTTGAACCTTATAGTTATGGTATTAAGAGCTAAGTTTTGTATAAGGCGCCTGCGCATAATGTTGAAATGTCGCGACATTCGGTCTACCCACGCGTTCATTCAAATATTTTGTGCGCTAGTGTGTGTGACTTAATGTTATTGTATAACCGGGGAAACTAGCAAATACCTTCGACTCCGCTTGACAGAAAATCTATACAGACTTCCTTCAGGTTCCTTAAAGGAAGTGTTTAGGGTTCCGTAGTCAACAAGGAATCTCTAAAAAGAATATAGGTATTAACGTAAAACCGTGTATCACACTTATTGGCGTGGAATTTAAAAAGTAAGTAGGTACCTTATAGTGTTGAAGCCGGTGCTAAACCGGCTTTGTATTAACTTGTCGTTTCTGAAAGAGCTACATGAAAGAAGTCTGTCTGAAAAACCGTAATCTTTATGATATTCTTTCATGGCTTGAATTAATACATCACCGGTTTAGCACCGTTTACAAAGTAATCAGCAGGTAGAATGTAATATGATGTTTATTTTTCGCTTTTTAGTTTAGTTGGTACGTTTTATGTTTTTGAAGTCGGTTGTAATTTTTTTATTAATTTTTTTTCTCAGTTGAAACTTAATCTCGTACGTCGTTAGCCACGCGGGGGAAATTACGGGCGTTCGCTAGTTTAGTCTTATTTCAAATACGTATCACGCAGACAGTCAAATAAGTAGACAGACAGATAGGCAGACAAATTGACAAGAAATTGTTTCTACGAGTATACCTAAAGGTTCCGTTATTTTCATTCCAAGTAACGAACTTTAAAACGAAAATTTCTTGAAACTTATCTTAGTTATGATAACTATAATATACTTTTTTAATTCAAGCGATCTGTTTTAAGTCTGCCGAAATATTCTTTTTATTTTTATTCAACTATCGAGACAGCCTCTTAAATAATATGTGGGTATACAGTCTATTGTGTCGTATAATATAATGCTATCGTATGTTAAGTAAGTTATTTTGAGTCGGCACAGCTCATTAATATAAAAAGACCGGATTTGTATTGTAAAGCTAAGAGCTACGTATGCGCCACGACTTTGTCAGCACCAGATTTACATTTTCTTTCAATGATCCTGAATACTTTGATTTTATGATAACAAGTCTCTATTTGCGAAGTGACAATAGCACAAAATGTTCCAGATGTTACAAAATAAGTATCATGTCATCGATTATTTAGACTCTCGTTTATTTATTTTCCTTTTTTTTAACAATGCTAATATAAATACAAAATACAAAACACTATAAAAAAATTATAAAAAAAATCAACCCTCCCGCTGCGGGACATTTGAGTACCCAAGAAGCCAGTGGTCAGGGCTCCAGAGTGAGGAACCTCCTCACAATATGCGCCGTCTCAAGAATCACTGCCTTCTGTATCCGACTCTTTATCCAACAGTTAAGTGAAAGCTTCTTAAGATGTTGGTCGAAGCTTTTCGCTATAAGAGCATTGACTGAAATAACCATCCAACCATGGCGGTAATCTCGTGAGCAAGGTCCAAGTATTTTTCATCATCGATTATTATTATTATTGACCTAATTATTGGACAATGATTTTAATTTTAGGCGAGAGAAGTTTAGGCCCACAACACACAACTCGTATTATGCAAAACGCGTTGTACAAGACAACTTACAATGTTAATATCCGTCAAACGGGTTAAAGGGTGTCGTCATAATAATCCTACAGCCTTTTTGAATGGTCACAAAATGGAACATGGTCACTAAAGGAAACGGTATTTGTAGTTTACACAACCACGATGCTCCAATGCTGGTTTGACTCTATAACACTATCAAATAAGTATGATAAAGACACAAGGCTTAACGTGCTCTCCCAGCTTTTGAACCGTTTATTTTATTGACAATTATGGAAGAAATAAACGCTGCATATTTCACAACTGAACCTAGGACTCGATATCTAGACTCATAACCTGTAACCACTTATAATCACAAAACCAACAAGACAGTAAGCCTACATAATTAGAGCTGTTAAGTAAATCAAGCCAAAGGATGAGACGTATTCATTCTAAAAACATCGGCAAACGGGTATAAACGCAACACAAAATGATAGTTTTAAAGTAGATTTTATTAAACAAAATGGAGATCAACAAACGAAGTTGACCGGGAAAACTAACGGCCACAACGGCCACTATGTGCCTCAACATAAAACAGTTGAAAGTTGACCCTTGCTGGTTACGAGGGCCAACTTTCAACTTTTCAAACGACAAGTTGCCACTTCAAACATAAATAATTACTTAAGTAACATATTCTGCGGGCACCTTTATCAAAATCCACCGCCTACTGTTTCGCTAATAACCAGTTATTTGTTGAAATGGAAAAGTCACTACTTCAATAACATTTCCTAATTGGTTATTAATTAAGTTCCTACATCTATTATGTATTATAGTTTTTATGTTAGGTTACCACTTGAGTTTATGAAGTCTTAAATTGGAGCGTACTTACCTTTACCTTAGTGCCTTTTCACTCTTTCCTTGAAGGTTTTCAAACTATGGAGGGCAGGAAACACAGATAGCGAAAAGCATTTTGACACTATAGTTTAAAATCGTTGGAGCAAAACGTTTTGTGCTGGATAAGACATTAGTTAGGACTAAACACTAACACACAAGTATCTTCATAGAACACATAAACCGTTGTATATTATGATTTCGCGGAACTGTTTGCTGAGTAGAGATTCTTTGGTATCATATCGCACTTTGTGTATTGCACAAATGGGTCTTTATCTAAAGCTGCATACGTATTGTACTTATATACACTTTAAATATTTCATATTAGGGAGGTATGGACAACTTCATGAATAAAAACCCTGGAACCCACTACACATTAACGTGAGGTACTTGCATTTCAGCCTGTGTATTTATTTTATTGCAATGTAAAGATACTTGTGAAACTTTAGTGATAATTTACACAGACATTTCAACTGCGATCATCTAAGTATCTAACATTAAAATTACCATCGTACATAGTTAATCTAAGTATCTACCAAAGAGTAGCTCATTGCTGACAGTAACGAATAGCAGTCACGAAGTGTTGCTCCAACAAACAACTAAGCCAATAGACTCACCTTTCCACTCTAATGATCACGCATTGTCAACAAATGGTCGCCCACCGAACCGCATCACAGTCACAGCACTATTCATGACGTCACACCGAACTTTCATAAACATCGATCACCAAACCGTGTCATTGACAACACTAGTGAGAACTGGGGAAATCAAAGAATCCAAATATAATCTGTGGAATGCGGGTAGTGCGGGTAAATGTACAAAACCGACTCGCCTGCGTTTGGTGTACGTTACGAATTTGTTTATCGGTTTCGAAAGGTTTTTTTAAAGGCGCGTGTGTATCGTTCGCCGCGCGCGCACGTTTGAGCGAAGCCTCCAGCGATCGCCCCCGCAATTTTGACGCGTGGGCGCCTCCGAGCCCGCTGCCTCCCAAAGCGATTTTGCGTAATATATTTAGGTAATAAAACACCTTCGATAAACTCGTCCCCGTTTAAACGTTAAAGACGACCGATGACAGCAGGGGACCGCTTGGAAATGGCGAGCTTTCTTTATAAGCTCATGTTAGAATTTTAAATGAGTATCGAATAATGCATTGGACATAAAAAGCTATCGGCGGCGGCTAACAATATGTGAGCTGGTGCGTTGGGAAGCGACTTGTCGAGAAGGTCCTTGTATGGAGAAACGAGTTCGTCTGCAGTCCCACACGTTTCGACTTTTTGCCGAACGGTGCAAGTGCTAGGGTCTTCTTTGTCCGGTGTAAGTTGACACATCGGGTTCTGCGTGTGTATTCGTTCAACGGAACGTTTTGTATGGGGTTGAATATCCAGCGGGTGTCGTGCTCGGTTGGTCGGTTGCCAGCAGCGAAGGAGCATTGCACGTAGGTTGCGTTTGCGAGCCACGTCTCCGTCGCTTCATACATTCGTAATGAAATCTTCGCTGCACTCGGGGTTCTAATTAGATGAACTGCGTTAATGTCGTAATTAATAAGTACACAAACAGTGGAACCCACTAAAAATAAACACACCGTTACTTCGAATTATATATATTTATATATAATTATATTTAGAAAATTCAAGGACTAAGTTGTCATAACGCACGCGACATATTATGTAGTTACAAAGATTTTATACTATAGATATGTTATGCGTGTACAAAGTCGCCGCAAAAAGTGATCTGAATTTAGCTACTCCACACAGCGGGCACATGCACAATTTTGTGTGTATTTACATTATAATATATTTGTGTATAATTACATGGTTTTTATACTTCCTGGACATGCAACTCAACATTGTAGACAATATTTAGGTATTATAAATCTTTAAATAACTTTCGTTGTTTATTGACTAAATAAAATGAAAATGTAAGCCGTCATAGCCCAGTATGACCTCTGCCTCCGATTCCGGAGGTTGTAGGTTCGAATCCGGTCCGGATGCACCTCCAACTTTTCAGTTGTGTGTATTTTAAGAAGTTAAATATCACGTGTTTCAATCAGTGAAGGAAAACATCGTGAGGAAACCTGCATACCAGAGATTTTTTTTAATTCTCTGCGTGTGTGATGTCATTCCGCATTGGGTCAGCGTGGTGGACTATTGGCCTAACCCCTCTCATTCTGACAGAAGACTCGAGCACAGCAGTGAGCCAGATATGGGTTGATACTGATGAAATGAAATGAAGACAATTAGCCACCTTTGTTCGCCTCAGTTTTAACGCGCTAGTGACATATCCAATAGTATAAAATCTTCGGGTACCTAGTTATACAACAGGGTGTAAATATAGTTTCCTATTATTGGCAAAGGAGTGGCAATACAAAGCGGAGTACAATTAAATCAAATCGGAATATTCAATCAACAACATCCATAGCTATAAAGGATTAAAGCGTATTATTGGGAAGCAGGGAATATTTAGAATCATCGAGCATCCAGCTCCAATATTGGCGGATCGGGCATGAATTTAGATGCTACAAATACCTGATTATTATTCAATAATACATGTATCTATCAACGTGTATATAGATCTAAGTACGTATATCTAAGTATAATCCGCAATTTGCTGTACCAATGAAGTCCTCAAATTCTAGTAATTAATACTCGATAATTTGAATAAAAATAAAACAAGCTTGAATGGAACTATATGATGACACATGGTTGATGGTGAAGGACGGAAAGGTGGTTAATTATCAGCCTTAACATCTATGCCTCACGTAGGTACTTAGCAGTGGCGTAGCGTGCCTTAGAGGGGTCCTGTATCAAAATTAGTTGGGGGGTCCCAAAAGATTTCTCACAAAAGAAACAAAAAAAATCGTTTAAAATTTTATTAAAAAAATTCAACCGACTTCCAACTCAAAAATTAATCTAAACTAAAAAGCAAAAAATAACATCTTACCTATGTGCTACCTTGTGATCAGTTTGAAGGCGGTGCCTAACCCCACTCATTCTGAGAGGAGATTCGAGCTCAGCAGTGAGCCAAATATGGGTTGATAACAAAATTAACACATAGGATATCTAATCTATACATCCGTTTGTTCTCTTTAATCTGATATTCATGCAATCTTAACATGAAGCTTAGCGAGAAGCCTTACCTATACAGCCAAAAGCTTTGTTTCAATGGAGATCAGATATAGCTAATTTTATTCGGACAAGTTAGACGTATCCGATAGCGATTATGTGTATAACCTCTAATTAATCCGGATTAAGCCGGAAATTAAATCGAAAATGAAATATTGGTTAAATACCAGTCGCAGTTCAGCAGTTCTAGTATGATTTTGTATAAAATAATAAAGCTAATTACTTGGCTGTAGATTAATTGATCTTCTCTTTAAAGTGCCTCCATTACTAAAGGTCAGCTTTCTAAACTTTTCCTTGGCTAGGTGGAAAAACTCTCTCACTGTCTGTATGCTAGTCCACCAGATAATAAGAATAAGTACCTAATAGTAACCTACTTGAGTGATTTTTTTTTCTGGCTTATTTAATCTGACAGGCCTTGGGAATGATCGGCGACAATTGAAATTGTATAGACAGGGTATATTCTATATATTGTAAGCGGATTAGCCCCAAAAGTATGTAAAGTTGCATCTTTGGTTTCTATGGAAACTTCATTGTTAGCGATAGTTTAATTTTGGAATACCATATAAATAAAGTTCAGATTCAAATAAAACATGTAATAGTTGAATATTTCATCGACGAGTATAAAATAGTGGAATCGCATCCCAGTTCAGTGGTTACCGCGCCGCGTGAAGGAGTAACAAACATACACATTCACAAACAAATATTCGCCCTCTATTAAATTAAGAGGTTGTCTGAAATCACGCCCTATGATAAGCAATGGTGCAGATGAAACGCGCTTGCCTAGAAGATGCCTATTCACTCTTAACTCTTCAATTCCCAGTGTCACCTTGAGGTGACAGACGTTTAATATTTTTTTTCTACCAGAAGGAGATATTATTTTTCAAATTTAATATTATTGTTTCGAAGCCAATATGTAACATTATCAATTATTTTTTTTTGATAACACTAGCAATATGTCATATGTCAAATTCATTCAGTTGTTTAGCGCGAAATTGAAGGAGTCTGAGTTTGTGTGATCTCTTGCGATATAAAGTGAAATATAAATGCCTAGACCGTAAGTATTGTTTTTTTACTTATTACATGTAATAAAGGAATAAATAAGCTGTAGTACAAATGTTTCTTATTCTAAAAATAACTTATAGCGTTATTGTTACAACGCCGAAAGTATGCAGTGTCACCTGTAGGTGACACTGGGCATTGCAATAACAAATTGTCCTGACTTCATTCTAAGCAAAAACTTGTTACATTTTGGCCTTATCGCTATGTGGTAATGTTTTTTTATAACTTTATTACTTTATTACAGGTTGACCTTGGATTATAGTTGCAGGCAGAGGAGAACTCAGGCGATATTATTTTATTTTCTCCTTATGATGGTGTTGTTACAGGATAAGATAGAGGGAAGAAACGAAGCTAATATTATACATCTCCCCAGTTGCATGCTTCGCTCTCATGTTGTAATACAAAATATACTTTACTATTATTCCGAGTAGTTACGAGAGCAGAATGTTGGGGTACGGGTACTGGTCGGGAAAATCGTCTGGACTACTGCAATTCATAAAACTTGAGAACGAGAGAAAGAGCTAGGCTCTTCCTTACGTCAAGCTTCTGAAGAACATATTGTAGCTAAGTAGCATGACAACAGCATGACTTAGTTTGCTTTTAGCTTAGATGCAGCTTGTCAAATGAATGTCTGAACTGAGACAAGAGATGGTCAAAAAACAACTAGCCTTACTGCGTTTTCCGGTGAAATGTTGCTACTTGCAAAAATGTGACAAGCCTTCGATCGGCAATTTGTGAATCTACCTCTGCAGACGGTGCTGAAAGTCCCTACTGAGGTTAGGAGCGCTGGAAGAGCTGACGACCACTCGCAAATCGACACTCAACGAAGATGCGTATATACAAACCACCACACTATAAAATGTATCCCAATGCAATATCGGTTTGCATATAGTGTTGGTACAGCTTTCACAGTAAATTAATGTTCTATTTGTTTACATATTTATTATACACATTATTATAGAATCTGTCGTTTCATGCCTACTGTAAGAATAAGAAAAATGTTGTTTCCTATAAGTATAGTCTCAAGTATACTTATAGGAAACAACAATGCCTCAATGCCCAGTGTCACCTGTGGGTGACACGCCCATAAAAAAAAATGGGGGTGGTTCATTTACATTTTATTATTTTTTTTGTAATAACTAAGTTTTTGTAAGCTATGTTATCCAAAGAAAAACGAAAAATCTATATAAGCCTTGACATGGGAATTGAAGAGTTAATTATAGACATTAGACAATCTCATTATTAAAACCGAAGCTGGAAGGGCATTCTATGTCACTAAAACACAGCTAATCTATACATAGGTAGGTATAGATTATAAACGGGTAAAGTGTGTGTACTAAGAGAACCGATTTTGAAAATTTTCTTTTCAATAAAAAAAATCGGTTGTCAGTAGAGTCTGTTTACTATAGTTGAACGTGTCATAAGAAAATGATGGATGGAATGTTTACATTTTTCAAAAGAAAATGTTCGTTTTTCTAAAATAATCTTCATAGACCAGAATATACTTTATTTCCTGTAAAAAAAAGTTGGCAACACTAGAGCGAGGGAACGACGCATGACGTCATCTTTTTTCGAGTGTGCAGCCGGCTCCATCGAATTATAAGACGTTGTCACGTCAAAAGCCGCCACGTTTGTGAGAGACATAAGATATTTTTATCCCCACATTCCCACGAGAACGGGAACTATGCGAGTAAAACTGCGGGCAATCTGCTTGTATTAGATAAAGAAATTGGAATTTTATAACTCAAAGAATATTGAAAAAAAGTTTATTGACTCTTCTTGACTATTAGTGCGTAATTATCACCATCGCTTACTATAATGTGAAAAATATGTATAAACGCATTAGAGACTACGAGTAGATACTATATGCATTTAATGAAGAGTTATTTGTTTATTCAATACATTAAGTAACACTGCTGGATCCAAGAGAGCTTACATGTAAATACTCACGAATTACAGTTAAATGCTGGAGTTATTTTTTTTAATTTTTTTTTTTTATTCTTTACAAGTTAGCCCTTGACTACAATCTCACCTGATGGTAAGTGATGATGCAGTCTAAGATGGAAGCGGGCTAACTTGTTAGGAGGAGGATGAAAATCCACACCCCTTTCGGTTTCTACACGGCATCGTACCGAAACGCTAAATCGCTTGGCGGTACGTCTTTGCCGGTAGGGTGGTAACTAGCCACGGCCGAAGCCTCCCACCAGCCAGACCTGGACTAATTAAGAAAATCTCAATCTGCCCAGCCGGGGATCGAACCCAGGACCTCTGTCTTGTATATCCACCGCGCACACCACTGCGCCACGGAGGCCGTCAATTTGCAGTAGACATGTAAAATCATGTAAAATCAACGTTTTGTTATATTTAGCGAATTATAATTATTAAAGTTGAGGTACTTGATCTATTCTGTGATTGAGGTAAGAATAAAATAATACTAGCGGAGCAGATTATAATATACTGTGCCTTAATCCGGACAGTGCCCAATTAAGGAAACTTGATGCCCTACGCGATTTTCCCTTGTAGACACCCTAGTCTTAAGTGAAAAAAATGTTAACATAATGTATCAATCAACGTCAGTTTAAAACATGCGGATTTTGAGATTGTTTTAACATTTTTATGCTCTTTTTTTTCGATTTTCTCTGGTGCCCCCCCCCCCTCCCCCCCTCCCCCCAAAGAAATTGCTTAAATAGCTAGTCCAGAACTGAACAGAGCCCTCTCGCTAAATTCGTTCCTAGAGGACGTCTAATAACTAAAATCGACCTCCAGATTTAAACTTTTTACGTCAAGCGATTTTCGAGATTTCGTGATGAGTGACCTTTTACTTTACATTTAAATACAGATATTGATATACATATGTACAAGTATATAGCTACCTACAAGTGGACCGGATCAAGCTTCGCTTTGCCTTATATACTGCACTTCTTCTCTACCCCTACCTTCCCCTGCACGAAGCAGTGCATCGCCAAACGAGCATTATATTATAAATATCTACATATACACCCAGACACCAGAAAACAGCCATGCTCGTCACACAAATATTAATTTACTGTTGTAGTGGGAATCGAACCCACTAAAGAAGAAAACGTATGAGCTATGGTAGCTCACTACCCACTGCGCCATGCGGCCGTACTCGTACTTAACCCATATACGGCTCACTGCTGAGCTCGAGTCTCCTCTCAGAATGAGAGGGGTTCGGCCAATAGTCCACCACGCTGGCCCAATGCGGATTGGCAGACTTCACACACGCAGAGAATTAAGAAATTCTCTGGGGTGCAGGTTTCCTCACGATGTTTTCCTTCACCGTTTGAGAAACTTGAAATTTAATTACTTATAATGCACACAACTCGAACCCACACCCTCCGGAATTGGAGGCAGAGATCATATCCACTGGGCTATCACGTCTCTCATCGTATCATCGTAATCGTTAATGTATCGAACTTAGCCCCTTTTTCTCATAGATTTGTTGCGAGAAGTGGTATAGGATAATTCTGAAGAGTGTATGAACTTTGTGGATACAATAAATAAATATGCCCATCCATAAAATTGATATAACACAAACAGTATAGGTACTCACTAACTTTAAATAAACTATTACAATCCACTTCACAATTCTTATATCTTCTCTCCATTCAATTGATAAGAACCATCAAGAACTAATGGTAGGTGTCAAAACATTTGTTTGTACAAAGCTTTACGAATGCGAGACTTGAAGGACCACCCACTGCCACTTGGCATTCAAAAGAACGCAATGATAATGTACCTATGATGTTTATAATTTTAATCTTTGTACTTATGTATTTAAATTCTTATGTAAGTACTTCATTATAATCATCTAGTCCCGAATCTAAAATAAAGACACCGTCACGAGATATTCACTTTTAACACTACTTCAATCACAAACACAAGCTACACAGCGTCTTCGCCGGCGAAGACGAGGTCCCTCTGCTTCTGTCTTCGGGGCCGGGCCCCGGGGGGGCCCGGGGGCCGCTTGGGGGGGGGGGGGGGGGGGTAGCTTGTGTTTGTGATTGAAGTAGTGTTAAAAGTGAATATCCCGGGCCAGGCGATGCTTTTTTGCTTGTGTAATATCAGGTCGGCCCATAAAGTAACTATGACATGACAATTGACCACAAACGTCAAATCGACTACTGCATTGAAAACGTCATCAATCCGCCATTACGAGCATTACCCATTACGAGTATTATTAGTAGTGTTGCATATCTTGGGAGAGAATGAATATTTCGAAAGAATTAGAGTAAATTCGTAGGTTTGTTTAATCAAAAATAGTTTTATAAAATATTTCCTTTTATTTCCGCTAGGGTACAATGACTGATCCTGAGCTCCATACAATTTTTGACCATCTCCTTTCTTCAGAAGCCTATAAAGCCATAATTCTCTAGGATCCAGCATTAGAAATATATACATCTGTTATTTATTAGTGATAAGGAATAAATGATAGATAATATTCACAGTGACACATCGCAAATAGGTTGCCTAATTAAATTTCTGCCAGAAACCAAGAACTAGATCAGAAAAAACTTATTATTTAATTGAGCATAAAATAAGCTTTAATTTGACATGTTAGACAACTAAATAACTGATGAGGGTATTTAGATAACTTTAGTTAACTGTTTTTAACTGGCAACCCCACAGTTACATTATGATAGCAGGCAAACTGTACCTTTTTAATTCTGTTGAGTATATTCTTTTAACTACAGTACGATTTATAATAATCAAACAAAGAAGAAAGTAGATAAATAAATTTAATAAAAAAAAAGTAGATAAATAAGTTTAATATCACGGGACGCAATTTTAAGGCAACCGATTTGCAATGTGTCAATGTGAATATTGTTATCATTTATTTTTTATCCCAAATAATTAATAACAGATGAGGGTATATATTCCTTATGCCGGATCTCGTACCATCTAAGCATGGTATTACGCTTCAAATGCAAAATGCTATTTTATTATGACAGGCGTAAACCAAATACGCCTTCAAAAACAAAACTAACGACTTCAAAAAATAAGTAGATTCTCTGATGATGATTCATGAAGTCATGGCTAATATTTTTCGTTTTAATGAATGGCTTGGTAATGTATCTATGACAACTGCATTATCTGGTATCTAACGTAACTGATAAAGCACAAGCCCAAAGCGTATCCCAAAGCTTCGAAATCATAATACTGCTATAAATAAACAGGTTTTTGATACCCAAAGTCCCAATAAGCACACTTAACACATCTTTAGAATCTAAAATTCACTATCTTCGACATATGCTAGTTCTATGTAAAAATGTCATCCGGGGCTTACTAGTGGATATCAAATAGTAGATAAATGACAATTTGGCTATAGATTTGATGTTTATTTTAATAGGTTGATAATGAAGATCAAAATAGTAAACATTTAACAGCATTTTCATCACAAAATTGTTGAATTACAAACTGATTTTTCATTTACGAGATATTCCACTTCTAAAGCTTCACATCATGATAACAGTAACGACAATAAGGTGTTTTATGTAGTAAGAACTTGAAGTAATTCAGTGGAAGCCCTAGTTTCACTGTCATCAGATCCACTCAACCGGCTAACACTGATTGAGTGTCTAGTGAGCAAATAAAGTAGCCAGTAGCATAGGAATTCAATATAATAGATATAAATACAAATAGCTGTCTATATATCTATACTAATATTATAAAGGGGAAAGATTTGATTGTCTGTTGGTGTGCATTGAATATGCTCCACAACTACTGAACCGATTTAAAAATTTCTTTCACTGCTGGGCAGTTACACTATACCTGCCATATCTATACTAATATTATAAAGCTGAAGAGTTTGTTTGTTCGTTTGTTTGTTTGTTTGTTTGATTGAACGCGCTAATCTCAGGATCTACTGATTCGATTTGAAAAATTCTTTCAGTATTAGATAGAACATTTATCGAGGAAGGCTATATTATCCCCGTATTCCTACGGGAACGGGAACCACGCGGGGGAAACCGCGCGTTGTCAGCTAGTTATAAAATATGGCAGGTGGCGGTGATTGACACGGATGAAACCGCTGAGCATGACCAGTTACGAATAAAGATATTAGGGAGTTAGTATATACCTACACATTGTACGTACTAACCTAACTACACCTAAATACTACTTGTACCTAGAGAGTGTAACATCGCTAACTTTCCCACAGGCTTGGAATTTTTACTGAGAATTTCTAGGAAGAAATAAAAGCCTAATAAGTATTTCATAGCAAGACCCAGGGCTCGTAGGTGGGACCTCGTCATCCGAAGCCACCTAGACTGACCAGTGGACCGACCAGTTCTTCTGAGCTTCTGAGCTTTAAAAAAGAAAAGCTCAGAAAGTTTTTCAAAATCTGCCCCACCTCATAATCCGATCCGAAGCATAGTAAATATTATACAAATTAGAATAGGCATTCTCTGGGTATATTACTTTTCTATACAAAACGACATTTAATAATCTGCCTCGTAGTACCTACCAGAGATTAGCGCATATAGACAAACAAACACAATTTCCTGCGCGTTATAATATTAGTAGGTACCTAGATATATTAATATGGAAGTGTGTATTATCCCCTGTCATATCACAATTGAATTGAAAGCAATTCCAGCTGACACAACACTTGTATCGCGTTACATTAAACGCAATCCAATATTTCCGCTGTACAGTAGAAGTGTGGAGCTCCCGTCCGCTTAAATACTACGAAACGGCCACTTATCTATGTTCCACAAAGCATCATTGAATACAAATTATAAAACTCCCATTGGACCGTGTTCAGTCAAAGATAAACAGCGATAATATTATTTACTTTGACCCTAACGACCCTCGATGTTGAAGTTGAACGTTTTCGTCATTTGATCTGTGACTGTGTCGTGCAAAACGCTAACTCGAATCATGGTCTGATTGACCGACAAAATGAATTGGTGTGTGATTTTTGTGTGTTTGTGCATCGCTAGTGTACGTGCATCAGGAAGTATGTAATTTTATTGATATTGATAGTAATATATAAGTGACCTTTAATATAGTGTGATTTAATGAAAATACACTTCTGCATTCAAATATAGGGAATATCTTTCTAACTACCCAACACCATGTATTTTTATAAATCAACAAGGAGTGCAAGTTTCTTTTTCTTTCGAAAAGTGATAATAACATGGTGTTATTAATGGGGAAATTCATTTATTTAATCATGCTAATATGTACCTACCTACCTGGTAGATATAGAAATAGTCTTTACATTTATCAATGAATTTAATGCCCCTGATTCTTTTTTTTGCATATAAAAAATCAGTAAATAATACACTGAATGAGTCCTGAGCACGTGTCTTTTGAAGCAGTGGCGTAACTCCGTTCGAGGGCCATAGCAAATTCATTTAATTCCTATATATATACAATCCTCAAGTTTGTAATTTTATTTTATTACATACGTAATATAAAATGTACATAAATGTATATTTATTACTCAGATCTAATATTAAAACTCCTCCAAAACGGTTTGAACGATTTTGATGAAATTTCGTGTAGGTACATATCGGGTAGGTGTGAGAATAGCTACGAGTACCTATCATCTATTTTTCATACTCCTAAGTGATAAAAGTAATTTTAATTTATCATGATTTACAAGTAGAAAAAAAAACGCCTTTCTACAATCGACCCCTGTTTTAACCCTAGATAGCTAACGTTCGGACATACCCCGTATAAACTAACCATCCGTCGAAACGACGGATAGATAAAAAACGTATTTTTCACCAAAAATATTTTTTCTTTTAATAGCGATAAGGAAAAACAACGTTTGCTGGGTTAACTAGTATTTATAAAATAGGTAATTTTTACTACATTTTGAAATGTTGCAAAACACGGCTTCTCTGGTCCGGAGCCCATGACATTTATCTGCCACCCTACAGTTACGCTACTGCCCTGAACTGTGCTAACGACGGAATTGCCAATAATGCAGTTACGACAACAAGAATCATAGTTCAAACACATCCGGTGCCGATGTGAGTTTGTACTCATATAATCAGCAATTATGCTACTAATAATTACCAGCAATTAGGCCATTTGCTCATTGATTACGCAGTTAACTATGTAGTGACTTTGTTTACTTAAGTTTGCAGTTTGGGTAAGTATCATTATCTGATGGAATTAATGTGAATTAGTATGTTGTATCCTTGATCCAACTCGGCTGTATTCGGGAAACTTCGCGACACCTTATCGTCCGAAATTCGTCAGTGTCGGAAGACAAAAGTCTTCGAACAGTGCGTGTTGCCAGTGATGACCTGTGGTTCCGAGACTTGGTCGCTAACTATGGGCCTCATAAGAAGGCTCAGAGTCACACAACGGGCGACGCAACGAGCTATGTTAGGAGTATCTCTGCGTGATCGAATCAGAAATGAGGAGATCCGCAGAAGAACCAAAGTCATAGACATAGCTCGACGAGTTGCGAAGCTGAAGTGGCAATGGGCGGGGCACATAGTTCGAAGAGCCGATGGACGTTGGTGTCCTCGATGTGCAGGAATGGCGAACTGAAGCGCAGTGTTAGTCGACCCCCCACCAGGTGGACTGACGACATTAATCGAGTCGCAGGGATTCGCTGGATGCAGGTGGTTCAGTATCTTGATATTTGGAAGTCCCTACAAGGCCTATGTCCTGCAGTGGACGTCTATCGGCTGATATGATGATGATGAGGATGTTGTAAGTTAGAATGCTATTAAAAACAAAACATGTAAAAATATACCAATTCTCGCAACTCGGTTCTTCCACCGTAAACAGTTGTGAGATCCATGTAAGTCGGTTACTTTATTCAGTACTTAGGGGGACCGGACCTTACTTAGTCTTAAGGTTTTACGTAATTAGCTAACCTAATAACTTCTTAAAATGACCATATTAATTTAAAAAATATTTTTTCTGGGCAGGGTATAGTATACACAAAGCTACTATCATTAAGAGCAGAGCAGTGAAGGGAAATCTTGGGAAAACGGGAGAAGTAACACCATTTTTTAAGCTTCCGTCGCGTAGTAGGGTAGTTGAGTCCCTACTCATCCCCTGTATAGTAGGGTATCTGTAGAGTGGGTATAGGGTAGGGTACCAGTAGTGTTTCACGCGGACAAAGTCGCGGGCGTCCGCTAGTATAGAATAAACAATCTCTATTACAGAGATAAACAAACCTAATCCCAAACTAAACGCCTGTTTCTTTGTTTCGAGTATCGTTACATAACAGTTAACCTTTCAGTGGAATAACTAACACCACTGATCCGTCTGTGACAAGGGTGAGATTAGGATCGTCGGGAATTCCGATAGAAAATAGAACCAGACCAACCGAAAGTCCGTTGTATTTTTTCTAATGATTGTGTCTCACACAACACATCGCAGTGATATTCGGACAATAAACAAACCTTCATCATTATTCGTTATTTGATGTGATACCTACGTCTGTCTTTTTATATTTTATTTTATCACATAACTGAAAAGTTGGAAGTGCATGCCTGGGGCCGCGGATTCAAACCTACGCCCTTCGATTCAAATGCAGAAGTCATATCCACTGGGTTCTCAATTATTATCTCTTAAAACCTTAATATTTTACAAACGGATCTATAAATCTAAAAATAGTGGTATAAGTCTCACACTATGAAATAAAAGAGTAAATTAAAGACCCCAAGACAACATCTTTTGTTTTTTTTTTTTTTAATTTTTAGCAATGTTAATAAAATTTAAACAAAACAATAATTTATTAAAAATTTATAAGTAAGTACCTACCTGATTTTTTTTTATTTTTTTCATGAAGGACGTTTATTAAAGTAAGATTTGTGAGCTCCTGTTCAATACACGATATCTAGCTAACCTACCTACGTAATGACTTAGATTTCTTAAAATAATATTGACCTCTATGGTAGGTTATCGTCTAAATGCGTAAATATTCATGAAGATATACCTAGAATATGGTTATCGGCAGAATTTGTGATTCATATTAGGTAAATAATAAAACTTATAAAAATAATTACTTAAATAAAAATAATTTTACTAAAACTTGAAAGATTCAAATATTTTTCTAGGTAGGTACGAGTAAGTAGGGAACCTTTCAATTTTCAGACTTGTATACCTTGGTAGTATTTCTAGGTCGTACAGATTTCAGTCAAGTGCTTGGTTGGTCTATACCTACATCATTTTTAAAAAAATCGTCCTCCGCGTGTCTGTGTGCCGGTTCGCAATAAACTCAAAGACATACTGAACGGGTTTTCATGCGATTTTCACCAATAGGTATACTACAGCCTTTCTCGAATTGTAGGTACTGTTTGCCAACAAACAAATTAAATATTAGGGTATAAATCGCTAGTCATACCATACCTAATAATAATTATAACTAACTTGTTCTTAAATTAATGAAAATAAGCTCGATTAATAAGCTTAGAACAATTAGATATAGTTAATATATTTTATGATCAAACAATACATAATTTAGAATAAATAAGTTAAGAAATGACGTGCGTTTTCTACCTTCATTTCTAAATTGTTTGATGGTAAACAGTACACATCGAGAAAGGCTGTAGTTTAGGTAGATACTTAAAGTTATTTAAGAAAAAGGTTTTGGTACCTAATTTTAAGTGATGTTTGTCAAAATTTTGTGTAAATTGATCAAAAGTGTTCAGTGTGCATATGACTTAATACAAAATTTAACCTCGCACCACCCCCATTTTTTTTTAAATAAAATAATCTGTATCTGTAGTACGTGAATATGTTACAATTTTGTAAGCCAAAAAATCAGACAATGTCTGTCGTATATTTAGTACAAAGAGTAGGTACTAATAACCAGACGTAGGTACTACATCAAAAGAATAAGTAGCTTTATAATTATTAGGTGTAGGAAGAGTTTTTAAATTTTGTAATCATTAAATAGATATAGGTAGTTGCCTAAGTAAACACGTAGATATAGATAAATATTTATTGAATCTAGTAGCACAGTATTTTTTTAAACTTCTGGTAGTTAATTAAAAAAACAAAAAAATATCTCAACGTAGACGCCTCTGCTTGTAGACAGACATACCTATAAGGCTCATCATTTTACATTCAAAAATGGAATAAAATGTTTCTGTTGCTTTCACAACGACGTTGAATGTGCATTGATTGAGCATTGAAACTTGTTGACGTGGAATAACCGTCGCAACCGTTGCAACTGGTCCGACAACAACAAAGGCTGTACAAATCATAGTTTACTTCTTCTGTTATTGTAGAATTGACATTTTGTTTTAAAGAACTGGAGGCAACAAATACTTCATTTTGCGCAAAAAGTGATTGAGCTATCAGTGACAGTGACTAGCTATCCAGTGGCGTAACAGGGTGACGGGGCTGGCAAAATGCCACGGGCTTAAGGCTCGAAGCGAACCCCAGCGCGTGGAGTCCGTGACCTCAAATATATTATACTTAACATTTAAAAAAATTACATCGCGAATTTTTCTAGGGCCTCATCCAATGAATTTGCCATGGGCCTCAGATGATAATCCATCTAGACCGCAGGTAGCAGTAACTTAACTACACCATCTTTGATGATGTAGTTATGCTACTACCTTTCCCATTATCAACACTAATATTATAAAGAGGAAATATATAATATTGTACGAGTATTTTTGTGTGTAACGATTAAATTCAAAACAACTGGAACGAATTTGAGAAACTATTTCACTAATGGAAAGCTACATTATCAGGGAGTTACATAGGCTATATTTTATCCCCGTATACCCACGGGAATGAGACCTATACCTATACCTATACACGACACGCGTTCTCAATCGGCGAGGTTCTGCTGGTATTTTATAAAAATACCTGTTTCTGCTTTCAGATTCACTAAAGGATCCGTACATTTGTGGGCACCCAACATGCGCACGTAAGTTTTTATTTTAATTCAGACTAGGTACTAGTAGACCAGTTATAGTTGAGAACTTTGCGCTCAAAATTGTAGGTAAACGAATTCTTATATCTACCTAGCTAGGACATTTATGGTCTAGTTAGGTAGGTCCAATTTCAAGAAGGAGGTGAACCGCCGAATCCAACTCGGCTGGGCCGCATTCGGGAAACTTCGCGATAAATTTTCGTCCGAAATTCCTCAGTTCCTGAAAACTAAAGTCTTCGAACAGTGCTTGTTGCCAGTGATGACCTATGGTCCCAAGGTGCTGGAATGGCGACCCCGCACTAGAAAGCGCTGTGTTGGTCGACCCCCAACCAGGTGGACTGACGACATCAAGCGAGTCGCAGGTATTCGCTGGACGCAGGCGGCTCAGTACCTATCGTGATGTTTGGAAGACCCTACAAAAAACCTATGTCCTGCAGTGGACGTCCATCGGCTGACATGATGATGATGATGATGACGAGTAGATATCTATTCGTACATTACTTGAATTCGTTATATTTATTAGAAAAAAATATATTAGAGAATTTATACTAAAAATTACATATAGGAGTCAAATTAGAGTCTTTTCTGAGTTAGAAGAAAAAATAGCTCGGTACACACACCTCAGACTCAAACCCAGGTCATGAAACTAAGCAAACTGGACAAATTATGGCAGTTATTTTATAGGGTTTGCATTATTTGTAACAAAACTACATAATAAATAAAATAAAATAAAAATAAAAACAACAAACAGTAACAAAACTAAATAAATGTATGCAAACACAACTTTTCTGAGTGGTCCGAAATCTAAAACGTGAAACCCTTGAGTTTGAAAAAAAATCGCAGGCAATCGCTTTTATTTTTATTAAAAGATGCGAGGTGACGTTATTTTCTTTATCTGTTGCTATTTGACGTTTTGACATTTCTTTCTTGACATTGACATTGAAAATTTGAAAGGAAATGTCACTTTGTTCGGTTTTGACTTTTGTTTGTAAACAAACGAAATAATTTAAATTTTAAATCTTTAATATCTTTCTGATTACATGATTATGAGTTAAAAATATTTCAGTTATAAATACCAATCAAGGTACATTTTACATTATAACACATAACATTGGTAACAAGAATCGTTGACAATGATTTTACAAAAATATTTATGTTTCAGCATCAGAAAAGTTCAAATATTTGACACACATCATATACCATTATGAGTATAAAACGAAGGTAGAAACCTACTTTGCTGGATCTAGTAATAACCGGTCCACGCTAGATGTTAAAGCAAGAGTAAGTACCTACATAATACTCTCAATAACAATAATCACTAATAATCAAGAATTTAGATGAAAATTACCTGAACAATTTATGTGAATATGAGAACTCCTAAATATCTGGTGTAACAGCTTTCATTATTAAATTTATAAAATGAATTTGATAATTTTTTTGAGTAACTTCACTTGTGGGCTCATTTGTTTTTTATATGGATATTTATTTAATTAAATAAGAAATTGAAAGTAAAGATTTTTAATTCTAATTCCTTTAATTTGCAGGTCACACTACAATTCATCAAACCATGTGAAGGCCTCCTGCAGTTGAGTGACGTCACACTCATAGACCAAGACGAGAACTACCCAGTTGAGAGAGCTGAAAAGTTTATACACGCAATCGCCTTGAATGATCTGAGGTATGTAGTTTATATATTTTAAGAGATGTGTATATTCCAGCTGGCTTGTTCACTATTTTGGTCTTTATTATCAACCTATTAAAATGAACATCAAATCAATTGACATAATGTCATCTATATACTGTATGATATCCACCAAGTAAGCACCAGATGACATTTTTACATAGAATCTCAATTTTGTATAATATGTCAACTAGCATTTATGTCATAGATAGTGAATAAACTTGCTGGGCTGTCAAGCAACAGAATAAGATCATTACATATTGAAATTCAACAATATTCAAAATGATATTTATAAAAGTAATGTAATAATAAATAATAAAAGAGAGTTCTGTTTTGAATGAGGTAAAAAGGAAAATACAATCAAATTACCTTTTATTTTAAGGTAGAGTAGGGTAGGGGTAGGGAAGAAATATATGCACATAAATAAGTCAAAGCAAAGCTTGACTGGGTCCGCTAGTAACTCTATAAAGTAAGGCATCTATAATAAGCAAATATTTATATATTTCAGGTTTGCATTCCATGATGGAGTCATATCAGAGATATGTCCGGAGGAAGCAGAGGAAGACTGGGTACTCAACTACAAGAGAGCTATATTATCACTATTTCAGAATAGCATGAAGAGATTTGATATCAACTTTAAAGGTGTTGAGGTGAGGCAGTCAAATTGATATAATATTTTGTTACACCTCTGGTTTCTTGTCATGTATTGCTTATATATACTGTAACACTAGCTGACGCCGCGCGACATTATTTGATATTTTCTATTACCTTATCAACCTATAGACGTCCACTGCTGGACATGGGCCTCTTGCATGGACCTCCAAGCACAACATTCTAGAGCCGCTAGCATCCAGCAGATATCCTCTGTCCACCTAAAATAATGTTAACTGACACTGTGCTTTCCAGTGCAGGGTCGCAATAACCTTATGTATATTTTACCTTATGGATATTTTTCCATTATAGCAAGACATCCACGGCACGTGCAATGTGGACTACATAGTACGAGGGCAGGAGAACACTAGCCTTGTGCTGGTAAAGTCAAGAGATCTCTCGCAGTGCACCGACAGATACAAATACATGTCAATATTGCAGACTGTGCGCTATGACTTTCAGAGTGTAAGTGAACATTTTGATACCTTTCTAGCTGAAACATTGTTCATATTTCTGGTGTACGTTTGAATTTATTACTATAATTTTAAGCCATTTTAAAAATAGACTGACAATGATACTCGTATTGTAATAACGATTATTGTTGTAGTACGCCCGACTAGTTTTGAACCAAAAGGGGGCCTAGTCATGAACTTGAAATACACTGTGAGCCAAACATAACATGATGAAAATGACTGAAGTGGTTTAGGTTCAACCTTTTTGACAACAATATTCACAATAGTTTAAATTAAAAAATAAATAATAACGTAAATGTTTGTTTATAAAATGTTATATAAAACATTTTAACTATTTCTAATTGTTCTAAGCTTATTAATCAAATTCATTTTCATTAATTTAAGATTAAGTTAATAATATTTATACCCTCATTTTCAGAGATGTGATTTATTTGAAATACTTCTATTTAAAATGCAAATACAAAATGCAAAATACCTATTTTGTATTTTGCATTTAAATGCTTTTTATTAAAAAGCATTTTGTATTTTATTTGAAATACCTTTCGAGGTGTATTTTGTATTTTTAATATTCATTTCAAAATGCAAAATACTTTGTGATTAAGTTTAGCCTACATTAACAGTCAAACAAAACAAAATTAACGAATGACGCTTGTATTGCCGAATTTGACCAATAGAGGCGCCTGCTAGCCATGCGCGCCCTTTTTAGGGTTCCGTAGTCCACAAGGAACCCTTATAGTTTAGCTATGTCCGTTTGTCTGTCCGTCCGTCCGTCCGCGGCTTAGCGCAGTGACTATAATTACTAGAAATCTATAAATTAGCATGAGTGTGTATATTAAAATGTAAACAAAGTCATATAATAAAATCTTTAATAATAATTTTTTAGGTTAAAATTATTAATTAAAAATAAATTATGAGTTAATCAAAAAGGTAAAGCTGTAAATGAAATAAGATATCTCAGAGTCTGTTAAAACTAGAAAGCTGAAATTTGGTATGGATATGCATGCATATTAATTATTTATTACGTCAATAAAGTGGTAAAAAGAAAATTCGAAAAAAAGTTGTTTTTAGGGTTCTTTCCTACAAAGTGAGGATGAATTTTTTATCTTCTATCACGTGGTGAGGGGCACCGTTATCGGTATTTTTATGCGTTACATAAGGAATTAAACTGCTCATTTAATCTACGGAACTCTACTCTGCGCGTGGCCCGACACGCGCTTGGCTGGTTTTTTATTTTTTTCTTCGTTGGTCAAAGTGCGCGCCTTTAGTCTTGACGAGTGACAATGTCACACGAAAACGACGAACATTATGACGAATGTTTTTGTTCGGATATGTCTCTATTTCTCATGATAAATACAAATTATCTGTGATTTGGTCAAAAGGTATTTTATTTTAAAAAAGTATTTTGAAAATACCTATTTTGCATTTAGCATTTAAAATACCAAACGCAAATCTATTTAGTATTTTGCATTTGAAATAGTAAATCTCAAAAGTATTTTGCATTTTGTATTTAAATGCTTTTTTAAAACCATTTTGTACATCTCTGCTCATTTTTAATTTGTTTGTTGGTAAACAGTACTCATCAAGAAAGGCTGTAGTATAGTAGTAGACAAAAACACTACACTCACATTTAATAAAATTGGTAAAACATCAACTTTTCATCTATTTTTATACATGTAAAAAATATAATTTCTAGTTTTAAAACTGCCAGACAAGTAATTTCTAGTTTTAAAACTATCAAAGAAGTAATAAGACTTCTCTTTACATAGTTTTATAATTAGTTTCTTATTACAGAAATTCCAAACATGGCCAGTGCTAAAGTCTGAAAGTAAATGTGTTATATCCGTGGACCACCATATTTACAAATCTGTGAACTGTAGAGAACGACACCTGTTTGAACCTTTCTCGGGCAGAAACTCAGGCGGTATGACCACAGTCATCCAAGATCTCATACTTGTGGAAGAGGTCAATAAAACTGGATCTGATTCCATGGATTCTGAAAATAAAGGTTGGTATTTCTATGTGTTATTTTTATTTGTGAATAAATTTTTTCCTTCTCAGTACAATATATGTTATAATTGTTACATAATAATAATTACTCTTTGTGAGAAAGCTTGCTCACTGAAGTCGAGTGTGTTGCTGTTTTTAATTGAAGTTTAAAATAAATTGGGTGTCTTTATAGTACTATGTACAGATATACAGTACGGAGTACTACAGATAATATAATCATTATATGGGTATCTCCGCGGTTTTGAGCTTGCTAAAATAACTATAACATAATTTTTTTTTTGGTTATTTATTGTGCCAGATATTTTTACTCTAAATCTGTAAATTCTTAATTCAAAAGTATATGCAATACTTGTTACTAAATGTGATACAAATTATCGTCTTTTTCAGCTTGGTCAGTTATTGAGAAACGCTCTAATATCCTGCACCATCACTCGCCGTATGGCCGATCTGACACTGGAGAGTTGAAGTCAGCCAGAGATGTATTGAAACTACTTTGCCTGTGAGTCCTATACTCTACAAAAAATACATTTAAATATAGCCTAGCAATTGTTCTCCTTTTGTTCTTTATGGATAATGGATATACTTTTTTTACAATTCTAATAAAGACTTACCATTAGGTGAAGGATGATTATAGGTCAAAGACATATTGTCTCGTGATTAGAGAAGGCAGAATTTGAAATTGAATTTCGCCAGTTTTGAACGACAATCGCCACGAAGACATCACGTGGCACGCCCCTAGACCAACAAGAAACATTATTGCTCTACGTTTTATTGTTTTGTTTGCAGTGTAAAGCCAACTTCAGACGATGAAATCTCAACAGTGGACGAGAACATGGACAGCGGGTCTATAGTGGGCCTGTGGGGTCGATTGGTGCGCTCGGCGAGGAAACTGCACCATCCGGCGCTGGCACAGCTACTCGCTAGGGCTCCCACTATTTGTCCGTCTGCTTCGTAAGTATCTTTTCATCAGCTACGACTCAATGCATTTTGCCTTTTGCTATAATATTAGAAAACCAAATTACCATAGATTGTGTTAGTCAGTCCACGACTTCGCAGCACAATCATTGTTAGGGTTTGTGTATTGTAGAACACTTATTCATAAAATTTCTGCTGTTGGTATCATGAGAAAATACTGTGTCTAAAAAACATCTACTTTTGAATAATCACAGTTTCCTTTGATATATACTAATACATAGATTTCAATGTCAGTACCTATAACCTTTTGTAAGGACCTCATTCATGAGTCTTACTGCAAAATACTGTATCTGAAGATATTCATGTCTGTTAATTTAAAATATCTCATCTCTACAATATTATGTTTAAATTGTATACACATTCATCGTCGTTACATAAATATCTGCGATTAAATGTATACATTTTAAAATTTCAGCAAACACATCCTAGATGCTCTTCCCTATATAGCAAGTCCGGGTTCGGTGGAGCTAATAAAAAACATGATTCTCAACAATGAGGCAGACAAAGACACGAGGCACGAATGGCTCATGTCCATGGCTATGATTCCGAGGTATGTAACATTTTATTGGATACTAGCGGACGGCCGCAACTTCGTCCTCATGAAAGTCAATGTAAACTTTTTAACCCATTAAGGCTGCACACGGGAAGGAAGCTTAAAAAATGGAGTAACTTCTCCCTTTTTCCCAACATTTCCCTTCACTGCTCTGCTCCTATTGATAGCATGATGAAAGTATACTATAACCTGCCCAGGAGTATGAAGAACAATTGTATCAAGTTTCGTTAAAATCCGTTGAGTAGTTTTTGTTTCTATAACGAACACACAGAGAGACAGACCACAATTTTACTGATTGCATTTTTAGCATCAGTATCGATCACTAATCACATTCTGATAGTTATTTTGGAAATATATTTCATGTATAGAATTGACATCTACAGATTTATTATAAGTATAGATTATATATCTTTATTTATTTCATAGTTACAGGTAGAATATACCTACTATGTGTACTTATTAATATATTTATAAACATGACTCGCTCCATTCACAGGCCAAAGATAGACATGCTGAAGAGCATGTTAGAATTACTGCAAAAGCAAAAGAACGACAAGGTGGTCAGTTTCACCGTCTCATCAATGACCCATTCCTATTGCAAACATAATGGAAAATCGCGTAAGAATCACATTTAATACTAACCTCAGTTCATTATAAACAATGTATAATCGCTTTGTTGTTGGTGTTGCTTCTAAACGGCACAGTGAGATGCACCAGTACTAAGTATACAGCATCTATGTTATGTTGTATGTAAATAAGTAGTAAGTTGCAACCTCTTCACGTAAGTAGCTAATTTAAGTAGCTTATTTTAAACAATGTTTTGTCAATAACTGTAAGCAATTAAATAAATAATACAACATGTAGAACCAATATCTTCCGTCATCCGAGGATGCTCAGGTTTTGTAAAAGACTTTTCGATAAAAATCCACGGTTTAAACAGCTTTCTTTCTTCTTTCAATTACCTATTCATTGTTCAATAGCCTTACTTTAGAACTGAATATACATATTGCCATCAATAAAATTATCCACTCAATATGTCACATTTCAGTACGAGAATGTTGCGAAGAAGAGGTTCCCAGACAAATCCTTGAGGAATTCCAAAATAATGTCAATGAGATCGTCAGCAAGGGAGTTATTAGTCCACAAAGACAAGACAGGGATAATGTAAGTTAAAAACCCTCAATATTTTTCTGTATTTTGCCATCTAAATTGATCATCTTTTTTATTAATCTTTCAGCTCGTGATAGCCATTAAAGCTTTAGGAAATATTGGTGGTTTCAAGCAAGAATTCGCTGACGTTTTAATGAATATAATAGGAGATCCTTTAATATCCGTGCCTGTCAGACTTACTGCTATAGATGCTTTTCGGAGAACGCCTTGTGTTGAAACGCGGTGAGTTTACTTATTTGATCTTCCTGAGTTTCTAAATGTAACGAAACCTATGTCATTCGTCATTGTTTTAATGGATTTATTTACATTACAACAATACACTTTGAACCAGAAGACTGCTACCCATTTATAGCAAAAACATTACACTCCTTCTGACGTAAAATTGTAAGGTATACGACAGTTAATTTAACTAATTTCTTTACAGGGAATACTTTCTTGAAACATACAGAGCAGATTTAGTAGATGTTGAAATTCGAATAGCGTCGTACCTTCAAGTGATGAGGTGTCCAAACCTGAGCACCATTCGAAAGATATTCCACGCACTGCGCTTCGAGCCTGTGAACCAAGGTTTGACAGTATAGTTGCCCACACATGCACAATGATATAGTCTAAAGTAGAGTAACGTTGTCTTAAGTCGTAAGAAATATTACAGTTTCCTTAGGGATAAAATCTTACTCTATTGCCAAATGTATTCTTTGTTCTGCAAATAATAATTTTTCCTAAAGCAAATTAAGTCCTGAATTAATCATTGTTTAGTAATCATATTATTTCTCTTTCAATAGTTGCAACGTTTGTGTGGAGCCATCTCAACAACCTCGGCCATTCGTCGTTGCCTTCGCGAGTGGAAATCCAGGGTCTGCTATCTGGGAACACCATGCCTCAGTTAGAGGATAATCCTGATTTCAGAATGTTTTCAAGAAACTATGAGCAAAGTGTGTTCTTTGACCAGTATAATGCCGGTAAGTACCTATCTAATCCGCTCTTGCAATACTTATTTCTGTAAAGTAATCCAAACACACAATCTTATTTTATGCTATGAAAAACTAAAGTAATACATATGTTTCATTTGTCAGGTGGAAATTACGAAGCAAACGTCATATTCTCACCGGACTCTTATATTCCAAGAGCTTTATCTCTCAACTTGACCATTGACATGTTTGGCGAGTCCATCAATTTGTTAGAGGTAAGTATTTAAAAACCCTTTCTATATGTTCCTGAGCGCAAAAACTTAAATTAAATGAAAACTGTTGCTTCTTTTAGATCAAAGCTCGCGGGGAAGGCTTCGAGAAGTACTTTGAAAGTCTGTTCGGTAATTATGGAGCTTTGAGCAAGAACAAAGTAAACGAACAAATAAACAAACTACGATTTTTCCGATCAACGAACGAAGCTGACGAAGTGCGGGACAAAGTCGATGACCTTGGCTATAAGAACAATGCTCTCAAGCATCGTTTCCCAATGGCCGAACTCGGTTTTAAAGTTTTTGGCAATGAAATATCTTTTTGGAGTGCAGAAGGGGATGAAGAAATACGAAAATCTTTGGAAAGATTAAATCCTAAATTGAGGGTTTTAGAGATTCTGTCCGGAAAGGTAAAAAATAATTCCCAAAGTTCCTATTTAACACAGTTTGAGCTCAAAAAGTTTTGAATTGTTGTGAAGATTACGTTTCACCCTATTCCACTAAATCAATGTATATGAATTACGCTACAAAAATAGAGTGGACCTTAGAATACAAGGATAACTTTTGGCGTAAAATAATTTGTAAATTCAACATAAATATGCTTTTGTTTAAATTCTTTTCATATCCAACTTTATAAGTTGGATATGAAAAGAATTTAAACAAAAGCATATTTATGTTTTAACTATCTCAAATCCTTCATGATTTTACCAATAATCCAAAATATAATTTTTACTTCGTTGAAAACCACCATCTTTAGCCTTCTTAGCTGTCTATATTTGTATTTTTTAGGAAATATCGTACAACAAAGCGTCCCTATTCCTCGACACAACATTCTCCGTGCCAACTGGTTCCGGTTTGCCGCTCAACTTGAACCTGATGGGTACCAGTTACGTCGACACGAAAATGTCTGGCACAGTCTCGGACAAATACGCAAAATCGGGGAATTTGGAATTCGAAGGAAAAATAAGACCCAGGTAAGAAATATGTGTAATTAGTGGTGACAGCCGAGAGGATATGACCTCTGCCTCCGGAGGATGTGGCTTCGAATCCGGTCGGGGCCTCCACCTCCGACTTTTCAGTTGTGTGCATTTTAAGAAATTAAATGTCACGTGTCTCAAATGGTTAAGGAAAAACATGGACATCTGCATACCAGAGAATTTTCTTAATTCTCTGCGTGTGTGAAGTCTGCCAATGCGCATTGGGCCATCGTGGTGGACTATTGGCCTAACCCCTCTCATTCTGAGAGCATTCTCATCAAGCCTTTTATACAAGTTTTGATACTTGATATTCAATAAAATAATTATACATTTTCAGTGTGGCAGTAAACATAGCTGCAACGATGAGCGTGTCAGCCGGGTCCCTGGCGTCCAGCGGCATCCGGTTATCTTCGCGCCTGTACACGGCAACTTCTCTGGCCGCGAAACTGGCTCTGCGAGGCCTCGATGAAGTCAAGCTTGATCTCTCCCTTCCTAGAGATAAACAAGAAATTTTTGCCGCTAAGTAAGTATTTTTGACCTTTACTAAAATTGTCAAGCCATTAGACATCTATTGTATGCCGTAGTTTATTAAAAACTAAAAAATAAGTTATTTTCGTACTCTACTGACAATATTAAATAATTTATGGGGATACCCATAAATATTGGGATTCAGATGTCAATCATACATTTGCAGGACCTGAATTTTCAAAAAAACAGTTTATTGTTTTATTATCATTGTTAATTCAAAATCTCCGCTAAACGTGACGTATTTGCTCTCATTTTAAAGTGTAAGATTCAGTATCTTTAAATCACTATGTTTTATTTTATTTATAGTTTTCTCAGTAGATAGAAGAGTCCAATTCTTTAATCAGGTATTTTGTTTAATAGGTCCGAGCTAATGATCTTGCATGGAGATGAAGAGTTGCCTCAACAGGGCATTAACAAGAACAGGATAGAACAGAACACTTGCAGTTGGAGTACTTTTGATAAAGCTATCGGCATTAAAGTCTGTGCCGCTTATCAGGTAAAACTAACTGCAAAACTAATTGGACCCATGAATTGTTTATTGGTAACTAGAGGACTTGCTACAGTACTGCTCTAGTGGTAAAAGAATTTTTAAAAATTTAACTAGTAGTTTCAAACAAAATAATATTTTATCTGTATAATGTCAGTGTGATTTTTTAACTGACAAAGAAAAAATAATACGACAAAATCCATCTCCCTAATATTAACAATTTATGTGTAATAACTTAATAGTTTGAATTCTTGAAGCAAATATGGCACAACAAACACATCTTGAAAATAATTTCATTTTAAGTCATCAGATGTTACTGCTTGTTGCTACAGCACTACAATAACAGTGATACTGCTTTTTCCTAGTCTACAGGATCAATTATTTAATAACTAAGTATTACAATCAAGGATTTTTCAGTTCCCCAATATGACGAATCTCCTCGATGCTCCGTATTTCTTACTGAGTGGGCCGGCCAAATATATCGTATCGTTGGAGAAGGCCGATCCGTCCGCTAAGACTTACGCTCTACGTTACAAATGGGACCGGAACGAAACAACCAATGTTATAGACTTTTCATTCGACACGCCAAATAGCAAGGTAACGAGTAACTATGGTATTTGTTGATAGACATATACGTGAAAATCACTGTTGCCTAATTATGTTATTGTTAGAAAAATTGAGAGGACAATTAAGATTTTTTGTAAGTCGAAATGTATTTTTTGAAACATTATCCATCTTCAAGCGGATCTCCCATATTATGACGTTATGGGAGAGTGGAAGACCATTTAGGAGAGACGAGTATAAGTGGCGGTAGAATTTTTAAATCATGTTTCCGATAAAGGCACAAGTATGCATTATATAACTCTCATAAATATAGCTCTATATCCACATTCTATGTATCCGTTTTTTTCAAAAATGTGACATCTACAGTGAGTCTTCGTAATTATACCGAGTCTTCACCCGCGCAATATAAGGAGGATGGGGTATGACCACAGAGAGTAGCGAAAAAATTGTGGGCGACAACACGAGCACCTGTCAATGAATGCACGGATAACAATGCCGTTCGCGTGTTTCTCATTCCTCTCTATTGGCATATCCCCGCTCGCTGGTTTTAGGGGTTGCCTATTATTGGACTACTAGACAATTTTGGACAGAAGCAGGCGTTACTTTGCGAAAGTTCATCATGAATAGATCATGTAGATCATCCTCAGGAGATGTAGACTTAACATATCCTGAGGATACTCCGGTTTCGGGGTAACGTAAACGTACGTAGAGAGTCTTTTTTCGGACTTGGGTTTGTCGGCTTTTCGCGGATGATAGCAAAATAAATAAATTTTTAAACGACTTCAAAAAAAGGAGGTTTCTCAATTCGACCGTATATATTTTTTTTTTATCTACTAGACAATTTTCATTACCCGTAACCTTTATACTTGTAGGAAGAGCGTATGTTCAACGCACGTCTCTTACTCTCAAACACATCAAGCACTGCTTCCCTCACGCTCCATACATCGGAAAGCATCATAAAAGCAAACGCTCTGTACCGCAACATCCCCTATGACAAATGCTTATCAGCAAGTTTGGACGTAGACGGCAAGAAACAGTTTGACACAGTCATGTCACTTAAGAGACATGATGTGAAATACGGATACGTATGGCTTCCTCACGCCTATTGGGTTGTTAATGATGAGAAGATTGCAGAGTTATCTGGTAAGATGTTTCGCTTATTTTTCCACAACACAAAACAACACTTTGCAAGGCTCACTGCCGGTTTAAATCTGCTGCAAAATGGCTCATAAGTCTACAGATTTGAGCCTGATCCGATTCGATTAGAGAAAGATTTTTCGGTCCTATACTGTAAAAAAACTTCAAGACGAAGAAATACTTAAAGTCTTTAGTTAGTTAGAAAGTTTATTGTGATCTTTACTTTCCACAATTACGTACATAAATCATAAAGAAACACAACACTTGTTACGAGAAATTACTCCAAAAAAATTATGATTTTATGGACAGGCAAAGTAACTTGTGATTCTTCATTTTGTATTTTTTTTTTATTTTTTTAATTATTGATTTGTTAACACATTTTAAATTGCGTTTCCTATATCAAACATATCCATTTAAATGTGAACAAAACACATTTAATAAATTTATAACTTTCAGGAAGCCTAAAAGTAAAATCCAAAGGAGGTGTAACACAATGGGATATATCAGCTGAATTCCAAACGAAGCAACTAGCCAGTCGTATGATAGGGTACTATACAGTAAATGGGCCCACGCACGGCACCAAACTAAACCTTGAATACAAATTCTACGGGAATGCAAAACAAAATATTAAAATCGAAGGCTTATACAGCGAAAGACCGATGTCTTATAGACACGATTTGTACGGGGAACTGTCCATGGAGTTCACGGCATATCCAGTGTATAATTTCTACTGTATTCTGAGGAATGTGGTACGTGTAAAAAATATTTGTTTTATTGCTATTCACGGACCAAACAGAAGGCCACTGACTCTGAATTAAATGTTAAAATTCAATTTGCTAATACTCTTTAAGGCCTGTCAATTAAGTTTTATTTTCTGTTTCAGAGAACCCAAAATCACGTTGATATAGGCTTCAACGTTAGCGCATCAAAAGCAGAAAGCTCGGATCCATCGTTCACGTTTGTATTCAAACGTATTGATAAACTGAACGGTTTGAAAGTGGACACGCAAGTTGTACTCAAAAGACCAAAGCCTATAATTATGAAGTTCCAATATGACCAAGTGAGTAAAACTTATTTCAATATACATACCTACCTCGGAAATAAATTTTATATATTTATTTATATTTAATAGATACTTTACTGATTCTTTAGCAGGATACGTCACAGATTTTATATTTTGTTATGGAATATTTTTATTTTAGAATATTTTCAGACAGAAATTTAAAAAAAGCATGAAAACATGTATTTTTCTCTTGAAGCGGAAAGCAGGTATTGTTGACCAACAAAATAGAGAATAGTTTTCGGCTCCGCCTCACTTGTATTTCTCTCGTCTCGAGATATGTCGTGATGTGCATCTTAGGCCTATTGATGCTCAGTGAAAAACGAATTACAGATCAACACTTCACAGGAATGCACATAACATGGCCCACTGGCTACAATTTAGACCGATACACAGCAATGCTGCCTGGCGGCAAAAATAAGAATGGTTGGAAATACTGGTGCCATAATTTCCCTGAATGAGAGAGACCAAAAATACTCTACACAACATATTTCATTGTAACTAATAATCGAAAAAATCCATGTTTTCAGACGGGTCCAAAATATTCCGCATTGGCTCTCTTGAACTTCAACCCGAAGTCCCGAGAAATACTGATATCGGGCTATGTGTTTGCGCCGCCCGGCACGCAGCTGTATGCGGACGCGGAGCTAAACGTCACATTGCCGACTTTGCATCCATGCCAACTTAAAGCGAAGCTACACGAAAAACGACCCAATGAGTTTCAGGTAAGGTTCATAATACTATAACAATCATCGTTATTTACCTTTTTCTACCCAAAGAGTATAACGGGACCCTATAGAAGACTTTGCTTTCCGTACGTCCTTCTGTCAGGCTATATAACATTAACCGTGATAGTTTTTATAAATTTAAGTTTTATTTAACTGTTATCTATATTAATATTATAAAGCTGAAGAGTTTGTTTGTTTGTTTGATTGAACGCGCTAATCTCAGGAAATACTGGTCCGATTTGAAAAATTCTTTCAGTGTTAGATAGCCCATTTATCGAGGAAGGCTATATTTTATCCCCGTATTCCTACGGAAACGGGAACCACGCGGGTAAAACCACGCGGCGTCAGCTAGTTATATATATAATGGTACTGAACCCATCGTGCGCGAGTCCGACTTGCACTTGGCCGGTTTTTTGATGGTCAATAGGCTTGCGCTTTATTCATGCCTGATGAAAAGCAATGATGCCTAACATGGGACGCACTCGCTTAGAAAGTGCCTATTTAGTTGCATTGAAGGTGTTTTGTGGTAGGTGGCAAGAAACAAAGATGCCGAAAGGTCATTCCATACTTTAGCTGTTCGGATAAAAAACATAGAAGTATAATATTTGGTGGATCCGATCCGCCTGGACCTTGAGATCCAGGCGATCCGCACCATGTTTTACAGACATAATAAAAATAAAAATAAATAGTTTAATCTTACACAAATATTGACAAAATCGCAGACAATTTTATATCTGCCATCCATCATGCCATCTGCCTATAATATTATTGATACACAAACACAAACACAAACACATTAAAATTAACTATGTGTAACAGGTAAACGCAATGGGAGTCTGGTTCACGGGCGTAGATTTTAACATAGACGCAGTGTACCAAGATCAGTCTAAAACCAATTTGGCGTCACATCGTCTCAAAGTTCTAATCAATAGCAGCCATTTCAAGGATATCGCAGTTGATGCCAAGTTTACGCAGGACAATCGACAAATCACTTTTATCGCTGAGGTAATGTATCTATGATATATTTTTTTAAAATTTCAACATCATCATCATTATAATTTTCAGCCGATGAACGACTACTATCGTACATAGTCGTCCTGTAAGGGATTTGTAACTCCATATTCTTGAGCCGCATGTATCCAGCAGTTCCCTGTTACTAGCTTGATGACATCGATCCGCCTAGTGGATGGTCGACCAACATTCCAGCACATTGGGACCCCCAACGCCCATCAGCTCTTCAAACTATGTGCCTCGCCCATTGCCTCTTCTGCTTTGCGACTTGTTGACTTTGGTTTGATCCCATCAAGCAAAGATACACCGAGCATAGCTTCGTCATTGATTAAAATATAAGTGTTAAAATTTCAGGGTGAATACAACGAAGACAAATACAAAGCACTTGTTCGGTACTTGCTTTTGTCTGAACAAAATTTCACAGCGTACGGCGAAATAGACATTGGTGGCAAGTCTTACAGTCTGAACCTAAACGCCGATCTCAATAACAACACTAATATCAATATGGATGTTCATTTTGACCAGTAAGCATGATTTCTAATTTATTTTTATGATATTAATAGTGTTGAGCCACCCTATGACCTCTTAACACTGATATAGTCATGAATTCGATCCCCTTCCTTTAGAATATTGTCGTAACTAACTCTTAACACAGTCGACATACTTAGGAAAGAGAATTGAACAGGATGTTTAAATTTTTTCATATTTTTTTAAGGTGTGAAATAGCTAGAGTTCATTTTAGAATTTAAACTATCGTGAGTGTTATTCATATTAATTGATTATGAAACACGGCTAAAACTCACGTGATATTACGTCGGAGTATGCCCGACTAGTTTCGAACCCATACGGGGCCCTTAGTCATGAGCTGGTTCTTGCATCGCGGCAAGTTTCTTTCACACCGCCAATCAAAAGTTGTTACGACGGGTCATAAGGGACTATCACTGTAAGATAACACAAATTAATAATGCCTTGTATGAATTACATCTTCAGTTAACGGGAATTTTGGATCAAGATTTGTGGGATGCCGTGGATACTATGACATATAATAGGTCTGATAACATACGTCGTAGTTCTGAGTACGTACATAATAAGAAGCTAGAATATTTAACAGCTGATAGTAGAACAAAAGCCAATAAACAACATCATTTATGTGACTACCCGCGATGTACTACACAAAGTGACGCAGCAGTGATTAATCTATCTTCGGTAACGTTAAACGAAAACGGTCTTAATGCCTTGGGCAAAGGGTTGAATTTTGCTCTAACACCTAGAAACATACCTATGGAATCAATTGTGTGTAGTATTGAAGACGCAATATTTCGTAATAAAATTCCAACGCGTGATGCAGAATGCTTACGACAGGACATAGCTACGTTTTTACGTCGAGCAAAGTTACCACCGTCGAATATGAGCAGGAGTGACAGAGCGGCGTTAATGGAAATTCGTAATAATGAGGATATTTTGATACTGCCTGCAGACAAAGGTAATTCCACCGTGATTGTGGATACGGATGCTTATGAAAATAAGATTAACCATTTGTTATCGGATACCACTACATATAAAAAATTAAATCATAATCCCACAACCCGGAATACAAATAAAATTATTAAACTTTTGCAGTCCATTAATGATAAAAATTTGCTTACAAAGTTACGGCCCTGCAACCCCACTTCACCTAAAATCTATGGTTTGCCCAAAATTCACAAGCCAGACTGGCCTTTGAGACCTATTGTCAGTCAGATTGATTCACCCACATACATGGCATCAAAACATCTCGCGACGTTACTCAAACCGTTTACAGGCAATACCAGTAGTTTTGTTAAAGACTCGAAACACTTCGTTCATATAATTAAAAATGAAATTATTAGTGACTCAGAGATTATGGTGAGTTTTGATGTGGAGTCCTTGTTTACGAATGTTCCTGTGGAAGAAGTAATTTCATTAATTAAGGGTTTCATAACGGATTCAAAACTACCATCGGCTTACTTGGATTTGAGTGAGTTTTGTCTTAAAAGTGGTTATTTTATGTGGCGAGGTGACTATTATAGCCAAATAGACGGTGTTGCCATGGGGTCGCCGATTGCACCTGTAGTGGCCAATATATTTATGGAGTGGGTGGAACGCGAGTTGGTCGATAAAATGACGTATAGACCGCGTTTTTGGCTGCGTTATGTGGATGATGTGTTTGCCATTGTAAACAGGGATGATTTGGCCATAATATTCCAGTGTCTCAACAGTCTACATGAGAAGGTTCATTTTACGAAAGAGGAAGAAAAAGAGGGCGGTCTGCCATTTTTAGACGTGATGGTGATCCGGGGGTCTGGTGGTGAGTTACATACAACGGTGTACCGAAAACCGACTCACACCAACAGATATCTCCATGCGAGTTCGCACCACCATCCATCGCAGATATCGTCGGTACCAAGAAGCCTCATAAATCGAGCCCTAAGTCTTTGTGACCCACCCTATATTGAGTGCGAACTAAGAGTAGTGAGACAGGCGCTGGAGAACAATGGCTATAGTTGGCGTCAGAGTTCCAGATGGGCACAAACAACAACTAGGCGGAAACCGTCCTGTGTGAACCGGTCACCAGTGTACTTAACATATGTGAAGGGCGTGACGGACAAAATCAGCCACTATCTCCAACGGAGATTTGACATAGTGACGCGGTTTCGTCCACCTGCATTGGTGAAGAGTATACTGCGATCGCCTAAGGATAGGGATCCGCTGAACGTGCCCGGGGTGTACAAGATTCCGTGTGACTGTGGTAAGTCATACATCGGTGAGACTCGCCGTAACATCACCACAAGAGTAAAAGAACACATACGGAGCATGAAGAATGTGGACACGGACGGTTCAGCAATAGCCGAGCATGTTCTAGCTTCGGGTACGACTCATTATATCCGTTTTGATAAGGCTTCTGTATTGTCAAGGGAAAAGTTTCTAGTACCTCGTAAGATACGTGAAGCGATAGAAATTAGTCGTCACCCGAATTTTAATCGGGATCATGGATGGTTGCTGCCCACAGCGTGGAAACCGCTATTTCTTTCATTGTCACATACAACAAACTTGGAACAAGATAGCATTAGTTCGGTTTGCTTACAAGAAGACGAGTCTAATGAAGATGACATTAATGAACCGTCGGAGAGTGTAACGGAACCTTCACTCCCCACCACTCAACCCCTCTCCGCGCGCGCAATGCGTGCAGCAGCGCGTCGCGCAGCCGCTTCGCAGTTTGGATCGTGCCGCGATGCAAGAACCAGCTCATGACTAAGGGCCCCGTATGGGTTCGAAACTAGTCGGGCATACTCCGACGTAATATCACGTGAGTTTTAGCCGTGTTTCATAATCAATTAGCTAGAGTTCATTTTTAATATTGTTAAGGAGTTTCTTTTATTGGACTTATAACCGTCGGGGCAGCTTACAGACGGTGAAACTAGCACGTTGTATAAATTTCAATGTTTGCAGACTCCGCGATGTCCACATCTCATACCAACGCGCGGTGACGCCTCGTCAGAAACGCCTGAGCGCTTCCTTCAATTGGGACGCGAACAGGGATCCGTCGCAGAAACTCAGCATAGACGCCAAACTGGACCACAAAGGGGACTGGCATCATGGCGGACACGTCACTCTGCATTATCCTGGCAGAGTGGTTAATGGGGAGTTCGAATTCTTGCTGAAAGGTAAGTTGAGAGAAAACTTGAGTGATAATTATCCTAAAATTTTTATTGTTTAGTATTTCAGAAAAAAAATGCCTCCTTCGTTGTTGTTGTTGGCTTCGGTCCACGAGGTTTGACTCAGGCTATGTAATACTCGTTTTGCTCTTCTATAACATTTTCAGTAAAATTTCCAAGCTCAGAGTTAGAAAGTTTGTGGTTTTACACCCTAGAGCCTCGGAGAGCACGTTAAGCCGTCGATCCCGGTCATTATCATTTATAGCGCTATTCTGTAACAATATTTGTAACTCACATTTCCGAGCTATAAAAATATCGTTATTAATAGTGCTACTGTTTGTGGTCGCCAAGGAATTTAACAATATCTATACCATCCTATACCATCTACTAACAGGCATTGTAGTAGCGTAGTTGCTCTTAGCTCCATATCCCCCCTTCTATCAGAGAGGCCCGCTCCTGTAGTGAGCTGTTAAAAGGCTAGACCCTGTAGGCTGGTAATAATGGGTCCAATATGAGTCTCAATGAGCCATGATATTATGTTGACGGGAATAATAAAGTAAACTATGATTTAAGTTTTGTGAAGATCAAAATAGATACCGATACAAAAAAATATGTGGGGTCTCGGAACGCTTGACTGATGGAACTTAAACCTGCTGCCGTACGCGTGAGAAAAAGGGAAGCCAGACAGAGTGGCGCCGTAACGCGTTACGTTACGAAGCGGTTTACCCTTCCATAAGAAGTTATTACATCAAAGAATATTCATAGTTTTATCCTTTCATCTAGATTGGTTCTGCGAATGGATGGTACAGATGGGTTGGGCGAGTCAGACGGCTATAGTGTGGCGAGTGAAGGCTTTCTCTGAAGTACAGGACCAAACTATATATGCGTTACTGTCCAGCCTTAGCACGCCTTTCCCTCTTTGGGAAGACACAAGCTTCAATCTCATGTGAGTAGACTTATTTATCATTCTAATTATTTTTGCTTAATATTTCTTTCTTTAGAACTGTGATAAAAGTAAAAACCCAAGTTAAACAATCTTTATTATTTTCTGAAAACTTATCAAAATACTATCGGACGCCCGCGACTTCGTCCGCGTGGAAATCAATGTAAACTTTCAACCCCTATTTCACCCTTTTCTATTTTAGGGTCAAAAGTACCCTATGTTTTGCTCTAAGGTCCCATTTACCATTATACCAAAATTCATCTTGATCGGTTCAGCTGTTTATCCGTGAAAAGGTAACAGACAGGCAGACAGATCTGACTTACTTTTGCATTTATAATATTTTATTATGTTACACATGTCAAAATAAACTTTGCTTGTTAACGTGGAAAGTTACGTCACTTCGAACAGACAAATACCGAACCGAATTCACTATTATTGAATTTCCCCTGCATTTTACTTACTAGGAATACAAAGAAATATGTCTGACCATAATTTAAATTACATGCATAGAATTGTTCAAGTAGAATTGATTGTTTTTTGGATTCCATTCAAAATGTTCACCTTTTTGATGTTTAGTTTGCTATATATACCTACAGGTGGCGTTACAAAGACAACCTGCAAGCTGTCAACGGCAGTATGAACTGGCAGGACAACTTCCTAGCATTCCATTTACTTGCGGACTATCTATTCACTACTACTAAGTTCTACGGAGAGATCAACGCTTCTGTAAACTCCACCATACCGACCTTGCCTAGAGCGGCCGCCATTGCAAAACATACAGTGGTTTGGAAGGAAAGTGCTGATACGTTGCTGAGTTTTCAAGTAAGTAATACATTGTTTTAACAATATAATATACTAGCAGGTGCCCGCGACTTCGTCCGCGTGAAAATCGATGTACATTTTCGACGCCGTCGCCCCTTCTATTTATATTTTCATATGTTTTATATATAAAAATTATAAAATCACAGCCCCGGCCGAAGGCCGGTGTACAATAATGTGCGCGTTTTTTGTGCTTGGGTAAAATGCAAAGTCGGAGCCATCGTCGGAGGCCCTATCCAGCCCCCGGCCGACGGCCGGCGTGCAATTAATTGTGTCTGCGTTAAGTGCCCAGCCGTAGCCACGGTCGAAGACCCTATCACAAACTCCCGGACGAAAGAGGGTGCACAACAAAGTACGTACTTTTTTGTGCTTGGGTAAAATGCCCAGCCGTAGCCACGGTCGGAGGTTGCATCACAAACTCCCGGCCAAAGGCCGGGTCACAATACAGTGCGCGGCCGAAGACCGCGCGTTCCGTATTTTGTGCATCGGTAAAATGCCCAGCCGTAGTCACGGTCGAAGGGTCTATCACAAACTCCCGGCCGAAGGCTAGGTTACAATACAGTGCGCGGCCGAAGGCTACGCGTTCCGTTTTTCGTGCTTAGGTAAAATTCCCAGCCATAGTCACGGTCGAAGGCTGTGACATAAACTCCCGGCCGAAGGCCGGGCTACAATACAGTGCGCGAAGGCTCTATCACAAACTCCCAGCCGAAGGCCGGGCTACAATACGGTGAGCGGCCGAAGGCCGCGCATTCCGTTTTCTGTGCATCGGAAAAATGCCCAGCCGTAGCCACGATCAGAGGCCATATTACAAATCCCCGGCCGAAGGCCGCGCTTTTTTTTGTTTGGATAAAATACCCAGCCGTAGTCACGGTCGAAGGCTGTATCATAAACTCCCGGCCGAAGACCGGGCCACAATACAGTGCGCGGCCGAAGGCTACGCTTTCCGTTTTTCGTGCTTGGGTAAAATGCCCAGCCCTAGTCACGGTCGAAGGCTGTATCATAAACTACAATACGGCTACACTACGGTGAGCGGCCGAAGGCCGCGCATTCCGTTTTCTGTGCACCGGAAAAATGCCCAGCCGTAGCCACGATTAGAGGCCATAATACAAACCCCCGGCCGAAGGCCGCGCTTTTTTTTGCTTGGCTAAAATACCCAGCCGTAGTCAAGGTTGAAGGCTGTATCACAAACTCCCGGCTAAAGGCCGGGCTACAATACGGTGCGCGGCCGAAGGCCGCGCGTTCCGTTTTTTGTGCATCGGAAAAATGCCCAGCCGTAGCCACGATCAGAGGCCATATTACAAACCCCCGACCGAAGGCCGCGCTTTTTTTTGTTTGGGTAAAATACCCAGCCGTAGTCACGGTCGAAGGCTGTATCATAAACTCCCGAAGGCCGGGCTACAATTTAGTGCGTGAAGGCTCTATCACAAACTCCTGGCCGAAGGCTGGGCTACAGTACGGTTCCGCGTTCCGTTTTCTGGCGACCGAAGGCCGCGCTTTTTTTTGTTTGGGTAAAATACCCAGCCGTAGTCACGGTCAAAGACCCTATCACAAACTCCCGCCCAAATGCCGGTCTATAATAAAGTTTACGTACAAACTTTCAACCCCTATTTCACCCCCTTCTGATTTTATTTTCGCTATAAAAAGTATTCTATAACCTGCCCCGTATTATGTTCTCAAACCGTGCTAAGTTTCATTTGAATTCATTCAGTAGTTTCAGTGTGATGCCCGGTCAACAAAAAATAGGGACAGACAGACAAATAATCGAAAAAAAAATGTTTTTGAATTCAGTATCGGTTGTATAATGCCCTATGATATATTTTTTTTTTAAATTAATCAAAAAGTTCTGTAATTTGACCTGTTACAGTTTTATTATAAGTATATAGATAAGTATTTAATAGCTATTGCGCCAAATTCGTGCTCTTTTTATAGTAATAAATCTTGCATAACATTATACGATAAAAAAGTAGACAATGTGACTATTTAAACACAAAAAGGATTATTCAGTTTGAACCTGAACTTTTAAGTAGTTCCTGAGATTAGCTTTGCGCGTTCAACAACATCAACAAAATAAACAAACAAATTGGTCAGTTGAGTATAGAATATGTGCCTTAATGTCGATATTACACAGTTTTAGTGGAAAACTCGTTTCTCCAAATAACGCCTGCGAATCAATTTAAGCAATCCGGTTTTTTCAAGATAACTTTTTTTCTATCTGTCCGATCTAAATGAAACAAAGCCTATATGTTGCCCTGAACTTTGCTTAATCTATTTGTGAAAACTGCATCAGAATCCGTTCAGAAGAACCAGAGAATAGCGCGAACATACAGACAGAAGGACAGACAGACAGGCAAAAAAAATAAAAAAATATATTTTGTATTCTATTGCTCATTTCTAATTGCCCTAACTTGATTTTAGTTAAATTTGGTCAAAGTACAGACACTCGATTTCTACTCTTTTATTATAGTATAGATAGATAGATAGATAGATATATGCTGTCGCGACATTTTTTGTAGAAAATGATGTGTGCTGCGAGTGATTGACGCTGCTGTATTTGCAACCCCTTGGCCTTTTGAATAGCAATGACAATGCTTGAGGGAATTAGCAGACTGTTGGGAAGGCGCCATGTACACCTTGGGTTACATTATTGGAGTTTTAGGAAGGATCCCTAATTTTTTTTAAATAAAATATAGCCTATAGCCTTCCTCGATAAATGGGCTATCTATCACTGAAAGTATTTTTCAAATCGGACCAGTAGATCCTGAGATTAGCGCGTTCAATCAAACAAACAAACAAACAAACAAACAAACAAACAAACAAACTCTTCCGCTTTATAATATTAGTATAGATGCAATACAAGCGGACGCCCGGACTCTGTTTCCTTAATACTCTGGTTTACACAAATCCCACAGGATCCATGGATTCTTTCGGTATAAAAAGTAGTCAATAACAAAACATACAAACACACAAACTTTCACCTTTAAAATATTAGTGTGATTCCCAGTATGATAGCAACACAAGGGATACAAACCCAAAGTCCCGCCCCTAAAACCGTGGAGCTATAAATGTGTGAATTATTTCTTTTTTTAGTACAATGAAGACGGATTGCTTATGATCAACTCTTCCTGGGCAATTCATAAGGGGCTGAATGAGAACAATGTGACTGGGAGAGTAGTCCTATTAACACCATTCCCAGTAAGTATCTATACTTTTTAATCTTTATAACTACGTTTTCCTCACTTTAACTAAAACCTATATTACGTTAATTTCTAGGGATACACCAAAGGATTTCTGCGAACTGAATTTGTTTTTGGTCACAAGAGGGACATAAAAGGTGTAACATATTTAGATTTGGAAGAAAAGGTTATCAAAATTTATGTTGACGGTACGTAAACCTGTTTATGGTTCTATAAGCTAATGATTCTAAGTTGAATCAAATTGAATTTATTTAAAAAATCACATTTATGAACGATTTGAAATACCAATTACATATTGAGTCAATATGTAATATTTTTCGACGGTTGATTTTTAATATCAATTGAAAATAATACATTCATTATCACGTCCCATCCTCGAACCAAAGCTTGGCGGTCAATACGCTTCTTTTAGCCTAGTCCACTCCATGATTTAATTTTGGGGAAGTGAAAACTGGGCTCCTTTGCCCTAAGAAGCAAAAGCTTTCTCCACATTGAACAACCAACTTTGTTTAGTCGTATCACTTTCATAAAACATAAATAAGTAACGTTTCTACAGGCTATATGCGGCGCATCACGAACTGCATGCTCGTAGTGAACGTCACCAGCCCTATACCGCAGTTCTCACACACAACCGCTAGATTCGGATTCGTGGAGGCCGACAGACATCTGGTGGCCATGATTGTTACTAAAAACTCTACCACAGGTAAATTAATAGTTTGAAGACAAAATAATTCTTGAAAAATAATAAAACAGGAGGAATCCAGTCAGACGTAAATTATCGCTAATTTAGTCGTGATAATGACTCCTTTGGTCGGATAAGACTTGGAACACAAGTATTTTCAAGTTATCTGCTCTTAAATTTCTATTGGAAGAAATTAGTTCCTTTTTTTCCTAACATGCCATGTTTTTTTTATTTTACTGTACAGGCTATACTTATCTCGGTTTTAATTAATGTTTGAATTACTTGAAGTAGTACGTTTAGTGTTCAATGACATCATTCATTTGACCTGCACTTGTAGAATTTCACATGAGTTACTACGTGGACATTTTGATAAGCCACTATTTTCTGTATACAGGTATCGAAGTGTTGCTAAAACTGTTATCGCTCCAAGATTTCCAAATATTCGGCCACGTGGCACTGCCTCTGCAATACCTTAACAGAGCAATGATAACTGCCAAGAGAGCTTCTGAAGAGGTAACATATTTTCTTATCAATTATTTGCTAAGTTCCTTTATAAGTCAGTAATGTTACATAATAATGTATTCTTTGGGCTCAGGAACAAAATATTTATTTATGACCATACAGGCTACAGCACAAACTTTGTATTATGATATTCATGGTTAATCGGAAAAAATATACTAAAAAATAGTTTCATGTACTATTTGCAGGTGGACTTCAGAGTGGGTTGGGGCTCAATGGACTTTGGTTTCACTGGCATCTGGCAATGGAAATCTATAGTCGACTTCGTTTATGTTTACAAGTTGTACACACCTCTTGATGGCTTTGAACAAAACGGTCTCGTGTTGAAGAATATATACGGAAATGGACTGGATACTGAATTGTCCATTCGACTTTCCAAACATAAGGCAAGTATTATGCTTGTTATTGTTACATTATACCTTACTACTATGTTCATAAGATTCACCATTACTTGCCATTATAAAATTGACGTTAGATATACAAACGAGAAATCAACTTATCCCTTTTATTATTCCAAATCTTCGCATCCTAACACAACTTAAACGTAACACTTATTAAAGCTTTTCGCGAAATATGAAAATCATTGTATTGATTGAATTCAACTGATGGTTGGTAACAAGAACTTGACTTTTCTCTTACCACAAGAAGTAGAAATAACAATCCCACCAAATACATTTTCTCGTAAAGTAATGCCTATGCGATTGCATATTGCTTGAGCTGTAAAAAAGTTAGCAAATGATATGACAAAAGAGAGCCAACTCTACACTCCTTTAACCAACGTTCTCTAACGCTATCATAGCATGTTCTGCGTGAATCCAAGTATTGAATTCCCTACAAGTCCTACATTTTAGCCACAATGTGTAGCTTGACTGTTTCGTTACTCAAACACCTATCAGAAAAACTTTTCTAGCTATAAGACCACGTACGCTAAATATTGATGGAGGAGTAAAGCATATAACCTGTATAGTTAAGGCACAGGCGGGAAATAAATATTGCAAATATAAAATGTCATCTCGGTAGAATATAGTAAGGCCTTCCGAACGAGGCACTACAAACGTACTCTTATTTTTAGATAGTGTGTTTTTTTTAGTTTGGAATAGCCATCCTCCTCGTCGACAACGGCAAAGGTCTACTTGACGTCATAAAGGACCGCTTCCAACACAAGTCTGGCAACCCGGATATGTTTGTGGAGAACTTCGATACAGAAGCGAGCGTTACACTGGACACGCTGTACTACCCTACCATCACCTTCCATGCTCATATGATGAAGGTAAATAGTAAACACCCTTGAAAAAACATTTTTTTTTATTAAAATTTTAAAATTTATAAATTAAACGACCTTGAAATACACTTTAAAAAAATCTGATCTGTAAATTATGCTAAACTGTTTATTTCGTTGTTTACTTTATTCTTAACTTTTCCAGTTCGTCGGGCCGGATGAAGAGGACATATTGGAGGCGAATGCCACGTTGCATCTTCCAGACAAAGCACCTATTGTTTTGACGGACGTATTTATTTTAGAGGTAAGTTCATTATTCATTGTAACATAATAGAGATTTTTATATATAAAACGGAACGCCTGTTGACTCTATGCTTTTTAAATTATGTCAAGTAATATGATAATCATTCCACACACATGGATGCATGTGTGCTCTGTTGTGATTTCTTTCCATTCACGCATTAGTTGGCGTCTGGCAGATAGATCCTAATTACTATTGAAGAAAGGTAATTTTTTCCGACCAAATCATATTATATTATGTTATATGGTTATTATATTATGTTATATGGTTCTTTTCAATTTCTTCAATACCAAATTAGGTCATATTTAAATTTGAATAAACTCGAACCACACAGGTCAGTCAGATTTAGAGAAATATTTTTTTGGAAGATCTCAACCTCAATCAAGAAGCTTAAACGTCGCTATTAGGGACTTGGGACTTTTCGAATGTTTTAAACTCGAAATTATGGGGAAGTTGCTGGGATTGTCTGGACCCTACCTGTCAACCTAATTTTTTTTAGTATTTTAATTTTTCTGGTTGTCTAAACACCTATATTATTTAAATGTTACAGTCATACACAGTGATGCAGAACACTCTGAACCTGGTGACGCCGTTCCAAGCCGTGCAGCAACTCAAGTCAGTGTACACCGTGGAGATTGCTATCGGGGAGAAGTTCAATGTCACTTGTGTAGCTCTACTCTACAATGGCACCTATTGGCACGAGGTATATCTACATTTTGGAAATTAATTTTCGTTTACTGCTAAAATCAACCGTATATGTAAAGTTTCACTTACTACAATTTTTAAGTTCTGTCGCACTGCGAAGCCGTGATAGCCCAGTGAATATCATCTCTAACTTTGATTCGGAGGATTTTGGTTTGAATCCGGTTTGAAACTAGTAACTGATAAGTTGGAAGTATATGCCCCTGATATATCACCAACTTTTCAGTTACTAGTATGTGCATTTTAAGAAATTAAATGCCACATGATAAATGCTTCAAACGGTGAAGTAAACATTGCGAGGACTGCATAGCTAAGAAATTTCTTAATCCTCTTAGTGTGTGAAGTTCAACTGTGTTTTGTGTTCAATAGTGAGTTGAATTTGGGTTGTTAATGATGGTACGCTTGTTTTATTAGGTAGTAAGGAGGTACTAAATTCACCTTATTTAAAAATTGATTTTTTTTTAATTGTTCCATCATTTTTCTTCCAACAGATATCGTACAAGATCTATTACGAATCGGAGATAGGTGAGGATGAAGCGTACAAGTCTTACCTCGCGTCAGTGGGTATCGCGACACCGCTGGAAGTGTTGCCCGCGCTAGAGTCGCGCGTGTCCGTGCGACTCGAGGACGCCTTGTGGAAGATGTCAGCAGACATCGCCATGCCTTCCTTTACTGTCACCGCTCTCGCGAGACTTGAAGTGAGTTACAATTATTTTTTCAACTATCTCATTGGGTCTAGCAAGGGAGTTGCAACGGGAGACAAGTCACATGCCCCCCCCCCCCCCCTCCTCTACAAGTAAAAAAAAATATAGGTAAATGCAAATCAATTTAAGTCGTAAGCTCCTTCAGCCGTTATTTATGCAATAACAATCACCGTCGAGGTCCAGCAGATTTTTCAGATTTGTCCGGTTAGTTAGTTGTTCTTGGAAAGTTAAAATAGGTATATCTGACAGAGACGAGACGAATATCTTAGCAATCTATGGGTTCACCATGCGGGTGCCGGGTCCATCGCGTAGTAGAGAGAAAAACTCCGAGCAAATTCCAGGACTTGTGACCAAAACATGAAAATATTCCGAACATTTTTTTAACTATTCTTGCGTAATAATCGATTGAATACTCGTTACATCATAAACATAGAGAAATGCCATAATCAAAATTATTTTGTAATGAGAAAAAATATTTCCATCAGCTGGAGGACGCGTTCGTGGAAACGTCTGGAAGCTTGAACCTGACCTCTGAGTACTTAGAAGACTACTTTATTAAGATGGAGTTCAAAAAAGACATATCGGAAGTAGAAAGTTCAGTTGGAGGCGGCATACAAATTCAACAGGGCAATCAAAACAACTATGTAAGTATTAATTATGGTCTACCTTACTCTTTCCTACTTCACTTTTCTTCTTCTGAATTGAAAGAATTATAGTCCAAAGCATGTCTATTTTCTATAGGTATATATATATTCTATATGTTTTTTGATTGTGTATTTGCCGTAGGCTTCTTAATGGTTACCTCAGCGGCGTCACTGGGGGGTTAGAGCGAGCGTAGAAGCATCTCCTAAAACATGCTATTATTAAGTGGCTTAGCTGTGTTAAAAAAGAATAAAGAATAACTTATCCTTCCTAATAATGTAATCATACTTGTAGCTGACTGACTTGTTGATAGAGTGCAGTGCAGATGCCTATACGACTTCGGTCATAAAGATCCGTGTTCAGAAAATATTCAGTAAAAAATCTCAGCCCGGAGTGGGGAATTTGATGGTGTTAAACCCGCGTGCTTCAAAGAATAAGTTAAGCCGTCGATCCCGGTCATTATTATTAACTGATATTGATGGAATCTGGTAACCCTAATAACTTTTTTATATTTAAGGAGGAATGCCAGTGTGCTGTCAAAAGAGGCTGTTAATGAAATGTTTGGTCTGTTTAGATTTTCGCAGATGCCGTTTGGCGTCCACCACCGACCCGTCACATACGTTTCAAAGCGCGCGGTGCGTTGGTGCCGGTGCTGTCGCCGGCGGAACTTGCCTTGTTGTTCAGCGACGAGAACCAGCAGCGAACACTCACTGTGGACTTCAATACTGAGAACGATTATTACTCACTGAAGGCCGATCAATGGCCGGCGTCAGTGAGCGTCGCTTTGAGCAGCCCTCATAAGGGCTTTAGGTGAGTTGTTTAAATTACACACGCACGTCATACATGCCTATGTTCTTCTTCAATATGCCAAACTTCCTCGATATCGGTTCAGCGATGTAGGTGTAAAAGACACTTACTTTCGTATTTCTAATATTTGCGACGAAATGGTATTTGCGTCGCTAATAAATACCATTAATGCAAAATGTATTTGTATATGAACAGAGCAATGAAAATAATCGGCGAGTTTGAAGGCGACGATATCCGAGGATCATTTGTAAGAGAAGCGGCCGAGTACAGCATCACAGGAAAAGTTCTGAATCGAGATCCTCTAGAGGTATGAAATATTATAAAATAATAATAATAAAAAATTTCAATCACTTGTAAATTGTTATAGAGGTATGAAATATTATAAGATAATAATGACCAAAAAATTTGACTTGAAGATTCAGTAATGAAAAAAATCCAATGAACTAAATTTCTGGTAAGCTACAATTAGGACTTTTTGTACAAGAGAAATCTTTTTCGTATGTGTTGATGTTTGATTAAATTCTTCTTCTTGCTTGTCTATGACATATTATACTTGGATAAAATTAATGAATAATAATTATCTATTTACATCATTAATTTCATAAATATAATTAATGTTACCCGCAGCTTTCATTTACGCTGGTGCCAAAAGGCCAAGGCCAGTCAGTGACGATCCGAGCCAAGTGTGAAATAACTCCGACGGTGTATGCTGTTACTGCACACGTGGTCAGCTCCATGGAGATCACTATGCGCGCCAAGATTGAGTTGGAACAGAACTTCACTGATGTCTTTTTTAAGGTAATCTATATATTTAATGAATAAAGGAAGTCTACGGGCCTAGCGTGCGGCCGAGTGAAGAGAAATCGACAAAATGCCCACCAATGGTGGCAGTGTTGTCCCTGTCCCATCTTTTTGTCTCAAAGCAATGAAGAAGATAGCAGTATTTCCGGTTGCGCTGCTATTGGTTGACAAATTGTTTATTTCTCTTTACGAGATATGTCCTTGGTCGTATGTTAACACTATTGAAAGTGGCGTCAGTGACAGAAAAGAGAGAAGTAATGATGAGAAAGGATGAAAGTCATGTTACAGGAAGAATTTAGAACTACAAGTGGAAGGACACGAGAGGCCAAAGAAGATATAGTTGGAGTAAGTGAAAGAAGTGACTGGAAAATTATGTCTTGAGTAGGACAATGACAAGGAGATGATGATATCGAAAATTTACTAAACAAAATCAAATTAATGTTTAAATCCATTTGTTTCAAGGTCGATATGCCTCAAGTAAAGTCCAAAGAGATGTTCTTCAAGTCTCGAGTGGATATATACCCTGGACTGCGGAGGGTGGCGACCATACAAGCGGTCACTCCGCTGGAAAAGTTACCGTTTTTGAAAGGAGACACCGATTTTATGTAAGTTAAAAATTACAGTTTTGTGCCCGTGGGTATACACTATACCGAGATTAAAGTACCTTTGTTACTCGCTAATTTGCTAATTCGCTTTTGCTAACTTTTGGATCAACAGATTCGGCCCGAAAACTGGATACTTGCTCTGTAACTACGCACTACCGAATATGAAAGGTGAAGGCGATCTGAAATGGAGTTTCGTGGAGGAAGATCTATACATAAAGGTAAGTGTGACAGGAATTATCGTTTTGGACATTTTATTAAAATTTTCAAATTTGTTATTCTAGTGAAAATAAGTTTTTTGAAGCTTTTGATATTGCATTTCAAGCCACAGTAGAAAAATGGTGTCAAATGAAGTTTTAAAGCTGCAGTTTAACCAAATAGTCAAGGGTCTCTAGCCAAGATTCACATCGATTCTCTTCAAAGACTACTGCTTCAAAAACTAAAAAATGTATGACAATGACATACCCATTGATAAATTGATCAAGTGACCTATCAATAACGAATATCATTCCAATACATTTTTTTGTTTCTGAAGCAGAATTGGTGGGTAACTTGGCAAAAGGCTCAAAGCCTGTAGCCATGTGGCTCTTCTTTCTACAAACGATTCAAAATCTAACAAAATGTATGGAAATGACAGAGCATATGTCATTATCATGCATTATTTTAATTTTCGAATCGTTAGCTTTTGTAGAAAGAGAAAAGACGTGCCACAGGCCCTTAGCTCTTAGCTGCTTATTATGTCATGTCATATTCAAAGAACTTAAAACCAAATTGTCCCACAGGCAATCGGACAACAACTGGTAGAGACTATACAGAAGAGTGTCGACTTGGACATATACTACGGGAACAACACCGACTCTGAGGGCCTTCAGAGAACCAACGCCGGGTTCAGGATGGACTTGGACCGAATTTGGCAGTGCGTATATATTTGTGTTTCATTTAGTGTCACCACACGGGCCACAGGCGACAGTCATAAACGCCGCCACAAGAAGAAACAAGTGCCACAAAAGTTGCTGAAGCGCGCCACAGCCACTTGTTTAGTGGCCGGTGCGGGCCACAAGAAGCGAGCAGCGACGATTATAGCGTGCGGCGGCAACCGGCGTCACCCGTGTGCTGTAAATCCATATAAAATGTGTGAAAACTACAGGAAATATGGAGCGGCGTTTTGTGGTTATGGCCGATGGCCCGTGTGTGGAAGCCCTTATTCATTTTAAAAATGCTGATATATAGACAGAGCTAGAATTTGGAAAATTATTTTTCTTGTCTCCTGTCTCCATTTGACAAAAAGCCATCTCATGACTCCAAATAGCTTTTTGTCCCCAGATGGTCGCATTCTAAAAACTTTTCAGGAGTAACTTAACATTTAAGACAAACCTATTTACATAATAATTATAAACTTCTGAAAAGTCCTCGATTTTTAACTTTAGCTACTATTTGCAAACTGTAATGTACATTACAAAATGAAATTTCCCAGAATTGGCGCAAACGCAACTTTCGGCATGATAATGCAACAACGTTTGAAATTGAAAATCAACGCCATATTGCCGAAGCCGAACGTAGACGTGCACACGCTATACATTGACGGCAACATGGGAGATGCGAACAAACCGATGCAAGCGATAGAAGCACTGTACCGCACTGATGTTACCAAAATTCGGGCCGGAATCAAGGGACAGGTAAATCAATAGAGGTTTAAAGCCCTTATTAATAAAAGTTACTAAACCCAAAAGCACATACACGAGTGTAGTGTTGAGTTCCTCGCTATAAAAAATAAATAAATAATTATTATATATCTTAAGTTTCTTGAACTTCAAATTCGAAGTTGAGGAATGTCTAAGTGTGAATTATTGAAAAAATGTTTTTTGTACGTTAACCCACACGAAACTTAATATTGTTGATTGTTGGAAAAGCGTAACCACTTTTCAAGAATATAATATTGCTGGATAGAGTCAACATTCCAAAATTGTAATATCGACCATTGCATTTCATTTTGTTTCATCATTAACTGAGTCAAAGCAATCAATCTTACTACTTAAAATGAATGAATTATAATGAAGTAGCACCTACAAAATTATTTTTTAATTCTATAGATAAAAATAAAAGTTTTAGAGCGAATTTGTTACCTATCCAAAAAGTTTGATACATGTAAATATCATGTGAAATAAATAATTTACTAAAGCCATATATATTTTTTTTCTTTAGATGATAACAATAGGCGAAAGTTTCGACGGTAACTCCACTATAACATGGACATCAAATTCAAAATACAACGACATAGACAACATAGTTTCATACAAATGGGACGTGAACGGATCTAAATATATCGACTATACACTAAACACGCCGATGTA